>NC_046284.1:7289765-7601111 GCF_004115265.2 Rhinolophus ferrumequinum | reverse complement strand
CTGGCTATAGGGTGACAGTTTGGATGGGAGTAAAACTTTAGGAAGCAAGACCAATTAGAGACGCTTGTAGTAGTAAAAGTGGAAGATAACATCGGATTAAACTAGGGTGGTAGCAAAAAAGTTGGGAAACAGTAGATGAATCCAAGGGATGTGGGAGGTAAAAATGACAGATCTTGGTGATTGAGTCAATCTGGAGAGTGAAGGGTAGAAAACTGGCAAAAATGATAATAAGTTTTCGGCTTGAACAAGGGGTGCAAAGTGGTTCCACTGACTAAAACAAGGAAAAATGGAAGGGGAACATGGTATGTTTGTTGTTTTTGTTACTGTTGCTGCTGTTTTAAGAGTTCAGGGAGGGAGATGGATAACAAAAACTATTTTGGACATGCCTCGT
Organism: Rhinolophus ferrumequinum; assembly: GCF_004115265.2. Lineage (NCBI taxonomy): Eukaryota > Metazoa > Chordata > Mammalia > Chiroptera > Rhinolophidae > Rhinolophus > Rhinolophus ferrumequinum. The sequence goes on along the minus strand of NC_046284.1, from coordinate 7,600,720 downwards.
TTTAAGTACTTTATGGAACAGTGAAGTGTACACGTCCAATACATAGTTTGATATAGAGGTCTGACACTCAAGAAAAGTTAGGAGCAGTGATTGAGATGAGAATCATTGGCATATATATAAGGTAACAATGTCATGGGGATGGATGAAATCACTTAGTCTGTATAGTAAGAAGAGCACCTAGCACAAAGGAAAACACCAACACGTGAGCAATGAACAAAAAGGAGAAGATTAACAAAGAGATTACATCAAAGGCCTTTGATATAGCTGTGTAGTATTGTGAAAAATATTGTAGAAAGCGTAGCCATAAGAGCATGAAGAAACCCAGGTGTAATATTTACTGTTGGTACTAAGTGCAGATCTCTTTCACTGGGCCAGTGAAACCACCCCCCAACAACTTCAGAGTAGTGTCAATAGCCGGAAGGGGGCCTAGGAGGTTGTATCTTCCTCCAGTCAGCCCTCAGGCAATTACTGATTGAGATGAGGCTACAATACCCCAGGCTCCTTTCCTGGAGGTGGGCCAAATCTCTAGTATCCTTCCTGTTACATATCTCCCGGTGGGGTCAAATGGAGGCTACACTTCAAACGAAATTATGCCTTTGCTTTACTTCTTCCCCTCCCCAACTCGCTTCCCTCAGTTCCTTCCAAGTTTCTCCGAGAACACTCTCTCAGCAAATCATTTGGTTAAGAATCCTTGAAACTAATATAAAATAATATTGAATGTCCATTGTAATTGAAAATGTTTTAAAAGGGGGAACAAAGGTGAAGGGGAATAAGAGGTTCCAATTTTCAGTTATAAAATAAATGAGTCATGGGGATGTAATGTACAGTATAGGGAATTTAAAAAAAGAATCCTTGTGGTGTCTGAAGTCAAAGAATTATGTTTAAACTTACATTTCTATTTTTATGCATATATGTGGATATTTTATTTCATATTAAAAAAGAGTTAAGGAGGAAGGAAAGAGTCAACAATGTTGAATGTTGCCACATGAGTTACATAAGAACAGACAAGTGTCCATTTTAGTAACAGAGCCATCTTGGTGGCAGAAGCTGCCTTAGAGTCATGGGGTTGGAGTCAGACAGCTAAGGTGGTGGCCCAGAGCAAGTAAGCAGAGACAATAAAAAACCCCACTTCTTCAAGAAGTATGACTGTCAAGTGGAGGAAAGACTTAAGGCATTATCTAGAGGGAAGATTTTTAAATTTAAGGTGGAAGATTCTTGATCACATTGAAATGCTAATGGGACAGAGCCCATAAAAAGGGACAGGTTGAAGATCTAAGAGAGACTGAGAGCAAATAGCTGGAGAGAACTGCTTTTAAGATGTTACCCAGGGAATTCAAACATGCGCAATGGAGTTGCCCAACAAGACCTTTGAGATCTCTTTCTCCCTTGAGAGTCTGAGCTGATGATGTTTTTTCCAAATATAATACAATGCAATGTCTAAGTATCAGGGACCAGAGTACTTTAGTTCACCTGGGGGGAAAAAATCAAAAGTTTTGGTCCAAGGCAAGAATTTATCACAGCATTCTTCTTTTTTTTTAATTTTAAAGAACAGTCATTTAATGTAAAACCAAAGTCATGCTTCAAAAGTTAGTAAAGGTATTTTAAGAAGACAGTATTCTTTTGTTCTAGGAGTTAAGGTTTCTTACCCGCCGATATCCTGCTTCACAAAATCCCCAGGTTCTTGTCGTCTTGATTCCCCTTGGCCAGCTGTTCCAGGGAGAATATTAATCAAGAAGAGAAGCCCAAGGTTGGTCAGGTAGAATTGACTCATTTGTGTGATTATCATCTTCTTCGGCACCAACTTGGCGAGTCCTGTGAGATACATGTTCAGGGAAAGGAGTGGGAGACAGGCAAGGGAGAAGGAGAAATTTTAAAAAGATTTTATTCAACTCTATTAGAGCCATTTCACTTCCCTAGTATCCAGTTATTAAATGCTTAAGGTGACAGTCCCCTTGCCCCAGTTAATGCCACCAAAATTCACTACCAACATACCCCTCTTTGCATATACCAGAGCCCGACAAAGAAAAGGTAGTATAAAGAGCTCTAAATCAGTAATCACGAGTCTGAGGTTGCAGTTCCATTTCTTTCCCTGTCTTCCTATGACTAGGTGACTCACAGAACTTGTCTCAGACTCAGTTACCTCTTATAATCACCAAACTCTTATAATCTCTCATGTCTTCATTTTATTTTTCCCCAGGTCTGTCTGATCTTTACTATCACAAATGCCTTTGTCATAGTTAACTGTGATACTAGAAAATACCAGAATATTGAGACCTGGAGTCTCTCTATAGCATATATAAGATTGATTCTCACCATGATACAGTTAAGCAATTTTCCAAAAGATCAAATAGTGTGGAGCAAATGGACTCTTTCCTCTGAATCGGATTGAGATAATGCTGAATGATGAGACACCATGGCTCTCGAAGAGGAATGCAGTGTCTCCCCATAAAGGGATGTGTGAGGGCAAAGCCAGCCCTATATAGGGGCCGTAACATAAAGAAGAAATCCAAGCCTACCTTAGTACAGAAGTCCTTAAGAGGTCCGTAATTTATACTGAGGGTAGAATCATGTGATTTACAGTTGCCTGTATGCAAGGCTGTTTTATGACCTCTGGACTGGTGGAGGTGTACCCAACCCATGGGGTTAAGAAAATAGTGTAAAGTGGCACTTGCTTGCTGTCTCTAAACCTTATGGCTTCTTTGAATTTGAGACACTGACCACTTGAAGACCTAACTCTGACCCAACACCACTCTTTTTCAGTCATATCAGTGGTTTAACTTTCAGAGGGAATGGAAGAATATGAAACTACTTTTTCCAAGGAAAGTTTATGCAAGAGACTAATGTAATATGTAAAACAGGTACATGCTGGAGAGCTATTCTGGTTGATGAGAATATGAAGAACAAAAGTCTTTCTAAACTGATCCCATCCCCCCAAAAGCAGCCACTAGGTTCTATGTTAGATCATCTTCTAGAATCTGTGTGAGGAGAAAACAGCTATTTGGAGTTGCACCCTCAGCATTTTACAGTCTGACAACCCTGCTCACACCCAGAGTCTGGACATTTAGATAAGGACCCTAGCTTAGGATTCCCACCACGAATTCCTGCTTTGCTTTTCCCAGAACATGAATGTATGTGTGTATGCATGTATGTGTGTATGTATGTATTTTATTGCAGTTTATGCAAAATGTTTTTATTTAAGTTATTTTTTTCAGTTACAGTTGATATTCAATATTATTTTACATGATAATAATTTAAAATTATTAAATTTTATTAAACCAATGTCTAGCACAGTGGTTAGACATTTATATAATTTATGCAGTGATCCCCTGATTAGTCTAATACCCACCTGGCACTATGCATAGTTGTTGCAATATCATTGATTATATTCTCTATGCTGTACTTTACATCTCCGTGACTATTTTGTAACTACCAATTTGTACTTCTTAATCCCTTCCCCCTTTTCACCGGAGTGCTTTTTAAAATAACCACTTAGATTTGAGCCCACAAAAAGTTGTGACTTCTGCCCCAACCACTTTGTAAGTAACAGGTGCTTGCTACCTTGGTCTCTATCTTCTGCTTGCTCATCACTTAGGATGGAGGACCGCCTTTTCCTCAGCTCATTGCCCCACCCCCTTTCTGGGATCTGTAAGTAATAAATTTTGTGACTTTACTTCCTCTGTGTGAGTGTATTGAAACTGTGCCTTCAGTCAAAGCAACCCAGGGTTTTCATTTCCCCAAAGCGGGAGCTCGGATGCTGAGGGAACTACCTGCCAACACCACGTGGATGGCTTGTGCCTCCTGTGCATATTCTTAACTTAATACACCAGCTACAGACCCCCCAACACAAGATGACATAGGCATAGAAAATCTGGAGATACTGGAAAAATGACAAACACAATATGACATAGGCATAGAAAATCATAGATACTGGAGAAAATGGACTTCTGATCTGAGGAAATGTCCAGAGCATAGATATAAATAGTCATAGTATTAAGTTGTAACATATAGAATCATGGACCAATATGCAACAATTTTTGTTTTGCAAAACAGCAATTTCTTATGGTCAATCTAATATCTGTGCTGTGACATTCTTGATTCATAAGCTGTGCGAGAGTTGATGGTCATTTTACAGAAATGAACCGAAACAGAACAGTTCAGAAAACCATAGCATATGAGTAAGAAAACATGGTGTGTGAGCAGGCATCTCTGGGGCATGAGAAACATCTGTACTATGGGCAGTAACCATGATATACGCTCAAACATCCATAGTCCTTTGGATGTATGTTGTATGATCATATGACAAAGACTGATGATTAGATAATCATGATATATGATTGACAATTACTTACAGGAACGAAGAGATTTGGTACAGGATATGAAGTCCAAATCAGAGAAACAATCCATGAAATATAAGACAGAACCATGATGGATGCTCAGAAAACATGAGTACGAGTGCATGAGCAACGATCCTGGGTATAGGAGAAGATGGCCATGCTGCATAAGCAAAGAGACTCAGTGTGTGTTCAACTATGTTGCTCTGGTATGTAAGTATGGGTTATGTTCAAATAATCATGATACACAAGCAGTATACCTTCACACTAAGAATAGGTGCCAATAAACAGAAACAAGTACCAATGATTTGGAAGGATAAAACTATGATATACAGTATGGTGCATAAGAAGATAAGAATGTTCTATGAACTCATGACTAAGGTACATGTTCAAATAACCATTATGTATGAGAAAGCTATCACACATAGAAGAGGTTGGACATAATATGTGCCCTCCAACTACCATGACACTTTGTCAGTAAACATTATTATAATACATGTGAAGACATTTATGGTATAAAGCCATATGACCATGGTAAACGCCAGAAAACCATAGCACATAAGCATAATAATCACTGAACAAGAGAAGAGGTGCTTCGTACACACTCCATTAAGACACTGTACATGATCAAAAGCATCACTGGGCTATTGTACAACAACATGAATAAATTTAACACTACTTAAAATGACGAAGATTTATTATGTGGTTTGTTTGTTTTTTTTAGCATGATTCAATTTTTTAATTAAAAAAAAAAAACCCATGCCACTGGAACAGGTAGTCTCAGGAAATTTCTACAAAATAGGACCCAACCCTCGTCTATGTATAGCAAAATATAGCACTTTAGCAGATATTAGCATTAAATGAAAATACATACATGCATGGCTCATGCTCAGATGACCAAACAAGTGCAGACAAGGTCTGTAGGTGAGAAGAAACCCCAAATTCTTCTCAGGACAAACTTGGTGAATTTTCAAGTTACAATACTGCATAAACTGAAAACCGCGACCCTTGAACCCAGAGCCTTCAGACATGATAAAGTATCCATGTAGCTGGCGACAGCGGTGGTACATACACTGACTCCACCATGCTTGTGAAGAGGTATTTGGTATATCCGTCCTTACCATGATGTGGCCACATACAATGTGTGTTATCATGGCAACCATGATACAGGAATTAAGCGACATGGTTGAGGAGCAGACGGCCAGAAGACACGCTAGGGGAATAGGCTGCCATGATGCAGAAACAGAGGGCTATGGTCCAAGACTAAGCAGACATGCTCAAAATATTTTCACTGGAGGAGAGACGTAAAGATGCCAGCGGCCACAGTGAAGAACTGATATCTTTCAAGTAATGATGACCATGGTGGGTAGCTATCTATAACACAGGAAGAAACAAATATAGGACACACATCATTGGTGAATAAACTAAAAATTACAGCAAAAAAACACCACGAACAATGGGATTTATAGATGATGTGTTACAGAATTGTATACCTGAAATTTACGTAACTTTACTAACAATTGCCACCCCAATAAACTTTAATTAAAAAAAAACACCACATCATGTAATGACAGGAATATTCAAACAACTACACTGCATGAGCAGAATGTAAAACCTAATACTAGTTTTACAGTTAGTGTAAAGAAGCCAGACTACACTGCAAAAATAGACCACCATGGTGTATGTCCATATAAGTACAGCACATAAACACCAATGAAATATGAGCTTACAACCAATGAGCATATTCAGATAACCATGGGCACAAAAGCAGATGCCTGAGGTACGAGCAGATTGGCTATGAAATAGGAGGAGACAACCCTTATGCAGGCTCAGACAATCTTGGTGTTAGAATGGATTACTGATGGTACATGAACGCACAGTCATGACACATGTTCCAGCCACCCTAATATGTGATTGTACAGCCAAAACAGCAAATGGTTACTCAACCAATTCACTCTGCTCAAGAGCTAAAGAGAGTACAAGGAACAAAGCAGAGGGAAATGTCATTTGTAGGCTGATGACTTGAAAATTAATATCTCCAACCCGGTTTTCTCCTGTAACTCATATCTGCACTTAGCTGTCTGGGAAGCACCTTAAACCTAACGTTCAAATCTGAGGTTCACACACACACACACACACACACACACACACACACACACACACACACACGGCCCTGGTCCTTCTGTAGTCATTCTGTCTTAGGTAATTATAATTCCACCCTTCCATTTACGCACAGTAAAAACTCTGATGTCATTCTTGACTCCTTTTCCACTCTCATACCTCACATCCATCCATTAGCAAGTCTCACTTGCTAAGTCCACTCAAAAGGAAACCTATCCAGAATAAAACCACTGGTCATCACCTCTGCTGCTATGACTCTAGCTCTTCATTTCTTGCTGAGATCATGGTAAAAGCCTTTTAATTGGTCTTGCTGCCTCTGTCCTTACTCCCCTACAGTCTGTTTTCTATACAGCAGAGTGAACTTTTAGTGTTAAGTCAACCATGTGTCTCCTCTACGCAAAACTCTCCAGTTGCTTCCCATTTCAAAAGCTTTATTATGATCGACAAGGACCTACATGATCTAATCCCCAAATAACTGGCTCACCTTATCCTCAACTACCCTTCTCTCTCACTCACTCCACTCCCGCCGCTGTGGCCTCCTTGCTGCTCACTGGATATGCCAGGCATGCTCCAGCTCTAGGGCCTTGGTTCCTGCTATTGCCTCTACCTGGAATGGTCTTCCATCCAATTTCCAGATAGTTTGTTCCTTCTCTCACTTCAGGTTTTCATTCAAATATCACCTTTCTCACTGAGGTCTTCCTTGACCACCTTATATCAAATTTTAATCCTTCTGCACATCCTGGATACTTCCTATGCAGTTCTCTGCTCTATTTTTCCTCCTTTGCACTTCTAACATTTATTTTATGTTTTTATTATTGTCCATTTCCCTAGTAGAATATAAGCTCAATGGGGACAAGGATTTTTGCTTGTTTTATTCACAGATATACGCCCAATGCATAGAAGAGCATCTGATAAATAAGGTGCACTTGATAGTTAACTAATGAATAAACGAATGTTATTTTGAAAAAGTCAGAACGTTAAATGAGGTAAGACAGTATAACGGACAGGGTGTAGTATGGGCTTTGGAACCATCAGATCGAGAGACTACTCGGCACTACCAAATACTAGTCATGCTAGGATTTAAAGAACCCCTTCTTCAAGGTAAAATGCAGGTAATACTCCTCCCACAAGAATTCTAAAGATTAAATAATAGAACATATATAAAATGCCTGGCTAAACACCTGCAACCAATGAGTCTGCTATTACATCCTCTCCAAATGTCAATTTATTTTATCACGAACATTGGAGAACCTACTATGTACAAGACAGTGATACAGCACATGCTTCTATTAGAAGTCCTAAAACTTCTTTAGCTCACTGCCTAGAAACTACCAGATCCGGACACTCTGCCCACCGACACTCCTCCTTGGATGCTGTGAGGCGCTATCTGCCAGAATTTGACCTGAAATGAACAGAGGCACCCCAAGTGCTGCTACCCAGATAGTACAAAGCCAGTTCTGACACTTCTTTGCCTCAGTTCGACTCCAGAGTTTCATTTGAGGCCATCTAATTCCACCTATCTGAAAAGCACTGCCTTTATTAAAGGTTTTGTGTGTAGAGTTAGAAACGTGTTAGTTCCAATTCTTGATATACCACATAGACATCTGACATTCAGCGAGTGATTTGACTCAACACTCTCATCTACAAAATGCTGATGATACCGGTAATAATAATACTGCCACATAAGAGTGTTATGAGAATAAATGGCATCAAATATATGGTGATAGAAGGAGAACTGACTCTGGGTGGTGAACCACACAATGGGATTTATAGGTGATGTAATACAGAATTGTACACCTGAAATCTATGTAATTCTACTAACAATTGTCACCCCAATAAATTTTTTAAAAAGAGAATTAAATGGCATAATTCATGTACAGCATTAAGCATATGTTTGACATATAGTAATCCTTACTCACTATAAGCTACAGATCAATTCCTTGACCTCCAATAAGCTTCAGCTCCACCCTAATCCAGTTACTCATGGTCCTAAACCTTGTTATTACAAATCCATGATCTCTCTCTTACTCTGTTGTAACTGCCTGGGAAAACATAAACACTGTTTACATCCATCTCTTTGCCTGCAAATGAGTAGTAAAACATAGCTAGAGAAAAATGCATAACTATGCCTGACCGGTCTCTCTTTAAATATTCCTCCACATACTTCAAATTTCCCATGATCCTTTTACATTTGCCAAACAAATTTACTCTCTTACTTTTTGAAACAACTATTTTTTTTACCTTTCTGTTCTCCCCTTACATCTCCAATAACTCTTCTCCCGGACTCTCAGCACATGGGTCTGCTTCTTATTTAACCAAGAAAAATAAAACACTCTCAAGACCTCATCTTCCTAATATCAATTAGATCAAGCCACCGGAACCTGAGCCATATAATCTACCTTTCCCTTTGTTATCAGGACTGTGATGCTCCTATCTAATGCTACCCCCCCACACATATGCTCTGTATCCCATTCCCTGTCTCCCGCTTAAGGATTTTACTTTGATGATGTTCTTATCTCTCCCACACTTGTCAGTTTTTCCCTCTCTACTGGCTCATTCTCTGCAGCATAAAAAAAAAAAATGATGTAATATCAAACATAATTAAAAAAAAAAAAAAAAAAAGCCTTCCCAGGACTCCCCTCCAACTCTTTCCCAATTTCTCTGCTTCCTTTATGGTGACTCATTTCAGTAATTTTTGATATCACTATCTCAACTTCCTCACTTCTCATTCTCTCATACCACTTATACTAATCGGGCATTTTCACCTATTATTCCACTGAAACCACTCTTATTATTCATTTGTTCAAAATTATGACTCACCACATGCACCAGGCACTTTTTTAAGTGCTAGGAGTACAGCAGTGAACAAAACACTCCAAAAGTGAATCAGCAAAGAAAGACAAGAACACTAGACCAAGAATTCCTCTTTCACACACCCCACATCAAATCCATCTATATCCAATAAACATATACACCTTGATTTCTCTCTTCGACACCCTAAATCCAAACTATCAGCTTATCCTGTTGCCTTCAAAACAGATTCGGACTCTGACCACTTCTCACCACCTCTAATGCCCACAGGCTGGTCTAAACCATCATCTCTCACCTCCATGACTGCGACAAATGGCCTCCTAGATTGTCTCTCTGCTTCCTCTCCTGCCCCTGATAGTCTATTCTCTGTACCACAGCCAAAGTGAGCTTTAAAAAAATATAAATCAGATTATATCTCCCCATTCTCAAAAATTTCCAGTGGATTTTCATTGGATCCAAAGTACTTGCCATGACCAATAAGGATCTACTTGATTTGACCACTAGCTACCTCTTTCTATATCTTACCTCTTTCTATTTTCCCTCTCCCCTACTCATATCAAGTTAAACTGATTTTCCTACTATTCCTGGAAAACACCCAGCACGCTCCTGCCTTAGGGGCTTTCACTTGTTTTTCTCTCTGTCATAAATGGTCTTCCCCCATTTATCAGTTTGGCTCACTCCTTCACTTTATTTAGGATTCTAGTCCTGCATCAGCACTTCAGAGAAACGTTCCCTATTCACTCTTATCTAAAACATCATGCTCCTCCCTCATCTCTCTCTATTCCCTTACTCAATTCAATTTTTCTTATAGGATATAGCACGACCTCAAATTACATTACATCTTTATTTGTTTATTTTTCTGTTTCCCCGCTAGATATAAGCTTCATTAGTACAGAGACCTTATCTCTATTTCTAGGCCATAAAACAGTGCTTGGCATATAGTAGCTACTCAATAAAATAAATGTTGAAAAAAAGAGTGAATGCCTTCTGGAGTTCATGCCCACACTACTGTAGGCATCCTTTCCTTCTCAAAGACAAATTCTCAAGACTATTTCCCCCTTCTAATCCTCCCTCCCATGCCTTTTCAATCCTTCATTGTATGGGAAACAAATGCTCCTCAACCTCTTAACAGAAAACTTTTTCCTTCTTGCCTTAAATAAATTGGGGTTTACATCAAAGACACTATTTTGTTAACTTTTCTCTGCAGTGTAGCATGTGCGTATTGCAGAAAATGAGGTTAATCTATCCCTTTTAAGGATACTCCCTCAACTTAAGCTCCTGATCTCAACCCCTTTCTCCTCCATTGACTGTCTTACTATGTACTTACCTGCATCCTATTTATTTATTTATTTTACTTACCTGTATTTCAAATCTCTCCTTCTCTAATGACTCCTCTCTCTTAGACTATAAACATAATCAAGTTTCTCCCATCTTAAAAAAATATTCTATTGCTATGCTCCTTTCTAGTTATCTTCTTTCCTCTCTTTGTCACTCAAGCTTCTTAAATGAGCAATTTATAATTGCTAACTCCACTTAACACACCTTCTATTCAGTCTTTTATCAACTACATTCTGCCTTCTTCTCTGATCATTTCACTGAAAACTACCATGTCAGTGATTACCAATAATGTTGGTATTAAAAATATAACCCATACTTTAAAGCACCTTTTGGGTTGAACTTCCTTTCTTTCTCTTTTTGATTTTTCACATTTTTTGACAGCACCGACCACAACTTCCTCCTTTGAAATTCCTTGGATTCCATGTTACCATCCTAGTTATACCACACCTCTGTCCATTTTTACTCTATCTCCTTTGTGGGCTTCTGTATGGATACCTCTAAAATTTGGGGATCAGTGGCTTTAGGGTAATACAAGTCAAGATCTATTTCCTCTCAATTTCTCATTAAAAGAGGCACGTAGCAAAATAAAACAGTGGGGGAAGGGAGTTTGATTGTGAAAGGTAATGAAAAACAGGTAAAATCCAATTTCTAAAAGAAATTTCATTATATACATTGTTGTTAAGGATGGATTAAGACAAACATTCTTGGACTATACACGTTCCATCCTCTAAAACAGAACGTACAGACCCAAAGACTGTCAGGGAAAGACAAACTACTGTCACAGAAATATCATAACTTCGAAACCTAGAGGCTGAACTAGCCAAAAATGCATGTGGTCATTCCCCAGTATAATATATTTTGTTCTTTGGGGCATATATAGGCACAGACACTATTCTTCCCCATCCCTAGTATTAGCAGCAACTCATGAAACTTCCTGTCTTCAATACCATTATTTCAGAATAAATAAACACTTAGAAATAAAAGAAAAATGAAATAAATTGGATTGTTGAGGGAAATTACCACACCACTCAGTTTGCAATAATTAAGCCACATTACTCAGTTTGCAACAGATTAAGCTGACAAAAAGGAAGACAAAGCCAAACATCATAATTAATACAACTAAAAAACAAACTGACATTTTTTTCTCTAAATAACACATAATACAAATTATTTTCAAGCACCATCTCAAGAAAAATTAAAGAAGTAAAACTATAAAACAAAACTTTATTTTGTGGGGAAAAACCCAGACATGGACAGATGAATAAATTCATAAATTGACATTTTCCAATGCCTTTATAATTAAACAGAACAGCCAAGTAATTCAAGCAAATAAAAGTAATAACGCAAGGAAAAGTAAAAGAAAAGCAGAGTTACAAAATTAAGTTGTGGCAGAGATGCATCAAAGCCTTAAAGACACGTATGTACAAACACTTATATACAGTATAATTGTAAATGTAAAAGAATGTTAATAGCAGAACTGTTCTAAAAAATAACTGGAAACAATCTTAGTGTCCACCTTAAAATAAAATGGATAAATCACGGTATATTCACACAATGGAATACCATGCAACAACGAAATAGAATGAAGTAAGATTACATGCAACAACTTGGATACATCTCACAAATCTAATGCTAAGCAACCAAAGCAAGGCACAAAAGAACGTAGTATTGTTCTATTCATATACAATTCAAAAAGAGACTAAACTAAGCTGCACTTGGATATACCTACTATGATAAAGCTATACAGAAAAACAAGTTAAGATCCAGGATAGTGATTACTTCCAGTGGAGAAAGAAAAGGTTGAGACGAGAAATGGGACCAGGGGTGCCTACATTTTGGATAGTGGCTGTATCGACTTGATACACTTGATACTTATAATGATTATATTAGAATTATTCTTTTTTAAAAATTTATTTATTCAAGTGTGTTTTTCCAGGGCCCATCAGCTCCAAGTAGTTGTTTCAATCTAATTGTGGAGGGCGCAGCTCACAGTGGCCCATGTGGGGATCGAACCGGCAACCTTGTTGTTAAGAGCACCACGCTCTAACCAACTGAGCCAACTGGCTGCCCCCTAGAATTATTCTTAAACATCTTTATATTATATTTCTATATATGTTATATTAATATCTCATTTTTAAAATTCAGAAAATAAGTCTTATGCACACTTAAATGCTAAAAATTTCAGAATGTTGACTACATTGATACATTTCTTTAAAACCTTCGCCTTAAGGTTGATTCAAGAAATGCAATTAAAGCAATGAGGCACCACTTCACCAATCAAATGAACAAAAGCTTTTTAAAAGATGCCAAACAATTTCATTGAAGATAGGACAAGACAGGAATCCCATATGTAATATCTGCTAATGAGAGCATAAATCTACACAACCTTCCTTGAAAACAATCTGGCAATATTAATAAAAAGCCTGCACACACATACAAAATGTTCTGATTCTGTAACTCTACTTCTAGGAATCTACAGGACCAAAAAAATCAGAGATGCAAAAAAACAATTCGTGTTCAAAGGTGTTTATCACAATATAATACTAAATTGGTGAAATTTTAAAAATAATTTAAACGTGTATATTAAGGAAATGGTAAAATAAATAACAGTCATTGATACATTTGAATATTAAACAGGTTAATATTGCATTTTAAAACTTTTTATATGGGGAAAATGCACATGGTATATCAATATGTGCAGAAATCAGGATATATAACCCAGAAAGATAAGTTTTTACCCAAGGAGACTGAGTGACTTGCCAATGGTCACAATAGCAGTTAAAACAGAGAATGGAACAAGTTGGTAGTTATAAAATAGTGCCAGGGATGTTAAGTACAGCATAGGGAATACAGTCAGTAATACGGTAATAACTATGTATAGTGGTAGGTGGGTACTAGACTAATCAGGGGGATCACCGCATATATTTTATAAATGTCTAACCACGATGTTCTTCACCTGAAATTAATATAAAATGATATTGAATATCAATTGTCATTGAAAACAAAAAACAGAATGAAATGGAACTCAGAAATGCTCAAAGAGAATAACTATGGTACAGGAGCATATAACCAGTATGAGTGCCCACCTGATCGTACATAGTGCATTGTCTATATGAAATTGCTACAGTGGATAAATAGGTATTACTCAGAGCTTAGCCATAGAACCACATGAATTAGTGGTCTGCCATGATAATCAGGACCCAACTACGAATTATCAACTTGCACATACTCAGATAGCAGTGACCACAAAGGGGCAGATGTCCACATGCATAAGTTGACAACCATTATGTATCAGAAGACATCAATATTCCAGGATCACTCGGAGAGGGTGCATGGTAAGGTAGCGGTGGTAAATAATAGACAGCCCTAGTGAAGGAAAGAATCCATGACATTACCACCAATAGTATGAAGTCATTCAACCGTGGGACATGTCATAATGTGTTGGAGCACACAATTATAGAATGGTGATTATTCAGGCAGATGTTGCATATGATTAAAAAAATACTGAAACAAATTAATTTGCTTCAGGAGCAGATGCAATAATGCGAAAGAATACACTGGTATATGCTCAAGCACCCACGGTGCACAAACTAGTTAAGTTTGAGCAATTTATCACAAGCTACAACCAACCCTGCAACATGTGCTGAAAGGCATGAAAACAGTAGACATGTGGACATGAAAGAGAAGCAGAATAGTGATAAAAAAGTAGGTAATCATGGTACATGTGCCAATTATCTAATGGTTGTAATACTTCATTCTCAGTGCTGGTGTAAAAAATCATGGTTCAGGCACAGATACACATAGTAAATAAGTACATTCCTATAATTTAAGACGTAAGGAAATAACACTAATTATCTGCCTACTGAAGTATAGGTGTTGCATGAATTAAACATGCATGCACTAAGCATGGAAAGAAATGACTTTGGTCCAGAAGTAGAGGGTAATAGTGGAAAAGGAAATACCCAGGCACAGATCACAAAGGCACATGAATACCCACCAATGGGTTTGGAGAATTTACCAGGATGCATACCAAACAATCTCTGAACATGAACTGAAACTTATGGAACATGAAGAAGCAGCCACAGTGCAGGAATAAATGGACAAAGTACAGATGCAATCACGAATGCTGTGTTATATGATAAAGTCATGCAGCGTGAGATTTAAAAACATGGCTTTGGGGGTCAGCTTTAGCTCAAGCTGTTGCTTCATCACAGCAGACTACTAAAAAATGGCTTTGGTCCAGGAGCTAAAGGAATTGATACAAATGAAGATCCCCTAGTACATTCACAATTGACCACAGCATATGATAAAGAGTCACTCCTGGAGTCTGAGCTTTTGATTAGATGCATAATTAGAAAGCCCTGCAACATGAGCTGACAGCCATTATGTAGGAGAAGATAGCAATGATTCAAGAGCAGATCTATATGGCCCACAAGCAGGCCGTAATTGATATACAAAGGAATAGAGCAGATGGCAATGATGATGCAAAAGGAGACTACAAATACCATATGATTACAATGCATCCTCAGACAATGGCACAATGAGCTGTTAGCCATGATACAGGTAGAGGGTACAGGAGCAGACAGCAGTGATGGAAGGGAACAACACCTCCATGCAGGATCTGAAAAACAACATGATAAGCTAATATATGGTCCAAGATACAGAAGATGGCATTCTCAGTACAGGATCAAACTATAATGGTTCATGCAAAGAAAAGTGTGATATGTCATATAAAGTAAGCACAGAAAAGCACGGTGAATGATCAAAAAGTGAAAGGAGCAGAGAGACATGATTAAGAGCTCACTCATGTAGATATAGTATGAGATCAAAAAAAAACTATAATACAGGAACAATGATTTGGAGGTGAAAGCAAATGGAAATAGTGAAAAGGATAACAACACAGTATATGATCAAAAGCAATGAAGTATGAACAAACATCACTGGTATTTGAGCTTCTAATGTACAATCAAATAACTTCAAAATATATGCCGAGAGCCAGGATACAGAGGCAAAAGTACATAATACTGAAACTCTCAGCAATGATGGGAAACTATAAAAAGGGAGTTCAAAATGAAATAAATTTGCTATGTAACCTTATTTCCATAACATGGAGAATGGCAATCTCATTACAACCATAGACACAATTTTGTCAGGCGCAGAAAACCATGGTATATGAGCAGCTCAGAGAATCACAGCGATGTACATACAAGTATGTTATAGTAGCAATTAGACATGGTGGGTAGAGAAAACCACAGAAGGGTACTGACATGCACATGGTACAGTAGTTAAGAAATTATCAAATAAGATGACAAGACATGACCCAGGAGCACATGGCAATAATCCAATAGGTGACATCATGGCAAATGTTTGGACTACATTTGTGTGTTGTAAAGATACCACTGGTGCTTTAAGCATTTGACTAAAATGTAAACCAAGACAATCTCAAAACATAGGCTGTCACTCATGATAGAGAACAAAGGAAAACAGTACTAGTATAAAAATAATGACAAGGGCGATGATGATGATGATAGTTTATATGGTACTTATATGCCAGGAAGAAAGAACTTCACATAAATAACTATTTTACTCTCACTTATATTGCTGATACAGAGAGCGAGCACTGTGGCATATGTAGACACGGAGCCCATTATCAAACATGTGTGGTGCATGGGCTGTCACCACGGTGGTCAGAACATCTGACCACAAGCCACACTTCAATGATCCCACATTATGAGCCCATATCCAGGATAATGGAAGGGTAGGAAAATTAGATGCTGTCACAATTAGTAGCCTGTTATTCATGATATAGAAGATTCCATTCTCAATTCAGAAGTAGACAATGACAGCCTTTTCACAGAATCATAGCATATGAGCAGAAATCTATAGTACAACCCAAAATACAATATATGAACAGAAATTCCATATGCATGTTCAGACTAACACGGCAAATGAGCCAACACAGATATGTAAGAGAAGACAGACCAGTACAAAGGAAAGAATCGCATAGTGGAAATTGCATACACGGTCACAAACTATGATGGAGAAGCTACAATACAAAAAGGAATTACTTGGTCCAGGAGCAGAGTAATGGTGAGACACACCATGATCCATGCTCAGATGATCACAAGGCAAAAAAGAAATAGCTAAATAAATCACTGCTCTTTGAGTATTTGAACATGATACACATCAATATACCTCAAAACAGGAGCTATCAATTATGATGCAGATACAGGTATAAATGGTACAGGAGTCACCCATTGTACTATTCTTGCTCAGGGACGTGTGATGAGTAATGAAGACCACAACACCACAATGAATAGCTTTGTTGAAGGAGTGGAGACATTATTGTAAAAGGAGAATCCAAGTCATGACATCAGATGATCATGTTGAAAGGAGAGCTACCACCAGCAATTTAGCATGTGACTGAGAGGCACAACCAGATGCAAGCTGACAATCAAGAAAGAAAAAAAGAGACATAGTCATGTAATATTATCAGCAAGTACTTCACATTTACCATGTGTCAGGCACTGTGTATGTACACTGATGGCGCCATGCTTCCTCCATTGGATGTGGTACAAGATGAAAAACACAGCACGGGAACAAATGGCCTTGGTCCAGAAGCAGACAGCAATGTAGCAAAAGTAGACACCATAGCACATGCTCAAACATCCGTGGTGCATGAGCAGCCACCACAGGAGTCTGAGCATTTTACTACGATGGGCACTCAGAAGGTCCTGCCACATGAGCTGACATCCAGGGCATAGGAGTAGACACCGAAGACGAAGGAGGAAGCGAACACATTGAAGTAACGAATAATCATAGTGTATAAAATGATATTTCTTTTTCTTTTTAACTTTTATTTATTTTAAGTGTGCTTTTCCAGGACCCGTCAGCTCCAAGTCCAGCAGTTGTTTCAATCTAGTTGTGGAGGGCGCAGCTCACAGTGGCCCATATGGGGATCGAACAGGCAACCTTGTTGTTAAGAGCACCGCGCTCTAACCAACTGAGCTAACCGGCCGCCCCTAAAATGATATTTCTGGTACAGAAATTTCCATTCTTAGTACAAAGCAGACAATGAGGGCACACTTTTACACACACGATGAATGAAGATTGTAGTAAAATTTCACACACAATAAAAAAGCAGAATAAAAAAAAAGAGCAGAATGCCTTATGCACATCCATATAACCATACGTAATGAGCCATAATGACCCTTTTAGAGCCAAGGGACAAGGTACAGTAGGAAATAACCATGAGTGGAGACATCACAGAGGGATATAGTACATGATCAAAACATCTCAATATATAAATGATTGTTTCAGAAGCAGATGACAAAGGTGCACAGAGAGAGGCCAAGGAACATGTTCAGACAACAGACGATAAAAGCCATCAGTGCTCTTTGATCATTTGATCATGAGGTACACAAATAAACAAAAACACTCTGTACTATATCATAGGAGTCATGACACAAGAGCTAAGTGAGGTAGGATATGGTACACAAAATGGTTTTCTGAGAAGAAAGCATTCCTACAACTTAAGGCATGAGGAAATGACACTAATTATCTGCTTACTGAAGTATACGTGTTGCATGACATTGGTACTCACGTTATCTGGTACTCAGACAGATACTGTGCTCTACAGAAGAGCCACGGTACAGGAGTGAAGAGCTCTGTTGTTGAGTAGCTGGCAGGTGTGTCAAAGGACACCTGACTCATAGAAATAGAGAACAAAATGACAGTTGCCAGAGGGTACAGGGACGGAGAGGATGGGTGGAAAAGGCAAAGCGAAATTGTTTTAAAAGGATAAATAAATAAACTTAGCAGTTTCACATATGGAGAGAAATAAGAAAAAGTTACAGGCTAATTTGAAGATCCAGAACTTTCCTAAGAAATATCAGGCTTGATTTCCATTGCCCATTGCAAAATAAGTATGCCTCACTCTTGGAAATCTTAGTATTTACTAGATAAATGGGGAAAAAAAGAGTTCACACCTACAGAAAATTTGGAACAGTGCCTAGAGCACATTCCCCATAAATTGCAAAAGAAACAAAAAACAAAGACATGACACCAAATGCTCAGATGACCATGGTCCATTTTTGGCCACAACTAGTATTTGAGCATTTGAATTGGATGCTTACCCACACAGCCCCATGACATAAACTGAAAGTGATGACACTGAAGCAGGTCGACGTGCCACTATGACCCCTGACATGAATGTGGTTGGTGATTTAAAAAACACAAGCTCCTTTACTTTAGGAGCAGATTCTTACAATGAAACAGGTGAAATCATGGTAATGCTTAAACAACCAGGTGCATGAATAGCCAACGTAGGCGTTGAGCATTTCACTCTGACGCACACTCAGACAAGCCAATGACATGAGATAGCATCTATCATTTTTGGATCTATAGACTCGGTGCATGAAAAGGCAGGAGTGATTGAGAAGTGGAGAGCCATAGAATAGGAGGAAATTACCATAAAGCACAAATTGATATAGACGATGTGTAAAACACCATTTGCCCATAGAGCAGTAAGCAATAAAGGTTCCTGCCCAGGAACTATGCGGTATGAGCAGACAGGCATGCTGTGTGAGCAAAAACTTATAATACAAAAGTACATGGATGTGATACTGGAGCAAACAACAGGTCATAGGATATGCTCAGATGAACTGGGCATACGAATAAAGAAACATAATACATGAATACATTTTCTTTAGGCCAGCAGCATACAGCAATAATGCTATAGGGGCCACCATGGCACATGCTTAGACAATCATGGTGCATGAACAACTACCACTAAGGTTTGAGCATTTTTCTTTGATATATATACACTCAGACATCCCAAGAAAATGAGCTGATGACCACAACATAGGGGGCAATGAACAAGGATATTAGGGAAGAGAATGATGAGAGAAGAGCAGAAAACGATAGTGCAGGAGCCCATAGAATAGTACAGATGGCAATGATTCAAAGGGAGACCCCCTGGCATATACTCATATCATGTTTCTTTAAACACTATCACCAGCATCTAAGCATTTTACCATAATGCACACCTAGAGAACCCCAGAATCATGATACAGAATTGAGGGACACAGTATCATCACTGCCATTCCCACATACATCTTAGTACATGGCAGGCAGTGTTTGAAATATTTATGTATAATAATTCATATAATCCTAACAAACTTCTGAGGTGTCAGTTTTGTCATTTTGCAAGAAAATGAAGCCTGGAGATGTGAATTGATTTGGCCAATCTCTCCCAGCTATTAAGCAGTAATTCAAGACTCAAATCCACTCATTTTGGCTCCACTATGCATTCTCTTAACTACAGCAATAAATGACAATGTGCTGTGATTCTTCTGACAGACATGATACAAGATTTTAAAACAGAGTAATGAATGGCTTTGTTCCAGAAGCAGATGGTGATTTTGCAAAAGTAGACACCATAGCACATGCTCAAACATCCGTGGTACATAAGCAGCCACCCCAGGGGTCTGAGCGTTTTACTACGATGTGCATTCAAAAGGTCCTGCGACATGAGCTGACACAGAGGTTACAGGAGAGACAGTGATGACGGGAGAGAAAACTTACTGCGATTGCAAAACCACGGGCACATACTAGTACACAGGTTACAAAAGATTCATTCCCAGTACAAGAGTAGACAATGCAAGTGTGTTTTCACACAAGCATAGTGTTTAAGTGGAAATCCACAGTACAACTTCAAACACAGTATATAAACAGAAATTCATTATGCAAATTTAGATTATCATGGAGAGTGAGTCAATTCACATATGAAAGAGGAGTGATATGGTAGACCAGGAAAAAGAAAACAGAGCAAAAAATTTCTCAGATGATTTTTTAAAATTACCAGGATATATGGCATTGGTCCAAGAGCAGATTACATCCACAGGATATAAGCTGTCAAGTACGATACAGGTACAGAAGGACATGGTATAGACATAAATTGTGGAGTAATTCTTACTCAGATAGATATGGTGTATAATAAAACATCACCATGCAGAAGATGACAACAGTACAAAAGGATACTCAGATGGACATAATGCTGAATTATTCACTATGATTAAGTTAAAATAATCATAGTGAATAACTACCCAGAATTCATATTTGAGCCTGTTTTACACTCAAACTATGCCATTATATGAGTTCACAGCTATGATACAGTTAGCAGACATGTTACAGGAGCAGACAGAAAGTATGGAGGAAATGACCATTGTGCAGGAGCTAATGACCACAATCCAAGAGCCAATATCCATGTTATAGAAGTCATCATTCTCTACATAGAAGATCATGATACTTCTGTTTTACATACTCATGATAGATGAGCATATACATATATGTGATGTATCTTATACATACACAACTACCATCAATTAGCAAATGCATATAATACATAAACAATTGGATATCCCGCAAATAAATGCTGAATGATGTTTATTCAGATGCACATCACTATCCAATATCCAATATAGAACCAAGTTATTTCAGTCAAGGATAAGATGACAATGGTGCAAAATGAGACTCCATGCCAGATGCTCAGATGGCTATTGTACAGAAACAGCCTGTCCTGTGTTTGAGCATTTGATCACGATGTACATCCTGTCAAACCCAAAATGTGAGGTACAAATGATGATACAGGAGCACATATCACAAGAAAATATCCAAAATATAGGGGCAGTCGGACATGGTATAGGAGCAGAGTAGGAGACAGATGTGGCTGACGTATGAGTTAGTAATCACACTGTCCATTATGATAATTATGATATAGAAGGTAGACAATCACAGATCAAGCTTAAACATCAGTGGTATATGAACAATCAAACTGTGGCGCTTACTCAGAGAGACATAATGCCTAATTAAAAAGCCATAATACAAAAGCAAATGTCAAAACAGTTGAATATCAGTTGATAGTGATTGAAATTATATTGTCTTAATCACCATATTTTCTCACTTCAGTAGGTACCTCACATCTTTCAGCAAGATGGACTCTAAATCTATATTGCCAACAGTCTAAAAATATTGGTACTTTAAAAATTCTATTCAATGTTTCATTATGTGTAAAAATTTTAGACTCTTTAAGTAAATAAGATTATTCAAAAGTTTTTTTAAAAAAAGCAAGTGTCTTCAGGTGTATACGCTGTTATGGGTTGAATTATGCCACCCCCCAAAAGAGACGTTGAAGTTCTAACTCCTTGTACCTGTAAATGTGACCTTATTTGGTAATAGAGTCTTTGCAGATGTAATCAAGTTAAGATGAGGCCATAATCCAATCAGAAGGGAGAAATTTGGAGAATGTCATGTGATGACAGAGACAGGAACTGGAGTGGAAGAGGCAAAGCTAGATCCTCTTCTAGAGCCTTCAGAGAGAGTATGGGCCTGTCAACACCTTGATTTTGGACTTCTAGCCTCCAGAACTGTGATAAAATAAATTTCTGTTGTTTTGAACTACATAGTTTGCTGTACTTTGCTACAGCAGCCCTAGAAAACTAAAACAAAGGGCACTGTTGCAAAAGGAGATGTCAAGGCACATGCTTAAATGACTCCATGACATACAAATATCTCTCAGTAATATTACCACCTCAAGAAAACAGACACTCAGAAAACTCCCAAATATTATTGGTCAGCCATGATCTATGAGTAGATATCCACAGTACACTGTGCTGACAATCATCTATTAGAAGTAGTCACTTACAAGCATCTAACTATCTTGTATCTGTAGTCAACATTGTATGTGAGAAGACTGCATTGATATGTAAGTTTAAATAATGTCACATATCAAGAAAATAGTGATTCATGAGCTAGTAATCATATTACAGTGGCTTAAAGTCTCAGTACAAGTATACAATGTCATGGTGACTGTTAAGGTAAATTATAAACAACGTAAGTTGTACATAATGGAAGTTATAGGCCCTGGCTCTACCCAAAGAATCATGATAATCAAGAGAAGATGACCATGGTAAGTACCCAAGTAACCAAGATACATGGGCAGACACAACTGACATATGCTTTAAAATCATGATAATGACATCATGACCATAGTTCAGGTTCATGTGCACGAGCTCTTTCTATATAGGAGCAGATACTTATGATTTAGAAGCAGGAGGCCATGGTCCTTGCTTGGATGTCTCAAGTAAAGAGACTCATATTAGAGCGGCAAAGGCAAACTGCAGGGGAGGAAAACCATAGATATAACTCAAATATTGGACTAGTTGTCTATGATTTATGCCAAGATGACCATGGTATGTGCTCAGGTCATGGTATGACCTTGGCACAGGAAATTATTAAGTTCGACTGCCATGACACATAAATCTTGGAATGTGCTCACATCACCAGGCTACTGAATAAGGTGCCTATGATACAGGAGCAGGTGGCTACACTGAATGCTCAAATGATTATAATGTACTAGCAGCTGACCATGTTACACAACAAAACACGACATTTGTTTCCTTTGATGTCCATGATGCAGGGACATTAAAGTTACTGTAACAGCAACCATGGTTTAAAAAAAATAGCAGAAGACAATGAAGCAGAAACCAAAGGCCATAGTGAAGAATCAGATTATAATGAAACAATCATGATGCATGAACCTAAGTCCACACTTTCATAGGGAGAAAGCCATAATGCAGAAGCAAAGAACCATGGTGTTGGAGCAGGTCATCCTTAGGTGGAAGTAGACAACCACAATATATATATTAAAAAAACAGATTCATGAACAGGTATCTAAAGTATAGGTAAAAACATGTTTAGACAGCCATGGTGCATGAAAAAGAAAATTGCCCTGATAGAAGAGTAGGTGGCCCTACGTATAAAAGCATACAACCATGCTGTGTGCTTAGAATACCACAGTGCACAAACAAACATGGAAAGGGATGGATGGCCACACTTAAGAACACAGAAACGAAAGAAAGAACCATGGTGCAGGACGTATCTCCAAGATGCTAGTGGAGATAGTCACAATATACCAATATTCAGTCATCGTGCAAGGGGAAAATCTTTAAAGTCTCAGAAGACAAGAAAAGTTTGATTGCTGACTTGGGGAGAACTAACCTTACACCTAAAGGAACTGGAAAAGGAGGAACAAACAAAGCCCAAAGTGAGTAGAAGGAAAGAAATAATAAAGATACCATAGAAATACAGATGAAAAAGGAAAAAAAAAACAGTAGAAAAGATCAATGAAACTAAGAGATGTTTCTTTGAAAAGATAAACAAAATTCATAAGCCTTTAGCCTAATTCATCAAGAAAAAAAGAGAGAAGGGCCAAATAAACAAAACAAAAAATGAAAGAGAAGTGACAACCGACACCACAAGAATACTAAGGGTTATGAGAATACTATGAACAATTATGCGCCAACAAATTGGACAACCTAGAAGAAATGCATAAATTCCTAGAAACATACAATCTTATCTTTTCAATCTTCCAAGACTGACTCAGGAAGAAACAGAAAATCTGAACAGACAAATTACTAGTAATAAAATTAAAGCAGAAATAAAAAAACTCCCAACAAACAAAAATCTAGGACCAGATGAATTCACGCTTGACTTATACCACACATTCAAAGAATTAATGCCAATCTTTCTCAAACTATCCCCAGAAAATGAAGAGAAGGGAAAGATTCCAAACTCATTCTATGAGTCCAGCATTACCCTGATACCAAAACTAGACAAAGACAATATAAAAAAAAAAAGAAAATTACAGGCCAATATCCCTGATAAACATAAATACAAAAATCCTGAACAAAATATTAGGAAACTAATTCAGCAATACATTAGAAATATCACATTCCATGATCAAGTGGAATTTATTCCAAAGATGCAAGGATGATTTAACACCTAGAAATCAATCAACTGAACTAATAAATGAATTCAGTAAAGTTGCAGGATACAAAATTAATATTCAGAAATCTCTTGGTTCCTATATACTAACAATGAAACATCACAAAAAGAAATTAAGAAAGCCACCTCACTGACACTTGCAACAAAAGAATAAAATATCTAGGAATAATTTAACCACGGAGGTAAAAGTCCTGTACTTTGAAAACTAGAAAACATTTATGAAAGAAATTAAAGAAGATACAAATAAATGGAAGGATATACTGTGCTCATGGACTGGAAGAATGAATATCATTTAAATGTCCATGTTACCTAATACAATCGACAGGTTCAACGCAATCCTGAACCAAATACCAATGGCATTTTTTACAGAACTAGAACAAATAATCCTAAAATTTATGTATAATCACATAAGACCCTGAATAGCCAAAGCAATCTTGAGAAAGAAGAACAAAGTTGGAAGCATCACATTCGCAGATTTCAAACTATATTACAAAGCTACAGTAATCAAAACAGCATGGTACTGGAACAAAAAAGGAAGAATAGGTCAGTGGAACGGAATAGAAAGCCCAGAAGTAAGCCCACTCTTACATGGTCAATTAAGTTATTACAAAGGAAGCAAGAATATACAAAAAGGGGGCCGGCCCAGTGGCTCAGGCGGTTAGAGCTCCATGCTCCTAACTCCGAAGGCTGCCGGTTCGATTCCCACATGGGCCAGTGGGCTCTCAACCACAAGGTTGCCAGTCATCCAAGGGATGGTGGGCTCCGCCCCTGCAACTATGATTGAACACGGCACCTTGAGCTGAGCTGCCGCTGAGCTCCTGGATGGCTCAGTTGGTTGGAGCGCGTCCTCTCAACCACAAGGTTGCCAGTTCCATTCCTCGACTCCCGCAAGGGATGGTGGGCTGCGCCCCCTGCAACTAGCAACGGCAACTGGACCTGGAGCTGAGCTGCGCCCTCCACAACTAAGATTGAAAGGACAACAACTTGACTTGGAAAAAAGTCCTGGAAGTATACAATGTTCCCCAATAGTCCTGTTCCCCTTCCCCAATAAAATCTTTTAAAAAAAAAAGAATATACAAAAAGGGGTGGTGAGCACACAATGTGATATATAGATGAAGTTTTATAGAAAAGTCAACTTGAAACCTATGTAATTTTACTAACCATTGTCACCCCAATAAATTTAATTAAGATAAAAGAAAGAAAAAAAGAATATACGAAAGGGTAAAGACAGTTTCTTCAATAAATAATGAACAGATGCATGCAAAAAAAATGAAACTAGACCACTTTCTTACACCACATACAAAAATAAACTTCAAATTTATTTAAACGTAAGATGTAAAACTCCTACAAGAAAGCATAGGCAGTAAAGTCTCTGCATCCATCTTAGCAATATTTTTTGGCTAGGTCTCTTAGAGCAAAGGCAACAAAAGCAAAAATAAACAAATTAAATTTAAAAAGCTTTTGCACTGCAAAGGAAACGATCAAGAAAACGAAAAGACAACCTACTGGATTGGAGAAGATACTTGCAAATGATATATGCGATAAGAGGTTGATATCCAAAATATATAAAGAACTCATACCACTCAACATAAAAACAAAAAATCCTATTTAAAAAATGGGCAGAGGACCTGAATAGACATTTCTCCAAAAAAGACATGCAGTTGGCAAACAGATACATGAAAAGATACTCAACATCACTCACTAATCATCAGGGAAATGCAAATAAAAACCACAATGAGATACCACCACAAACCTTTCAGAATGGCTAATATCCAAAGATACCAAAGAATAAATATTGGCGAGGATATGGAGAAAAGGGAACCCTTGTGCACTGTTGGTAGGATTGCAGATTGATGTAGCCAGTATGGAAAACAGTTTGGAGGTTCCTCAAAAAAAAAAAATTAAAAATAGAACTGCCTTATGACCCAGCAATTCTACTTCTGGGTATTTATCTGGAGAAATGTGAAACACTAATTTGTAAAGATATACGAAGTCTGACAATTAAGTTCGCAAACTTGTTGCACCGATGTTGCTAACCTTTTTTGATACCAGATGGATTATTCATTATGAATTTGTACCAACTGGACAAACAGTTCACCAAGTTTACTATTTGGAAGTAGTTAAAAAGGCTGAGTGAAAAAGTTAGATGACCTGAACTTTTCACCAACAATTTGTGGCTCTTGCATCATGACAATGCACCAGCTCACATGGCACTGTCTGTGAGGGAGTTTTTAGCCAGTAAACAAATAACTGTATTGGAACACTCTCCCTACTCACCTGGTCTGGCCCCCAATGACTTCTTTCTTTCCCTGAAGATAAAGGAAATATTGAAAGGAAGACATTTTGATGACATTCAGGACATCAAGGGTAATACAATGACAGCTCTAATGGCCATTCCAGAAAGAGTCCCAAACTTGCTTTGAAAGATGGACGAGGCACTGGCGTCAGTGCATAGCTTCCCAAGGGGAGTACTTCGAAGGTGATTGTAGTGATATTCAGCAATGAGGTATGTAGCACTTTTTCTAGGATGAGTTCATGAAGTTAATTGTCCTACCTTGTACGCACCCTTATGTTCACTGCAGCACTATTTACAATAGCCAAGATGTGTCCATCGATAGATGATTGGATAAAGAAGATGTGGTACATACATACAATGGAATATTACTCAGCCTTAAACAATAACATCTTGCCATTTGTGACAACATGGATGGACCTAGAGGGTATTATGTTAAGTGAAATAAGTCAGATAGAGAAAGACAAATGCCATATGATTTCACTTATACGTAGAATCTGCAAAACAAAACAATTGTACAAACCAAACAAAACAGCAACAAACTCATAGATATGAAGAACAAACTGATGGTTGCCAGATGGGAGGGGTTAGTGGAATGGGTGATAAAGGTAAAGGGGATTAAGAAGTATAAATTGCCAGTTATAAAATGAGTCATGAGGATGTAATGTGCAGCCTAGGGAATATAGTCAATAATATTGTGATAACTTCGTTCAGTGACAGATGGTTACTAGACTTATTGTGGTGATCACATCGTAAGGTATATAAATATCTAATCACTAGGTTGTACACCTGAAACTAATATAATGTTGTATGTCAACTATAATTAAAAATAAATTTTAAAATAAACAAGTAAAAGAAAAGGAATATAGTTCTTAAAATTAAAGCACTTTCTTAGTGTAGTAGCAAGACTTTTGCCCCCATGATCTTTACCCCCTAGTATTATGACTGTGCATATGTTAACATTATATAGTCCACAAGACTTTACAAATTGAATTAGTTAAAAATCTACCTACCTCAAAATAGAGATCACCCTGGGTTACCTAGAAGAGCCCAATGAAATCACAAGGGTCCTTAAATGCAGAAGAGTTAGGGAGAAGAGGAGGCAGGAGAGATTTAGAGCATGAGAGGAACTCAGTCCTCCACTGCTGCCTTTGAACACAAAGGGAATCATGAGCTAGGGAATGCAAGTGGCCTCTAGAAGCTGAGAAAAACTTTGGCCACCAGCCAGCGAGGAAATGGGTACCTCAGTTCAACAACCACATAGAACTGAAATTGAGCAATAATCCGAGTCAGCTTGGAAGCAGATTCATCCTCAGAGCTTCCAAAAAAAAAATTCAGTCCTGACAACATTTTTTTTTCAGCCTTGTGAGGCTCTCTAAGCAGAGGACCCAGTCAGTCAAGCAAACTTCTGAGCTCTAGAATGGTAAGATTTAAAATGTGGGCTGATCTAAACTGCTAGATTATTAGTAGCTTGTTACATTAGTGGTTTGTTACAGTAATACACACTCATATATTAGTTTCTTCATCTCTAAGAGAAGGATAATAATAGCTGTTTCTTTTGGATTGTGTGATGATTGAATTAGAAAATTATCTATATGTATATCTATATTTATATCTATCTGTCTATCTATCTATCTATCTATCTACCTATCTATCTATCTATCTGAAGAGAGATTGAATTTATTAGAGTACAGAGCATTGGATAATGGACATCCAATAATGGTTGCAAATGATGTTACCTTAATAAATTCTATGTATACACTTCTGATGTATTTTGCCATTCATTATCAGATTTTATCTTTATAACACCAATAGGTGAGCAGGGTAAGAATTTTTTAAACTATAAAATGAATAAGAATCTAAAACATTAAGAGGTTTTCATTAAGTGTCAGAGAGGGACTGAACCCCCAACTTCTGACTCCTGATTAAGTGTTATTACCATAGCTTACTTACAAAGTGATGACTTCCTGAAGGAGGTACTATGACGGTGAGAATTCCGTTACACTACTGGGATACAGGGAAGTATATTGCGGCCAAGTTGTTGCTTAATGCCTCCCATGGCTGGCCTAGGCTCTGGGAATGAATGCTGAGTATTGGCAAGAAATATAATTTCACAGTGGGTCTGCTTTGGGACCACTCTCTAGGACAGCAGAGGAAACTACAGGATAGAGAGATTTGGATAAGACCATGTAGAAACCAGCAACAAGGGATTTAGGAATCTGATATAGCTGTCTGAAGTGCAAAAACCGTGTAGTTCTTAAACCCAGACTGTTCTGGTGTTAGCCAAAGCCATTAATCCTCTCTGCTCCTTGCTTCTTCAGCTCATTCACACACCCCTCCCAAAAGCTCTACAATTCAGCTTTATTTCAAAGTTCAAGAATCTCTGATATAAATCCAGCATGATACCTGAAGCGAGAAAGCAACTGCCGGTAACAAAAATAAACTCTATCTGAGATATTTTCCTATGTCCAAATCCAGAAACACAACAGTACAGAATCCTCCTAAAGAATATTGTTCCTACCTGGATAAATGGTGAACCACAGCAGAAGTTGCTATTCCAGAAGCTGATGGGGAAAAAAAAACACACAAAAAAACACTCGTTTCTCTCTCCTGCCTTAAGCCGATTGCTGATCTTTACTCAGCCAATGTCTATGTGTCAAGAGGAGGAATGACAGTAGGAAATTCATGGCAATTACCACACAGCAAAGACAAGATAATGTCTGTATGATGCCATCTTTCTCCTACACAGGTAAATTTATGGAATACATTTAATATTAGCTCTGAGTTTGGGGCAACTGACTCCCTCTACTGGGCTTCAGTTTTCTAACATGAATGGGCAACTAGATGATGACTAAACTTCCAGGTCTAACAGTCTGTAATTCAGAAAAATACCACCTGAGAACAAGGCTGGAGCATAAGCAGTACTGGGTCCTTATTTACCTTTCTTTCCCTGGTCTAAGCTTTGCTTAGGATTAGAAACATCCAACCCTACCAATTCTACAGTCATAGTAAATGAATAGAGAACGAATTGTCAAATACAAGGACTGACAATTAAGTTCCCGAACTTGTTGCAATAATGTTGCTAACTTTTTTTGATATTAGAGGGATTATTCATTATGAATTTGTACCGACTGGACAAACAGTTAGCCAAGTTTACTATTTGGAAGTAGTTAAAAAGGCTGAGTGAAAAGTGAGATGACCTGAACTTTTTTGCCAACAATGCATAGCTCTTGCATCGTGACAATGGACCAGCTCACGTGGCACTGTCTGTGAGGGACTTTTTAGCCAGTAAACAAATACCTGGATTGGAACACCCTCCCTACTCACCTGCTCTGGCCCCCAGTGACTTCTTTCTTTACCTGAAGATAAAGGAAATATTGAAAGGAAGACATTTTGATGACATTCAGGACATCAAGCGTAATATGACGACAGCTCTGATGGCCGTTCCAGAAGAAGAGTTCCCAAATTGCTTTGAAGGGTGGACTAGGCGCTGGCATCAGTGCATAGCTTCCCAAGGGGAGTATTTCGAAGGTGACCGTGGTGATTTTCAGCAATGAGGCATATAGCACTTTTTCTAGGATGAGTTCGCAAACTTAATTGTCTGACTTTCATATTATGACAAAGATATCAATGTATTCATTAATTCCATAAAAAAATATTGACTATTTAGCATGGGACAGATACTGTACCAAGAGTAGGGATACAGATATTTTTAAAAGGCAGAAAGTCCTCAAGGGGATAAACAAAAAATAAGTAACATTTACTTTAAGGCAGAATTAAATAACTGAAACAACATTATAACACTGTGCTGTTAGCTAACTGAAGGATGAGAAATCAATCATCATTTGGAAAAAACAAAGACAGTATAAAACTGGAGAAAGAAGGTTGCATTTTAGTGAAAACTTTTAAAAGATTTCAAGAAGAAATGGGACAGATGTTTATAAGCATTAATTCTTATGCTTGTGAAAAGGAACAACTTGTCTTAACAAGGAATACATATTTTTTGAAATGGCCAAATTCAATAAAAGATATTTATATGAAGTCTACAGAAAACTTCATATTTAATTGTGAAACATTAAAGAAATTGTCAATAAAGTGAGGAAGGAGATAAAATTAACTAACATTGCTACTATTCAATATATTATTATAAAATCCTAGCTAATGAACTAAGCTAAAGAAAAGATGAATAAAAATTAGGAAAGAAGAAATAAAGCTATCAGTTTGCATAAATAAATAGAGTGATGGATCAATAGTAGATCAAAATACTCTAGTCCACATCCTTTGTAAACACCAGCAATAACCAATTAGAGAATGTAATGGGGAAAAAGGACCATTCATATTAACAACAAAAATATAAAATTTGAGATATACTTAACAAAGTATACTTAAAAATCTATTTAAAGAAAATGATAAAAGTTTACTAAGAACTGCTATGGCTGTGACAGAAAACTTTATACAAGAGATCACTTCATCCACCTAGAAAATCTAGAAAATTGGGATGAGAGAGAGAGAGAGAGAGAGAGAGAGAGAGAGAGAGAGAGAGAGAGAGAGAGTGTGTGTGTGTGTGTGTGTGTGTGTGTGTGTGTGATTTCATCAGAGAGCTGCGAAGGCAAGCAGAATTTGAGGGGCGAAGATCCTGGAGTGAAGGGAAACTCACTGAGATGAGCCTGAATGCTAAGAAACACAGGTGGAGAGGCTAAAGCATTAAGCAGCTACTAAGAGAGAAACTGAGCAGAGCATTCCATTGTCTCAGGGAGCTGGTGAGACAAAAATCAAAGCTTAGAAATTCAAGTAACCAAGTTTATAAAACAAGGTTTGGGAGAAAGCAGAAGAGCAGACAAATAGGTCTGATAGTCCGAGCCACATTTTTCATAGAGGCATTTACTTCTTTCCAAATGGCTGTACGGGAGAATACAAGCATAAAAGAGATGTTAAAATGATGACAAGCGGAAGAAGAGTTATCAGCAGTCTCAGGGAGCTTGGGGCTCGAGAAGATGAAGAATCTCTGATAACCCTCCCAAATTTCAGCTGGGATACTGCACGACTACACAAAATAGTAAGGGTGGGCCACATAATGCCTTACCAAAACAAACAAAAAAACCCCCCAATCTCTGATTGGATTAAGTTTATCTGCTTCCACTTTAACTGGCTGACAGAAGCTAAAGTAAATAGTACTCTCTAAAAAATATAACAGAGGACTTCTGTTTCCAGATAAGAATAGATTTATTTCTCCCTATCTCTTCCAAGTCATTACAATTAAAATCCTAGACATAATACAAGAGAAAATCATTAGAGGGCGCTGAGAGGTGGAATGAGAAAGGCAGATCTCGGGATTTATAGAACAACACAGCTATGAAACAATGAAACGAAAACACTAACTTGAAAAAATATTTGCACCTCCATGCTCATTGTAGCACTATTTACAATAACCAAGGTATGGAAACAGCCTGAATGTCTATTGACAGATGAATGGATAAATGTGTATATACCGGGGATGACCGGGGATGCCAAAAAAATGTATACACATGATTTGTATTCATCTTTTGTTATTGGTATATATTGAATATTACAATTTTAATGCATTTTTTCCTTTCTTAACATGTGTGTACATTTTTTGGCACCCTCTGTATATACAATGGAATATTATTCAGTCATAAAAAAGGAAATCTTGCCATAAGCCTATATGTGACAACATGGATGGATCTTGAGGGCATTGTGCTAAGTGAAATAAGTCAGAGAAAGACAAATATTGCATAATCTCACTTATATGTGGAATCTGAAAAAAATAAATAGGAAAGAAAACCAAGCACATAGATACAGACAACAGATGTGTGGTTGTCAGAGGTGGGGGTGTGGAGGGTGAACAAAATGAGAGAAAGGAGTCAAAAGGTACAAACTTCCAGTTATAAAATAAATAAGTCCTGTGGATGTGATGTACATACAGCATGGTGACTATACTTAATAACACCACATTGCATATTTGAAAGTTGCTAAGAGAGTAAATCTTAAAAGTTCTCATCACAAGAAAGAAAATTTTGTTACTATGTATGGTAACAGATGCTAAATAGACTTATTGTGGTGATCATTTTTTACAAAATACACAAATATCAAATCATTCTGCTGTACACCTGAAAGTAATATCATCCTGTATGTCAATTATACCTCAATTTTTAAAAATCCAATGAAAATGAAAAGTCACCAGCAAGACTGATGAATAACAAAGAAGAGAAAACAAATAACCAATATTAGGAATGGAAATGAGTATATCATTAAAGATCCAATAGACATTAAAACTATAAAAGGGTGTAATTTTTTTAAAGACTTGAGGCCAATAAATGTGAAAATTTAGAGAAGTGGACATTTCCTAAAAAATATAATTTAAAACTGATAAAAGAGTATAATAAAAAATCTGAATATCTATAACTCTTAAAGAAATTGAATCTGTAATTAAAACTTCCCCCAAAAGAAAACTTGAGGCCCTGATGGTGTTACCAGTGAATTCCTCTAAATGTTTAAAGAATAAATGGCATCAGTCTTACATAATCCTTTTCAGAGTATAAAAAATTAGTTTTGTATCCCAATTCATTTTTGAAGCTAACATAACCTCAATACCAAACCTAACAAACACTTGACAAATAAAGGAAAATTAAAGACCAATCTCAAACAGGGATGTAAAAATTCTAACACACACACACACACACACACACACACACACACACACACACTCTCTCTCTCTCTCTCTCTCACATATATCCCATCCTATAATGCATAATAAGTAGAAAATCAGGGTTTATACCAACAATAAAATATTGGTTTAACACTTGAAAATCTATTAATGCGGTTTACCACATTAACAGAACAAAGGAAAAAATGTGATCAACTTATAAGATGCAAAAATAATCTGATAAAAATTAACACCCATTCATGTGTTAACTAACCTTATTGTAGTAATTATTTCTCAATATATATGTATATCAAATCATTGTGTTGTGTACCTTAAACTTACACAATTATATGTTAATTATATCTCAATGAAGCTGGGGAAAAATTCAACATGCATTTAATATTTTAAAAATCTCTGCAAATCAAAAATAAAATGATAGTTTCTTAATCTGATGAAGGATACCTGCAAAGAAAATCTACCTTAAAAATTTACCATTAAGCAAAAATCATACTTAATGGTGAAATAATGGCAACTTTTCCTCAGGTCGGGAATGAAATAATAGATGCCTGTGATCTCCACTTATATTCGGCATCGTACTGGAGGTCCTAGGCAATACAATAAGGCATGAAACAATTAAATATATACACATTTGAAATAAAGGAGAGAAAATACAATCATTTGACTATTTCATGAAACAGTAGATAAATTAGTATCATTAATTAATGAATTCATCAGTATCTCTATCAGGTTAATGTTCAAAAATCAATTGGACTTCTGTGTAACTACAAAAAGATTTAGAAAATGAAATTTTTAAAAAGATACATTTATCATAGCATTGAATAACACTAAATATCTAAGAATTAAAAATTTGTACAAGATCCATATGCAATAAACTACCTACAAATATTGAGAAAAAATAATAATCTGAATAATTGGAAGATATACATGTGCACAGATTGGAATACTCCATTTTGGAAAAACAACAATTACTCCACATTAATCAATAGATTCAGTGCAATTGCAATATAAATTTCAAGAGGTCCTTTACTGTATGGAAATTGGAAACTTGATTCTAAAATTTAGGAGAAGGACACAGAGAATTACATTACTAGATTATCAAGACTTATTAAAAGATGTTTTAATGAACTGAATGTCTATTGAATATCCACACAGAAATGAATGACTCTCAAACCCTATCTAACATGACACCTACACATATACATATATGTCTACGTATATCTCAATATGCATATTGATATGTGTATCTCTCTCTCTCTCTCTCTCTCTCTCTCTCTATATATATATATATATATATATATATATATATGTATAGAGTGTGTGTGTATATATATTATATTTATAGCTTCTAGAAGATAACATAGGATAATATCTTGATGATAGTGGTATGCAAGAATTTCTTAAATGGAATAAAAAAGTATTAACCATGAAATAAAAGACTGATCAATTAGCAAACCCCACAGGGTGGGAGAAGATATATGCAATACATATATCTAACAATGGACTAGTACTCAGAATATTAAGAGCTACAAATCAGTAAGGAAATTATAAACAATTGAATAGACAAATGCACAAATGATTTGAACAGAATTTACAAAAGAAATTTTAAAGACATTCAAATGGTAAACAGCAAATGAAACTGTAATAAAACTCATAAGGCTACAGGGAAATACAAACTTAAACTACTATGAGATACCAAAACATACATATTATAAGAGTACAAATTGCTGAAAAGGATGGAGAGCCATAGGAACTCTCGAACAGTGTTGGTGGATGGGTAAATTAGCAAAAAAACTTATGAGAAACTGCCAAGGAGTTTCCAAAGTTGAACATAT
Organism: Rhinolophus ferrumequinum; assembly: GCF_004115265.2. Lineage (NCBI taxonomy): Eukaryota > Metazoa > Chordata > Mammalia > Chiroptera > Rhinolophidae > Rhinolophus > Rhinolophus ferrumequinum. The sequence goes on along the minus strand of NC_046284.1, from coordinate 7,565,464 downwards.
ACATACCCTATGACCCAGCAAGTCTACTCCTAGTTAAACAAACAACAAAAATCAAGACATGTATTCAGCAAAAAAGTATGCACTTGTTTTACTGCAACATTACTCATCATAGTATAAAATGAGACACAATCCAAATCCCCCTCACAGTAGAATGGATATATAAATTATGGTTTATTTATAGAATGGAATACTACTACACAACACTGGAAATTAATGAACTCTAGCTAGTGCAAAAACATGAATGAATCTCAGAAACATTATGTTGAATAAAACACACCATATGCAAAGGAGTACATACTGTATTATTCTGCTTATATAAATTTCACAAACAGGTGCAACTAACCTGTCGTATAATAAATCAGGATATTAGTTGTCTTTAGGGAGGGGAGTATTAACAGTGACTGAGAAAGAGCATGAAGGGATTGTTCAAAGTATTAGTTTTCTATTTCCTAATCCACATGGTGGTTACATGGGTTTGTACATTTGAAAAATATTCATTGAGCTGAACACTTATGATTTTGCATTTTCCTATGTATGTTACACTTCAATAAAAAAGTGTAAACAAAAAACTGCTGAAAAGGAGATCTAAATAAATGACAGTATAGCCTGTTTCTGGCTGGGGAAAGCTAATTAACAAAAAAATACCAATGTTCCCAAGTTTGTTCATACGTCAATGTAATACTAATAAAAGTGCCAACACAATTTTCTTAAAACTTGTCAAGTTTATTTAAAAGCTCGTAAGGAAATGTTTGCAACTAATTTAAAAATATATAAGAGGGCATCGACCTAATAAATAACAAAACATACTATAAATCTAACAAATAAAACATTGTACTATAAGAATATTTGCATGTTGATATGTGTATGCATCCAAACACTGGAAACACATGCTGCCTCCTTAGAGGGGAAATGGGTGGCTGTTTGGGTAATGATGAGATTTACATTTCACTATATCCCATTTTGTACTCCTTGGATAATAACCCTTGTTCATGAGTTACTTATTTAAGAAAGCAATTTTTAAAGAAATTAAAGCTTACTACTGAGGTAAAAATAGAATCAGTGAAATTAAACATAGGTTCCCAGAAGCAGATCCATGTGTATACAGGAATTTAGTGTGGTTCAAAAGAGTAATTTATGATCAATGAGGTAATTATGGACTTTTCAATAAATTACACTAGACAAATGGCTATCCATTTAGAAAAAAATGTGAGACCCATTGTGCACAATGGAACATAATGCTACTACATGTACAAAACAAATACTGAATGTATTCCTGAGGTGAGGAAGAGCTTCCAAAGGAAACCTAAAACTCATAAGCCTTAAAAAGAAGGACCAAGAGATTTAAGTACACATTAATTCTAAACTTCTCTGGAACAAAAGACCTCATCAATAAAGTTACAGCAACAGACTAGGATTTAGAAACAAAACATTAACATTCCTGACATATAATGATCTAATATGAATCAGCTGTAAAAGATGAAACCAAATACAAAATTGAGCAAAAGCTGTAGACAATTCACAAGAGAGTATTACAAATGCATAATAAACATATGAAAATATACCCAACCTAATAGTAATCAGAAATATACACACTGAAACAAGATATTTGCATTTAAAAACTATGGAAGGATAATTAAGACATTAATTTAAAAGGCAGCTGTTGTAGGGTTGGGGTGAGAAAACAGGATTGATGAGGATTCAGATCGGAGCCAAATTTCTTATGTATATCTATTTTATTTTGTTATTTTATTTTTGAACTCTGTAGTTGAATTCATTTTGTCTGTGTCCCAGAATTCTTCCAAAACCAATTACTTTTCCATTAGTCCGTATCTCAGTAAATGGTACCATCATCCATCCAACTGCAGAATCAGAAACTTAGACATGACGTCATCTTTCACATCTCCATCTCCAATGTTCCCCGTATTACTCTAAAGTTCTACTAATTTTATCCCCAAACTTGTTTCAGAACATTTATTTTTCTTCACATGTTTCACCACAACCCTAGTGCAAGCTGTCATGAACTCACTCTTGACCACTGCTAAAACCTCATTCACATAAGAAATATTTACTACACATCTACCTTGTGTCTGATACCATGCTAACTGGTTGCCAAAATCTACTCTTGTCTCCTTCTAATCCATCCTACACACTGCAGCCATGTTCAGCATTTCAAAATCTGATTTTGTCAGTAGCTCCCCCACCACTTTACTTCAATGGCTTCAGAGTAATCTTAAGGAAATTATTAACCTAGGCCAAAATTAACTGCCTGGTTAGGTACAAACTGCTTCTTCAGCCCTATATTTACATCAGGCTCAAAAAAAAAAAAAGTCGACCATAATTTCAAGCCTTATGGTGCTCCTTTCAGATCCCACACTGCACCATGTTGTCTATCCTGCATAGACATCATATCTCCATCAACTCAATAGCCCTTTGCCAAGTAAACTCTTTTAAAAAATCAAAAAAGTAATCAGAATATACAGCATTCTACAATAATGTGTATTTATAATTGAATGTGCAAATGATTACATTAACATATACACAAACTGATTAAATACTCTGATTAAAGGCAAAATTATCAGACTGGATATACAAAGACTATATAAGACACATATCTAAAATATAAGGATGCAGAAAGGTTGAAAATAAAAAGATGGAAAAAGATACACCGATCAAAAATTAATCAAAAGAAAGCTGGTGTGGCTAAATCAATATCAGACAAGGTAGACATTTAAGGCAAAAATCATTACGAGCAATAAAAAAGATACTTCAGAATGATAAAAGATTCCATTCACCAGGAAAATATAAAAATTCTAAATATGTATGTTCCTAATATTGCTTCAAAAGATATGAGGTAAGATAAGAGATGAAGAAAAACCAGACAAAATAAGAAATAAACAAATACAATATCATAGTGGGAGATTTCAATACATCTTTCTCAGTAACTGATGGAAGGAGAAGAAAAATCTCAGTAAGGATATATAGCATCTGAATAACATAAACAAATTGGACCTAGATGACCTATATGGAACACTATACTCAACAACTGCAGAATACACATTCTTTTCATAAACACATGGACCAGTGATATACAGTAAACATATTTTAGGCCGGAGGTCAGCAAACTCTTCCTGTAAAGGGTCATATAGTGAATACTTTAGGTTTTGTGAGTCTCATAAAATTACTATCACATATTTTTCTTTTTGGAACTGCCTTTCAAAGATGTAAAAATACATTTTTAGATCAAGGGCCATACAATAACAGTCCATAAGCCAGATTTGGCCTATAGACCACAATTTGTTGACTTGTTTTAGGCCAAGAAGCAACACTCAACCAATTTCAAAGAATTGGAATTTTATAGAGTATGTTCTCTGGCCACAGTGCAATTAAGCAAGAAATAACCAAATGACAATTAGAAAAGCCCTATTTGAAAACTAAGAAATACATTTCTAAAGACCCCTAAGTCTAGGGGAAAATCACATTGAAATTTAGTGATTTCAACTGAATAAAACTGAAAATAATGCATATGAAAACTTGAGGACTACAGCTAAATTCATGCTTAGAGGGACATTTGTGAGCTTAAAAGCATATTATTAGCAAAGAAGAAAAGTTGAACAGCTTCTTCAATAAATGGTGCTGGGAGAATTGGAAAGCCACGTGCAAAAGAATGAAACTGGACTGCCATCTGTCACCATGTACCAAAATTAATTCAAAATGGATCAAAGACTTAAGCATAAGACCTGACACAATAAACTGCATAGAAGAAAACATAGGTACTAAACTTATGGACCTTGGGTTCAAAGAGCATTTTATGAATTTGATTCCAAAGGCAATGGAAGTAAAAGCTAAAATAAATGAATGGGACTATATCAAACTTAAAAGCTTCTGCACAGCAAAAGAAACCATCGATGAAATAAAGAGGCAACCAACTGAATGGGAGAACATTTTTGTAAACAGTGCCTCCGATAAGGGGCTAATATCCAAAATATACAAGGAACTCATGAAACTCAACAACAACAAAACAAACAACCCAATTGAAAAATGGGCAGAGGACCTGAAGAGACATTTCTCCAAAGAGGACATACAAATGGCAAATAGACATATGAAAATAATGCTCAACATCACTAATCATCAGAGAAATGCAAATAAAATCCACAATGAGATATCACCTCACCCCAGTCAGAATGGCTATCATCAACAAGACAAATAGTAACAAGTGTTGGAGAGGCTGTGGAGAAAAAGGAACCCTCATACACTGTTGGTGGGAATGCAGACTGGTGCAGCCGCTATGGAAGGCAGTGTGGAGGTTCCTCAAAAAATTACGAATAGAATTACCATATGACCCAGCAATCCCTCTCCTGGGTATCTACCCAAAAAATCTGAAAACATCTACACATAAAGACACGTGTGCTCCAATGTTCATTGCAGCTTTGTTTACGGTGGCCAAGACATGGAAACAACCAAAATGTCCTTCGATAGATGAATGGATAAAGAAGTTGTGGTATATATACACAATGGAATATTATTTGGTGGTAAGAAAAGATGATATAGGAACATTTGTGACAACATGGATGGATCTTGAGAGTATAATGCTAAGCGAAATAAGTCAGACACAAAAAGCAGAGAACCATATGATTTCACTGATATGTGGTATATAAACCAAAAACAACAAAAGAACAAGACAAACAAATGAGAAACAAGAACTCATAGACACAAACAATAATTTAGTGGTTACCAGAGGGTAAGGGGGGTGGGGGGTGGGAGATGAGGGTAAGGGGGATCAAATATATGGTGATGGAAGGAGAACTGACTCCAGGTGGTGAACACACAATGGGATTTATAGATGATGTAATACAGAATTGTACACCTGAAATCTATGTAATTTTACTAACAATTGTCACCCCAATAAATTAAAAAATAAAATAATTAAAAAATTAAAAAAAGAAGTTGAAAATCAGTGAGCTAAGCATCATCTCATTAAGTTAAATCAAGAAAAACAATTAAACCCAAAGAAACTAGAAAGAATAAGAAAGACGAGATCAGAAATAAATGAAACAGAAAACAAATATATAATCAAGAGGACCAACAAAACCAAAAGTTGTTGCTTTAAAAAATAACAAAATTCATGAACCTCTAGAAGGACCAATGAAGGGAAAAAAAGAAAGCACAAATAAAGTGTAGAAGGAAAAGGGATATAACTACAGGTCCTACAGATATTAACAATATTATAAGGTTGAAATTATAAGGCCACTAATTTGAAAATATAACTAAAATGTACAAATTGCTAGCAACACGCAACTTAGTGAAACTGACTCAAGTCAAAATAGAAAATCAGAACAGTATGATATTAAAGAAATTGAACTTTTAACTTGTAACCCGCTTAAGCACGACACCAAGAAGGCAAAGTAGAAGACCCTGGGCTCCATACCCCACAAAGGTCAACAGCTAGATAGCTATTCATGAATAAAAATAGCTCTGGGAGAGCTCAGGAGTCCACTGAAGAAAACAGCAACACCATGGAACAAAACACCTGAAAATAACACACAAAAAGAGAAGGATGAACAGCTTCATTTGGCTGGCATCATCCTGTCCTTCAGGCTTGCACTGCGCAGTGCCAACAGGGAACTCCCCATGTAGAAAGAGTTCCCCTTTCTGTGAAAGGAAGTATTCCCCAGCCTTTTAGAGCCCCACACAAAGGACCCACTTTGATTTCACCCCACCCAGATGGCAAAGCTGAGACATACACCATGTAGAGATGATTAGGAAGAAGAGTAGAGGCTACCAGTTTCAGCCACACAGCACAACAAAATGTGGTTCTTAGTGACCTGTTCTGCAGAGGACCCCAGCAGCTTTACCCACTGAAGAAATCAATGACCAGAACTGCCACCGCAAACCCCCCGCACATTTTACCAGTTATTGCACAACAGGTAATTGCATTCACAGATGGCAGTCCCTCCCTGTTTCCTTCTCCCTGCCCAACCCCTGCCAGTGACCAGAATCTACACTGGCAGCCAGCTCAGGCCTCTGCAGCTGTGTGAGTACAAGACACCAGCCTAGACCCTCACGGCTGACCTCCGTGAAGTGACCCCCATTGCTGTGTGCACACTTGGAGCTACCCCTACAGCTGTACACCACTGGCCCGCCTCCTATCACTGGCCTCTACTGCCATGTGTGCACCTGTGGGGAGGCTCTGCAGCCAAAGGAGCACACACCAACAGCCAGGGCTCCCACGGGTTCTTGTGGGCCTAGATTTGGCCATTACCTGTCACTGGAGTGTCTCCTGTCACTCCTACACCACAAGGGTCATCTGCAACTAGCCTTGCCAGCTGTGCATCGGAACCACACTGGCCCAGCTTCCATAACCAGTCTCCACTGCTATGTATGAGCTTAAATGGAGACTCTGCAGGCACATGAGTGCACAGGGATAGCCAGAGCCCTCACATCTGCCCATTGGCCTTGGCCCTTCCTGCTGGCCCTGGCCCCTACCACTATATGTGTGTGTCTGCAACCAGCTCCCGCCACGACACAGGATCCTGCGGCTCACTGCGTGTACACCCCTGGCTCAGGCCACTATCACGGCCTGCCCTGGCCCCTAGCCCCTACCAGGAGGTGCTTCTGAGGACACTCACAGCTCCTGCAGCCACTGTGGACGCCCCACAGTGCTCACAAAGGACCATGCAATGGTCCAACAGTAATAGAACACGTATTTTTTTCCTCAAGTACACATGGAATATTTTCCAGTATAGATCATACAAGGTGTTATCAAACAATATGGTGAATCTTTAAACTAAAAAAAATTATTACGGTAAAAGACACATTGCCATTCATACCTCTCAAAATACTCCCCCTCACTTTGAACACACTGATCCCATCCTTCTTGCCACTTTCTGAAGCAGTTCTGGAAGTCCTTTTTTGTAAGTGTCTTTAGTTGCGCTGTCATGGCTACCTTTATATCCTGAATCATTTTGACTTTGGGGAAGAGTCAGAAGTCGCACGGTGTCAGATCCAGTGAATAAGGTGGATGAGGACACACCGTAATGTTTTTATTTGACAGAAATTGCTGAATACCAGAAGTGATGTGTGACACAGAACGTTGTCATGATAGAGGATGATTTAAGGCACACTTTAAACCACACCTTCTCTCAACCGTAGCTCACACCCGACTGCCTGCACCAAACAAGTTGAAACTTGTCACACACTGTTACTAAGGTTCAACGCTCTGCTTCCCATGTTGAAGATCCCTGCCTTTCTGTTGGATGGCACTCGGCAGCAACATTCACTGTATTTTTTTATTACAATGCAAAGGCTTCACGTCACACATTGCCTCTGGTACGGCAATTTCTGTCAAATAAAAACATTACAATGTGTCCTCATCCACCTTATTCCCCGGATCTGGCACCGTGTGACTTCTGGCTCTTCCCCAAAGTAATGAAAGGAAAATGTTTTGAATCAATTCAGGACACCGAGGCAGCCACGACAGTGCAACTAAAGACACTCATGAAAGAGGACTTCCATAACTGCTTCAGAAAGTGGCAAGAATGATGGGATAAATGTGTTCAAAGTGATGGGGAACATTTTGAGGGGGATTAATGGCAATGTGTCTTTTACTGTAATAATTATTCTTAATTTAAACATTCACCGTATTTTTTTTATTACACCTCATATGGAAAGTTACAAACAAGTCTTGGTAAATTTAAAAGATGGGATCATACCAAATATCCTTACCAACCAAAATGGTATGAAACTAGAAATCAATAACAGGAGGAAAATGGAAAATTCACAAATACATAGAAATTAAACAATATACTCCTGAACAACCAGTGGGCCAAAGATCACATCAAAAGGGAAATAAAAAATACCTTCAAACAAACAGAGATGGAAAGACAACATACCAAACCTTATGAGATACAGCAAAAGCAGTGCTAAGAGAAAAGTTAATAGCAATAAATGCCTATATTTAAAAGAAGAATGATCTCAAACTTAAAAATCTAACTTTAGACCTAAGGAAACTAAAAAAAAAGTCTCAAGTTAGCAAAAAGGAGATAAATATAAGAATGAAGATAAATAAAACAGAGACCCGAAAAACAATAGAAAAGATCAGTGAAACTAAGAGCTTGTTTTTGGAAAAGATAATCAAAATTGACAAAATTTTAGCCAGACTTACCGAAAAAAAAAAAAAGAGAAAGATGACTCAAATAAATAAAATTACAATTGCAAGAAAAGACATTATGACTGATAACACAGAAATACAAAGGATCATAAGATACTACTATGAATAATTATATGTCAAAAAATTGGGCAGTGTAGAAGAAATGAATAAATTCCTAGAAACATGCAAACTACCAAATCTGAATCATGAAGAAATGGAAGATGTAGACATACCAATAGCAAGTAAGGAAAGTGAAGCAGTAATCAAAACCCTTCCAAAAAAGAAAAGCAAAGGGCCAGACGGCTTCATGCATAAATTCTACCAAACATTTAAAAAGGAATTAATACCAATTCTTCTCAAACTCTTCCAAAGAACTAAAGAGGAGAGAATATTCCTAAACTCATGTTACAAGTGCAGCATTACCATGGCACCAAAGTTAAATAAGGACACTACAAGAAAAGCAAACTATAGGCCAATACCCCTGAGGAATATAGATGGAAAATTCTCAACAAAACAGTAGTAAATTCAATTCAACAGCACATTAAAAATATCATACAATATGATCAAGTGGGATACATCCCTAGGATGCAGGGATAGTTTAACATATACAAATAAATAAATGTAATACACAATATATTAATAAAATGAAAGACAAAAATCATGTGAATATCTCAATACCTCTAATGAACATAGATGCAAAAAACTTAAAACATTAGCTAACCAAATTCAGTAGTATATGAAAATAATAATACATCACAACCAAGTTGGGTTTCTTTCAGGAATGCAAGTTTTGTTTAATACTTGAAAAATCAATATAATCCACAATAATAACAAGTTAAGGAGAAAATTCATATTATCATCTCGATGAATTTTATCAAATCCTTTTCATGCAGTATCTACTTCTTTCTAATTTATGTTTAATTATGGTTGACAAACAACATACTATATTGTATTAGTTTCAGGTGTATAACTGTGATTCAACATTTATTTACCTTACAAAGTGATTACCACAATAAGTCTATTGTTTTTTATGCAATATCCATTTCTAATAAAAACTAATAGCAAACCCGGAATCAAAAGAAACTCCTTTAATCTAATAAAATGTATCATCAAAAAAATCTATAGCAAACATCACACTTAATGGTAAAATGTTAAAATCTTTCCTTTGCAACATCCGCAGACTCAGTGTATATTTACACATTGATGCTTTGACAATATAATTTTAATCTTGCCACATCCCTATGAGGTAAAGAGCACTATCCTCATTTTATATACCAGCAACTGAGTCTTGGAACAAAGTTCAGTTACTTATCCATGGTCAAAAATCACATAAATGACAGCAGGAATTTGAACCCTATGCATCACTGCCTCTTGTAATAGCAGTCCCTCGATTCATTCTACGTTATCTCCCATATCTACACCATTTTATTAAAAGTAAAACGGGCAGGGCATGCTGCCCATTTTATTTCTAAATGATATTCCAAATCAGTCCAATTCTACCTTCCCCCTGCTCCAGTCCCATGCCTCTGCCGCAGCCGTCACCATCACCATCACCACCACAACCACCCTGGTACAAGCTATCATTATCATTCATCTGTACTACTAAAATAGGCTTTTAATTTGCCCACACTGGTATGGTACGGAGCTTTCCTCCTCCACTTTTAACAGTTTTCTTTGTTTTTGCTTTTTATTTTGAAATAATTTAAAACTTTCAAACAAGTTCAAAGAATAGAACGTACTCTTTGTCCAGATTCAGCGATTGTTAACATTTGTTGTGCCTAAATACCCTTAAATATTTCATTGTGTACCTACTCAAGAACAATATTATACTCTTACATAACAATTTATATACAATTATAAAAATCAAGAAATTTATCATTGATATGTTATCTAGAATCATATTAAAAATTCACCAATTATTCCATTACTGCCCTATAAAGTTATCATTTCCCTCTGCAGAATCCAATCTAGGATTGTACATTGCCGTATGTCTTTATTCTCTTTTAATCTGGAATATTTCCCCAGCCTTGCTTTGTTTTTCATGGCATTAACAGTTTTGAAGCGAAAAAAACAGTAATTTTGTAGAATGTTTCTCAATTTGAGTTTGTCTAACGTTTTCTTATGATTATACTGGGGTTATGGGTTTGGGGCAAGAAAACCGCATAAGTAATTTTGTATCCTTCCTAGTACATCACAACAGGAAACACACAACACACGTGACTTTTTATGTTCCAATGTTAAGTTTGATCAATTGGCTAAAACATTGACTACCAGGTTCTCCAGTACAGTACATTTTATTTTTAATTTTTTGCATGAATATTTTTTTATTAGTTTCAGGTGTACAAAGCAATGTAATAGACATTTACACCCCTCACAAAGTGATAACTCTCCCCAATCTACTACCCCTCTGACATCGTATATATCTATTATAATACCATTGATTGTCTTCACTATGCCGTACTCCACTTCCCATGGATATATATATATATATATATATATATATATATATAGAGAGAGAGAGAGAGAGAGAGAGAGAGAGACAGAGACAGAGACAGAGACAGAGACAGAGACAGAGAGAGACACAGAGACAGAGAGAGAGAGAGAGAGAGAGAGAGATTTATAGTTGACATTCAATATTATTCTACTTCAGCTTCAGATGTATAGCATCTTGCTCAAGCATCTACACAGTCTACGAAGTGATCCCCCTAATAAGACAAGTGTCCATCTGACACCCTACATAATCTTTACAACATTATTGGTTATATACCTCATACTGTATTTCATATCCCGGTGACTATATTACGCCTACTAATTTGCACTTTCTAATCCCTTCACCTTCTCCCCCATCCCCACGCCTCTCCCATCTAGCAACTGTTAATTTTTTTTCCCTATATCTGAGCCCATTTCTGTTTTGTTTGTTTGTTTATTCTGTTCTTTAGATTCCACCTACCAGTGAGATCATATGGTATTTGTCTTTCTCTGCCTGACTTATTTCACTTAGCATAATATTCTGTAGGTCCATCCATGTTGTTGCAAATGGTAAGATTTAATTCTTCTTTATGGCTGAGTTGTATAAATGTACCGGTTGTACCATTGTATAAATGTACCGATTTCTTTATCCAATCATCTATCAATGGGCATTTTGGTTGTTTCCATATCTTGGTTATTGTGAATAGCGCTGCAATAAATATAGGGGTGCATATATCTTTTTCAAATTAGTGTTTTGGATTCCTTTGGATTGATACCCAGGAAATCAGTACAATACACTTTAAATTGCTTTCCTGGCTTTTGTTTTTACTTCCGCAACTGGAGGAGAACTGCACCTATCTACTTCTCCATTCCTATTCTATATTCCTATTTTGCTGTTCTTAAACAAAACATGTTTGCTCCCGTCTCAGAGTCGAGTCCATGCATAGGCCCAGAAAACTCTTCCGCACCTTGCTTTGCATCCTTTAAATTCAGCTTAAATAGTGTCTTCTTAGAGAGGCACCTCATGTTGCCCTATCTAAATTAGATGTCCTCTGCTTTCCCCTCCCACAGAATCTTGTGTGTTTCCTTCTGATTACTTCTCATAGTTTCCAATTATTTATTTATGAAATTAAAATTACATAGTCTTTCTTCCCCTACTGGCTTATAAATTCCACAACAGCAAGATTCTTTTTCTATTTAGTTCCGTCCTGCATCTCTTACTCCCAACGTAGTACCTGGCACATAAGCAATCAATAAATATTGGTTGAGCAAATGAGGAAGAAGTATTCGTTTTTATTCTTTTTTTAATTTTATTTGTTATCAGTTTCAGGTATATAAAACAACATAATGATCAGACATTTACACCCCCCACAAAGTGATAACCATCCCCAAGCCTACCACCCCTCTGACATCGTACATATCTATGACAATACCATTGACTCTATTCCCTATGCTGTACTTTACATCCCGTGACTACATATATATTCAATTATAGCTGACATTCGATATTATTCTACATCAGCTTCAGGTGTACAGCACAGCGGTCAAGCCTCTACACAATCTATGAAGTGATCCCCCCTGTAAGTCCAGTATCGATCTGTCACCCGACATAATCTTTACAACATTATTGATTATATTCCCCATACTGTATTTCACATCCCCGTGACTATTTTGTGACTACAAATTTGTATTTACTAATCCCTTCACCTTTTCCTCATTCCCCAACCCCCCTCCCCATCTAGCAACCATCAGTTTCTTTCTCTGTATCTCTGAGTCTATTTCTGTTTTGTTGGGAGGAATTAGTATTTTTTAAATCCATTCAAGAACAGGCTAGATTTTCTCCCTTAACTCAAGAACTGGCATCATAAGAGAAAGCATGGTCTAAGAGATATTCTGGAGTCACGCCAATTCAGGTTCAAATTCCAGATCAGAATAACTGTGTATGATCTTGAACTTTCAGAGCCTCGGTTTCCTCAGAGGTAAGTTGATCATACCATCATTTACTTCACTGGGCTGTTAGGATTAAATTCTTGTAAAACAAACTAGAGTCATTCTTAGTGTGTAAAGGAAGTTGCACAAATGATAGGGTTAATCTTTCTGGATTAAGAGATAATCAATCTTTACAAGAAATAGTCTTGCAAATCATACTGCTTAGCTTGATGTGTATTCACAAGTACAGGTGAACTGATTAACTCCCAAGGGAACTCTAGTCTCTCACAGACATTTCTTCATATTCAGTTCTACTCTGGACCCAGCCCCGTGTTGGGAATAGAAGGGATTCTAGCTCACATCTAAGAAGCACTCCCCTAATGAAAATCAATTTTTTTCCAACAGGTAGGTATATTTCCATTGCATTTTCTCTGTCACTGTTACATCCTTTATTGTAAGTGGTTTTGTATTAGTTATTTCTAGGCATCTGAGTTTATCTGCCATTAGGTTTTGTAATAATAATAATATAATGTTAGCAGCAAACACTATCCAATCTAAGATGCCATCAGTTTTAAGACATACCAACATTTTATACACCACTAAGAAAGTAGAAGTGCTGCCAAGTAAATACAGTATGGCATTGATAGGTAAGACTCATCCTGATTTCAGAAATATTAAAATATGGAAAGAAAGTGCGCTTCCTAAAATTGAAGAAACATGGTCTAATGTCAGGAACTGTTCTAAGTACTTCACATTTATTAAGTTATTTTAAAAAGGGATCAAATATATGGTGATGGAAGGAGAACTGACTCTTGGTGGTGAACACACAATGTGATATATAGATGATGTATTACAGAATTGTACACCTGAAATCTATGTAACTTTACTAACAAATGTCACCCCAATAAACTTTAATTAGAAAAAAAAAACCTCACAACAACCCTATGAGGCAGGTACGTTATATTGTCTCTTGATTAATCCTCTCTGATTGAAATATCTTCTAAATATCTCCACTCACTCTTCTCCATCCCCTCTGGCACTTCTATCACCTGAATTACCATCATGATTTCTCATCTCCCTCCATATCTCTCCATCATGAATTCTCCCTCCATATCTACTTTTGATTTCCTTGAGAGCCAACCCATTCTCTGTTGCCAGAATTAGCTTTGAAAAATGCAATTTGGTCATGTTATTCTCTGTTTAAAGCCCTTTAATATCTTTTCTATGACCCTGGAATAAGGTCCAAACTTAGTACGGCCTAAAAGACACCACGTGATATGACCTGCATAATACTGTGTGTCCATATTCTCATCCTCCTCTGTGTCTACACTCCAGCCATAATGGCCTTCTATTTCTTACTTCCCAAAACGGAACATGAATTTTCTCATAATCAGGAACTTCCCAAAAACTATTCCCCCTCCATGAAATATTTTCTTCTCCATCTCTCACCTCCCATCCCCGTCACTACTGGAATGGCTAACAGCTACATATCTTTGCTTTCTAAGCTTAAGCATCACTTCATTCAAGAAACTTTGCCTGTTATGCCCCCTCCCCTCCACTAAGCTAGGTCTGCATTTTAATTGCTTTATAACACTCTTTACTCCACAGCATTCATCTCACCTGCAAATTACTTGTTCATAATATGCTTTCCCTTTTAGATTGTGAGTTCCAAGAGATTAGGGGCCAGGTCTATCTGATTCATCCTCATATCCTCAATATCTAGCATACTGAATTGATATAGTTCACATGCCCAATAAACAGATATTAAAACGAAAATGAAAATCTTTTTTGCCTCACTAATAAAATAAAATAAAATAAAATAAAACAAAGTAAAATAAAACAAAACAAAGTAAAATAAAAAAAAATGAAACAAAAGAAGATAAAATCTGCTTCTAAAGTTCTGTGAACAACCCCTCTTAGGATTTTGATTAGCATTATATTGAATTTTCAGGTCAATTTGGAAAGAATGTCATCTTTATGATATTATGTCTTCCTAATTACGAACCTGGCATGTTTCTCAATTTATTTAGGCATTCTTCAATGTCTCCTAATAAAGTTAAAAAAATTCAAAAATAAGGAAAACCAAAGGCTCAAGAAAGGGGTTCATGAAGTGGAACTTTAAGATATCTGAGTTCTTCAGAGACTGATGGCACAGGAGACCCAATAAGCAAACATTGAATTTATCAGTTCTGCCCACAATGTTCACAGCCAATTCCTGCCTGGAGTTGCAGCACACCAAAACATCTGGAGAGCTGTCAGTCATTCATATGTATTGCTTATACCACGCTAACCATCTTTATATGATAATACAGGTTATAGCTCAAATTATACTTTTACTTACCCCTAGGAGGTACTTGGCAAAGCAACAAAACCATTTATAGACAGAGACTTACAGACCCACCAATTAGAGACAGTAATTCAGAACTAAGTCACCAGGGAAGGAAAGACACCCTATGTCATTCGCACAATCGCCTCAGGCTGCTGGCCTGATTTACAACTGGCCCTATTTGAAGAGTGTACTGACTCATAGTCCCTTCCAACTCAGCACCCAGATTCCAAAGCACACACCCTGCAGAGTGATTCAGAGCCCCAGCGCTGTGCTGAGGCTCCTGCCTCTCATCCAAAGAGCTACTCTCAATAGTAGTCCCTGGGGCTGCAGGCAGACAGATGAAGCTGTATACTGAAGAGTAAGTGCAGATTTGTAGTTTGTCCCCAGGGAACAGGAGCTCTAATCAGGAATGTGCAATGTACATTGTTCAGACAACCTACCCTTATCTAAAAATGGGGAATCTGCAGACCAGACACAACAACAGAGGAAGGTGACATCCATATACACCAATTTCAGCTTCCAGCCTCCACTGAGCATATAACTAGGAGCATTGTTGTAGCATGGATTCTGCCCAGGATCTCCAAATGCTTCTGAAGACTGCGTCATTTATAGATTTCTAAGCAGGCATTCACAAAGCAGGAGGAAATCACTCCTCGAGTAAAGATGAGAATGAATTATAACACTGAGTATTTACTTCTTTCAGCCTGCGTGATGATGCAGCTGGAATACCACTTGTAACAATGAGATACTTTTGCAAACATTTGGCAAGCATATACCCACTCCCCAAGAGCAAGAGTTTCTTAAACTAATCCCAGCTGAAAAGTGAAAAAGATAGTTTGAAAGCAAGCAAGGAATGGGGGAAGGTTACAATACATACCACTGAAAATGAAGAATGCTTCTAATGAATCACCAGTGTAGAAGAAAGAAATGGAGAGGTTGATTAAGGAATCCAGGCACAAAAACAGCCGAGCTCTGGTGTCAGTGAGAGAAAGCAGAAACTTAAAAGTTAAAGGAGAAGCAGGAATGGAATTAAAAGAGAGGGGAGAAGAATAACTGCATATATGGGCGAGTGAGACAAGTCAGAAAAACTGGTATGAAATAAATTTAGTGAGAAACACAATCAAAAATACAAGTTCAAAGTTCAGCCACATCAGACTTCTTAGTGTTTGCTAAACATTCCATTCACTACTCATATCAATCTACCTCCAATATATCTCTCAAACCCATTTTCTCTCTCGGCTTCTCTCCGTCCCTATCTCTCCAGACATCACCTTATCAGCATTACTGGCCTCCCCACAATCACTAGGACTACCCTTAGGCTGCATTAATCCATTCTTCACACAGCAACCCGCGAGGGCCATTAAAATGCAAATCAGATTGCTCCCGGGCTTAAAACTATTCAAAGCCTCCCTACTGCTCTTGGGAAGAGGCAAAACTCTCGAATCTGGCCCACAAGATTCTTTTAAGAATTAGCAAAAGCCTACCTCTCCAGCCTCAATTCCTATTGCTTGGTCCCTCACTGTCAGTGCCACCCCAGCCTCCTCTCACTATCTCTAACGCATTGGCACCCTGCCTTCCTACCGTAGGGATGATTTATGACCATGGCAAAGCCTCCATTAGGCCATTCACCCCTCTGGAACCGAGCAAAATCATTGTCTTCAACCCAAAGATGAGTTGCTTGCACATCCATTTTCTCCATTTCTGTTTCAAGTTCTAGTATCAACCTGGGAATCATGACTTTTCCTACACTCTTATTCTCTTTCCCTTATCTGTTACAAGATTCTCCTGCTGAGGTAATCATTGCTTCTCACCTAACCTGCAAAAATTCCTCTGCTATCAGTCTGGGGCCCTAGTTTTAGCCCAATCCAATGTTCCTGCATTCATATTCAAAAACACCTGCTTGCCTGACCCAGCCTGAGTGGACCCATGTCTCCAATTGCTTCACAATCTAGAGTGATATTCAGATATATGACTACTAGAATCTATGATTGCAGATTAAGCATGGAAAACTAATCAAGGAAAACTGTTCATAACTAAGGCCCCAAATGCTGAGAAGTCATTACATGAATAGAAATATTTTACCCATCTAGAAATCCCAAGGTATCCATGTCAAGCTAGCACTGTAGGTTCACACAGGAAAAATCCCCTCCCTCAGCTCCAAACGTAGTAATGATTTAGTAATGACAGCTAAATCACAAAACATACTTTAAGAAATAAAAACACAACCACAATTGTTTAAAAAAAGAAAGAAATATGTCCATGGAGCATAAACAAAAAAAGAAACTTAGGAATAGAGAGACCTAAAGCCACTCACTTACTAGGAAACAGGCAGACACAGCCAGGAGTTCCACTCCCATGGGGTAACATAAACCAATAGTATTGACTGTGTCAGAGGATAGCAAAGATAGATCACTGCAGAATCAGAAGGTGAGGCAGGGATTTTCTGCCTGAAAAATGCTACGATGAGTCCACAAAGCTGAGACTGACAATTGGGGTACTACGCGGTTGGTAGAGACAGCTATGCAACTGAGACTTGCATTACGCTACCCACTGGCTCAAAAACTGGACGTTTGGTATCTTCATGGAACAAGCTGCCAACATAAGAACTGGGTAGCTGATCCATTTGAACTAGGTAGCTGATCAAATAAACCATAATCCAGATAGATGTAAAAGGGATGAGTATAACAGATATAATAACGATGAATTTTCCCATTTAAGGTAAGCTGGCAGCAAATTAGAACTCCAAGCCTACAAAAAAATTTTTTTTAAATAGTAAACAAATTCAACAAATGTGAGGTTAAAGTCACACAGAAATATAGTAATTTGAAAAAGAACTTTAAAATACACATTTAAACATTCTCAAACAACTAAAGGAATAAGCTTATAAAAAAGTCAGAACAAGATGTTATAAAATTTAAAAGATGTGAATAAGAAATGGTAGAAAATAGAAATCCTGTAAATCAAGACTATAGACTCTGAAATAAAAGCTAAAAGGACAGCATAAACCCTAGACTGGATATGGTCAAGGAAATAATTAGTGAATTTTAAGATGTTTCTGAGGAACAAACTCAGAATGAAACACTGAGAGATAAAGAAATTGATAAAGTGAAAGTGAGAGACCTGCATAACAGACTTAGAAGCTCCAACCAAAGCCTAATAGCAGTTCCAGAGGTAGAAAATAGCGAGCATAGAAGAGTGATAATAGCATATATACTTGTGTGTGTATATGAAATTTTATACTAATTTAAACCATCATATAATAGTGTTGCCAAAAGAAAGACATTTGCATACATATTAAATTAAGAGTTTATTACCTACAGATTCTGAAAAGACAAAATAACCACAAAAAATAACTATAAGGAACTATACAAGAAACTACAAGACTTTTTAAAATCTTAAGAGTCTTTCCCAGTTAGTCAATTGAATATAAGCATTTGCTTCTGCTTCATACTGAAACCCCACCAAAGTGGCAGTAAAAGGATTTATTTTAATTCACAAACCACCAAGGACAAAGAGAAAGGGAGATGTGACAATAAAAACATTTCACAAGACACCTCCAACCCTGTTTACAATAAAAACATTTCACAAGACACCTCCAACCCTGTTTATCACCCAGGATACAAGAAATTATATCTGTATCTCCAATGAAGACACTTAGAATATCCATTCCTGTTGAATATTCTCAGTCCAAGTAAAAGGACCTAAAACCATTGACATTAGTTCTCAACAAAACACCCTCAGTAGATAATATATGTCCTCACTCAGCATTTCTAAACAGTTTTTAATGATCCACTTTTAAACATGAACAAACAACCAAGGAACAGAAGACCCATGAGGAAAGCTTCTTAACATGAAAGATAGACAACAAAAAGTTTTTCAGAAATTTGGAAAGAAAAGGCTCTTCAAGGAGATGAAATGCATAAAAAGTTATATCATTAATAACCTTGGAGAGATCAGACAAAATATTGCATCCAGGAAAACAGAACAAGTTTCTATAAGAAAGGATAATTCAAAGAATAATTTTAAAAAACATTCGAAATTAAAATCATGATAGAGGAAATGAAAAACTCAATAGAAGGCTTGGTGGATAAAGTGGAAGATACCTCCTGAAATATAGAGTCTTTAAACAAGGAGATAGAAGACAAAAAAAAAGGAAAGAAATTTAAAAAACGTGCCTTGGAAGGCCAACATTTAAATAGTAGGAGGGAAGAGGAAGCAGAAAGAGATTGAGAGCTAGGAAGGTTTGAGTGGGAGAAACAGAGAGGGATGGAGGGAAGGATGAGTGGAGTGTGAGGGGAGAGGAAAGGGGGAGAGGAACAGAGAGAAGGAGAAAATGGCAGTAAGAAAATTCTCATAATAGAAGAATCAATTGAGTACTCAGCACAATGGATGAAAATAGATCACAAGAAGACATAACATTGTCAGAACACTAGGGATAAAAAGATTATCCTACATGTTTCGGGAGAAAGAGAGGCAAAGTGTCAAGCACATATGTTCAGGAATCAGAATAGCTTTGGACTTCCTAACAGCAATTCTGGAAGCTGGAAGGGAGTGAAGCAATGCTTTCAAACTTCTGAAGGAATATAATAGAACATAAATAACAAAAGCATTACCTGAAATGGTTGAAAATGGTGGCTTTCTGGGGAGAAGTCAGGGAACTACTGTTCTTGTTAACAAACCTCGGAGAAATATTTGACTTTAAACTAAGTTCCCACATAATTTTGATAAAGATCAAAACAAATTTTTAAAAATCATACCGAAATATGATTTAGGCCGTTAATATTCAAAAACAGGATAAACAGATAATGTCCTATAAAAATAATAGAAGACATAACAAGCTGGAATAGAACAGAAATTGAATCCAGAGGTTAAACATGAAATCTCCCTCCACACACCTGTAATGAGGGTGAATGGGATCACACCAGAATCAAAAGTCAGTTTTATTAAACTGTCATGAATGTTAATCTTACCTTTTGCAAACTGTTCCAGAAACTGGAGAAAGATGAAAAACTATGTAACTTATTTTGTTAGCTAATATAATACTGATTTCAAAATTGAATAGAAACAATAAAAGCAATTCATAAACATAGATAAAATTTTAAAGGGCAAACACAAATAAACATGGCCACATATAACCCATAATCAAGCAAATTTATCCCAGAAATGAAAGGGCAATTTAACATCAAATATTCTATCAATACAATGCATAATTCTGAAAAAGAAGGTAATGAAAGGGGTTGAGTTACCTACAGTAATTTAAAAACATATAACATATTATATCAAAGGAAATATATGAAAATCTCAATAAACGAAGAAAAAAGCATGCAATGAAATTATCTTACTCATGATAAAAATTTTAGCATATTAGAAATACAAGAGCATTTCCTTCATTTGATGAAGAATATCTACCAATAACCTATTCCAAATACTGTACGTAGTGGAGACACTTTAGTAACAATTTCACTCAGGTCAGGAAGACTAGCACTGTGCCATCCGTGTCACTAAGCCATATTATATTGTATGTTTTGGCCAAAACAATAAGAAAAGAAATAATACATCAATATAAGAATTATAAAAGGAAGACAAAATTATTGATATTTGCAGGAGATATAAAAAAATATAGAAAATCCAAAAAGGATCAGTAACAAATTATAAGGATAAATAAGAATGCTTAAATTTGCTAAACATAAGACCAACTTACAAATATCAATTAGAAAACCTAATAGAAAAAAAGGATTCTAATTAAAATAGCCATAAAAATAAAAGGCACTCGTAGTTCCAAAATAGTCATGGAGATGTAAAGTACAGCATAGGGAATATAGTCAATAATGTTACAACAATTATGTATAGTGCCAGGTTGGTACTAGACTAATCGGGGCATCATTTCAGAAATTACATGAATGTCTAACCACTATGCTGTACACCTGAAACTAATATAAAATAATATTGAATGTGAACTGTAACTGAAAAAGAGAAATATTTTTTTTTAATTATAAAACATAGCTAACTAAGTACACATTGGAGTTTTTATAGCTTTAAATACTTGTAATAGGCAAGAAAAAACTCAAATCAATGATCTAAGATTCCACCTTAAGAAACTTGAAAATGAAGAGTAAATTAAATCCAAAGCAAGCAGAAAGAAGGAAATAATAAATATAGAAGAATTCAATTAAATAGAAAAACAATAGGGGAAAAAAAATCAATGAAACTAACAGCTAGCTGTATGAAAAGTTCAATAAAATTAGTAAACTTCTACCTGGATTGATAAAGAGAAAAAGAGAGAAGATAAAAAATCACCATTATCAGTAATGAAAACAAGTATGTCACTACAGTTCTTTCAAACATTAAAAGGATAATAAGAAAATATTATGAACAAATTTATGGAAATAAACTTAATGTAGATGAAATGAATAAATTCCTTGAAAGACATAAATCACCAACTCTCACTTAAGAAGAAATAGATATCCTGAATGGCCCTTTATGTATTAAATAACTTAAATTCATAGGTAAAAACCTTACCATAAAAAAAATTCCAAATTAAAAAATTTCAAAAAAGCCCAGATGGCTTCACTAGTGATTTCTACCAAGCACTTAAGGAAGAAACAGTGCCAATTCTAAACTCTTACAGAAAATAAAAGAGGAAGGAACTCCCCAACTCATTTTATGAGGCCAGAATAACTCTTTACCAAAACGAAACAAATATAAAAAAAGAAAATTAAAGGTCAATATCCCTAATGAAACATAGACACCAAAAGCAAAACAAACAAACAAACAAAAAAGCCCCATAGAAAACATTAGCAAATGGAATCCAGAAATATATAACAAGCAGAGTTTTATCCTAGGAATGCAAAGGTGGATTAGCACTTGAAAAATAATCACTGTGATTCACCATACCAACGGACTTAAAAAGATCATTTCAATAGATACAGAAAAGCATTTGAAAAATCAACCATATATTCATGATAAAATCCCTCAGCAAACTACAGATAGAAGGGAACTCCCTGAAACGTATAAATGGCATGTAAAAAAATCTCAAGCTGACTTCATATTGACTGGTTAAAGATGGCATACTTCCCCCTGTATGATCAGGAGCAAGGAAAGGAGATCTGCTCTAACCACTTCTATTCAATATTCTATTAGAGGGCCTATCAATTTCAAATACAGCAGAAACAAAACAAAACAAGAAAAAAAGTATACAAATTTAAAAAGAGGAACTAAAACTCTTCATACCCAGACAACAAAATAATCTACATAGAAATTCCCAAGAATCTTAAAAATTACGAGAATTAATAAATGAGTTTTGTAAGGTCATGGGATACAAAGTTAATATATAATAATTAACTGTATTTCTTTTATTCAATTATATTGGCAATGTTTTATTTAATGTCAGTGGTGGATACACAGGTGTTCTTTTCTTGACATTCAATATTATTTATATTAGTTTCAGGTGTACAGCATAGTGGTTAGACATTTATATAATTTAAGAAGTGATCCCACCGATTAGCATAGTACCCACCTGACACTATACATAGTTATTACCATATCATTGACTATATTCCCTATGCTGTGTCTTACATCCCCCATGACTATTAACTGTATTTCTATATACAATAAACATTCCAAAGTTGAAAAATTTTAAATGTCTTTATAATAGCACCAAAAAATGAAATACTTAAGATGAATTTAGTAAAACATATGTAAGACCTATACACTGAAAACTACAAAAACATTGTTGAGAAACTTTAAAGAAGAAATAAATAATGAAAAGATATACCATGTTCATGTATCAGGAGATTCAAGATTGTTTACATGTAATTTCTCCCAAAATTGTTGTGTAAATTTAATTCAATTCCATTAAAACTTCCAGCAGGATTTTTGGGAAGAAATGTATCAGTTGGATAAAAAATTTATGTGGAAATACAAAGGACCCAGGACAGCCAAAATATTTTCTTAAATGAAGAAAAAAGTTGGAGGATTTACAATAGCTTATTTCAAAATTTATTATAATGCTATAGCAGAGTTTCTCAGCCTCAACAGTATTAATATTTTGGGCTGGATAATACTTTCTTGTGAGAGGCTGCCTGGTTTCTACTCACTAAATGCCAGTAACACCACCCTCCAGTTGTGACAATCAAAAATATCCCCAGACATTGCCAAATGTTCCCTGAGGGGGAAAATGCCCCAGTTGAGAACTACTGAATGACAATAATTGATATAATGTGGTAATGTTGCAAGGTTATACACATAGATCAAACAGATAGAATAGAGTCCAGAAGTAGACCCACACATATGTGGTCAATTGATTTTGGACAAAGATGCCAAGGTAATTCAATGAGCAAAGGATAGTCTTGACAATAAATAATGCTACAAAAATGACAAAATATCGGACATCCATATGAAATACATATAACTAACTTTACCTTACCCCAAAGACAAAAGTCATCTAAATATGCATCAAAGATGTAAATCAAAGAACTGAAACTATAAAATTCTAGAAGAAAACAAACAAAAGGATCATTTTGAACTTAGGCAAAGACTTCTCAAAATACAAAAGGTAAAAGTCACAATAGAAAATGAAGATATGTCACAGAACGGGAGAAAATATTTTCAAAACACACATCTTTTAAATATGTATGTGTGTCATGTGTATGTATTTTTAAATATGTATATAACAACCTATTGTATTTCTCTATACAATAAGAAACACTATCATTCAACAACAGAAATACAAATATATCCATTTTAAAATGGGCAAACAATTTTAATGGACATTTCTTCAAAGACGATATACAAATGGCCAATAAGCGCATGAAAAACTATTCAGTATCATTAGCCATAGGGATCTGCAAATTAAACCACAATTAACTACCACTACACACTCACTAGAATGGCTAAAATACTTACGAGATATAAACTTAATATACAAAAGTGAAATTACTTTCCTATGCACCAACAATGAACAATTCAAATTTGAAATTAAAAATATAGCACTATTTACATTAGTACCAAAAGATGAAATACTTAGGTAAAATCTAAAAAAATACATAGATTTATATGAGGAAAACTACAAAACTCTGAGGAAACAAAGATCTGAATAAATGGAGAGCTATTCCACATTGATGGATAAGAAGGTGCAACATTGTTATGTTCAGTTCTTGCCAACTTGATCTACAGATGCAACACAATCCCAATCAAAATCTCAGCAAGTTGTTTTGTGGATATCAACAAATTGATACTCAAGTTTATATGAAAAGATAGAAGACACAGAATAAGAAAAAAAAACACAAAGACAGGACTATGGTTGAAGGACTAACACTACCCAACTGCAAGAATTACAGTAAAGCTACAATAAACAAGACAGTGTGGTATTGGTGAGAAGAGACAAATAGATCAATGGAAGAGAATGGAGACGCCCAGAAATAGATCCACACAGATACAATCAGGTGATCTGTGACAAAGGAGCAAGTACAATTCAATGGAAAAGGTATAATCTTTCAGCAAATGGTGCCAGACAACTAGATATACACACACACAAAAATGAATCTACACGCAGGCCTTTCACAAAAATTAACTCAAAATACCGGATCACAGACATAAACGCAAAATGCAAAACTGTAAAATTTCTAGAAGAAGTATAGAAGAAAAGCTATGTGACTTTGGTTTTGGTGATGAGTTTTTAGATATAATACCAAAAGCATGATGATCCATGAAAGAAAAAATGATAAATTAGACTTCATTAAAATTAAAAATGTATGCTGTGTGAAAGACACTGTTAAGAGAATGAAAATACAAGACATAGACTGGGAGAAAATATTTTAAAAACACATAAAATATTCAAAGAATGCTTAAAACTCAAAAATAAGGAAACAAACAACTGACTTAAAAATAGGCCAAAGATCTGAACACCTCAGCAAAGAATATATGCAGATGACAAATAAGCATATGAAAATATGCCGAACTCATATGTCATTAGGGAATTGCAAATTAAAAAAAAAAGAACATGATATGCCACTACACAATAACTAGAGTAGCTAAAATCCAAAATGATGACAACACCAACTGCTAGTGAAAATGTGGAACAACAGGAACCCTCATTAATTACTGGTGGAAATGCAAAATGGTACAGCCACTTTGGAAGACAGTCTGGCAATTCCTTACACAGTTAAATATAGTGTTACCATATGATCCAGTGAGTGTGCCCTCAGTATTTACCCAAATGAGTTGAAAAATATAATACTGAATGTCAACTATAATTGAAAAAGAAAAGTCATGGGGATGTAAAGTACAGCATAGGGAATATGTCAATAATATTGTAATAACTATGTGCAGTGTCAGATGGGTAATAGACTTATTAGGGTGATCACTTTGTGAGGTATATAAATGTCTAAACACTTTGTTATTTTGTACACCTGAAATTAATATAATATTGTATTGACATACAATACAGATTGAAAAAAATTTCATACAATACATACAAGATATACAATACAAATTGAAAAAGATTTTTAAAAATCTATTTAAATTGAAAAAATTGAAAAATAGATTTTAAAAAAAATTTTTAAAGAAAATACATATTCACACAAAAAACTACACATGGATGTTTGTAGCAGCTTTATTCATAATTGCCCAAACTTGGAAGCAACCAAGATGTCCTTCTATGGTAAATGGGGGAAAAAGACTGTGGTCCATCCAGATAATGTAATATTGCTTGGCAATAAAAAGAAATGAGGTATCAAGCCATGAGAAGACACAGAGAAACCTTAAATGCATATTACTAAGTGTGAGAAGCCAGTCTGAAAAGGCTACATACTGTATGATTCCAACTCGATGACATTCTGGAAAAGGCAAAACTATATAGAGACAGTTACACAGCGGAGAGGGAGGGATGAATAGCTGGGCCCCAGGGAATATTTAGGGCAGTGAAATATTCTACGTGGTACGATACTGGTGACATACACTTGTTAAAAGTTACAGAACTGCAGGACACAAAGAATGAACCCAAATGCAAACTATGGATGGACTTTGGTTAATAATTACATATCCATATCGGCTCATCAGTTGTAACAAATGTACATTAATGCAAGACGTTAATAATAGGGAAACTGGATGTGGGTGGGTATATAGCAACTCTCTGTACTTTTTAGTCAACTTCCTTGTAAATCCAAGACTGCTCTAAAAATAAAGTTTATTAATTTAAAAAAGGCTGAAAATACCAAATGCTGGCGGGATCGTTAAGCAACTAGGACTCTCACAGGCTGCTAGTGGGACTATAAAATGGTATAGCCACTTTAGAAAACAGTTTGGAAGTTTCTTATAAAGTCAGACATTCACTTCCCATATCACCCAGCAATTCCCTTCATAGGTTATTTACTTAGTGTAAATGCAAACATATGTGCAAACAAAAACCTGTACAAGAACATCTATAACAGCATTAATTATAATAGCCAAAAATGGAAACAACCCAAAAGTCCATCAAGTAGTGAATGGCCACACCACTCAGCAATAATAAAGAACAAACTACAGATACATGCAATGATATGGATGAGTCTTAAAATCATGTGCTAAATGAAAAAAGCCAGTCACCAAAGGCTACATACTATATGATTCCATTTATACGATATTATAGAAGAGGCAAAACTATAGAGGGTGCCAAAAAATGCATACACGTTTTAAGAAAGGGAAAAACTGTATTAAAATTGTAATACTCAATATACACCGATAACAAAAGATGAATACAAGTCATATGTATATATTTTTGTGGCACGCCCAGTATAAAGACAGAAAATAGATCAATGGTTGCCTGGGATGGGCTCGGGGAAAATTGGCTGCAGTGGGCCACAACTGAACATTTTGCGGTGAGGGAAATTTTCTATGTTTTATTGTGGTGGTGGTTGTAGTTATATGATCACATATGTTTGTTAATATTCTTTGAAATGTATATTCTCAAAGGGTAACTTTTATGTAAATTATACTTTAATAAACTAACTGGTAAAGTAAAAGATGTCTAGGACTATGTCTCATATGTAAAAGTATTATTAATAAAATTACAAACCTCCATCTAAGATTATAAAAATAGACTTGAATAAATACCAAGAATAAAATAACATTTAGGAATATGAAATTTCTTTACCAAAAAGATATCAATTCTTCCCTAAATCATTCCACAGATTCAATAAAATTCCAAGAAAAACCAACATGATTTCCTTGGAATTTAAAAATCTTACTTTAAAATTAAGAGAACAAAGGGCCAAAATAATCAAGACAATTCAGAAAGAACAGAAAAGTGGTGTGGGTGTGAGTGAGGGCAGAGAGTGAACAATAACCAACCTTACAAATATCAAGATTCATAAAGTATTCATAATTAAAACAACACAAGTGTAGACAAATGGATTAATGGCGCATATAGACAGCCTCCAAATAGACCCAAGTATGTGTATTATAAACACTGGGCAATATGATGGAGTTTGAATTCTAAACCAGTTATGTATAAATGATATTGAAAAAAGTGATATTTGACATAAAAAAAATCGGCCCATATTTCACATCACATGCAAAAATAAAATCCAGATGGTTTTTAAAAGTAAATGTAAAGCAAAATTTTAAAATACTTCAAAGAAAATTTGGAGAACATTTTTTTGATCATGGGATAAGAAAATGTTTCTTACATATGACACAAAAATCACAATTCAGGAAAGAAAAGATTAATAAATTGATCATGCAATTTTAAACTTTCTATGATAAAGGACCCCATAAACAAAATATAAAGCTAAGGTGATACATTAAAAGCAGACATAAGTAACATATATAACTGACAAATAATTAGTATCCAGAATGTATAAAGAACTCTTACAAATCATTAAGCAAAAGGTGACCAAACAGAAAAATAAACAAGTGTGGGTGGCTCGGGGTGCTGTGTTTTGGGAGGATGTGGTGACAAATGAAGGTGGGCCTAGACACAAGGAAAGATAAATTTTACCTGTAATGGTTTATTTACTTAATTAAAAACATATCTGAAACAGAAACAACAAAAAGCTAATACTTGTTCATTAGGAGCAGTATATGGGTGATTATTTACTCATTGTTTTAGATGCTTCTCTGAGTTCCCTTCTAAACATATTAAATTCTTCAAAATGAAAAAAGATAAAAATAAGAAGATAAACTTGTAAACTATAAATTTTAATAATAAATTTGAGCAAAGTGAAGAAATAGAAGTTAAAATTATATATAACAATTTCTCTGTTTATCAGTCATAATAAATTAGCAGAAATAATGATTGAAAGATCCCCTTAAAAAATGGACAGAGGACCTGAATAGACATTTCTCCAAAGAGGATATACAGATGGCCAATAGACACATGAAAAGATGCTCAACATCACTACTCATCAGAGAAATGCAAATAAAAACCACAATGAGATATCACCTCACCCCAGTCAGAATGGCTATCATCAACAAGACAAATAATAACAAGTGTTGGAGATGCTGTGGAGAAAAAGGAACGCTTATACACTGTTGGTGGGAATGCAGATTGGTGCAGCTGATACAGAAGGCAGGGTAGAGGTTCCTCAAAAAATTAAGAATATAATTACCATATGACCCAGCCATCCTTCTGTGTAGCTACCCAAAAAACCTGAAAACATTTATCCGTAAAGATATATGTGCTCCGATGTTCATTGCAGCTTTATTTACGGTGGCCAAGACATGGAAACAACCAAAGTATCCTTCGATAGATGATTGGATAAAGATGTGGTATATAACACAATGGAATACTATTCTGCCATAGGAAAAGATGAAATAGTACCATTTGAGACAAAATGGATGGATCTTGAGATTATTATACTAAGCGAAATAAGTCACACACAAAAAGTCAAGAACCGTATGATTTTACTGCTATGTGGGATATAAAACTGAAAACAATAAAGGAACAAGACAAACAAATAAAGAAACAAAAACTCTTAGACACAGACAATAGTTTAGTGGTCACCAGAAGGTAAGGGGGAGGGAGGTGGTAGATGAGGGTAAAAGGGATCCAATATATTGTGATGGAAGGAGAACTGACTCTGGGTGGTGAACACACAATGCAATATATAGATGATGTATTACAGAATTGTATATTTGAAACCTATGTAATTTTACTAACCATTGTCACCCCAATAAATTTTAATTAAAAAACAGGTCCACTTCACAAAGTTAAAAGCATAAAATAAAGGTTACTGCTATTATTAACTCTACAGATAGACAAATAGAGACGTAGAGACCACACAGCTAGTAAGTAGAAAAGCTGAGGTGATAAAAATTCTTTTAAAGCTACAATAATATTTAAACTTTGTAACTAGGACAAGTGACAGACTGACAGAATGGAAAAAAGATGAATCCAAAAGAGAACCTACTATATATAACAATTGATATATATTAAATGTGGCATCAGAACAGTGGGAAAGGATGAATTATTCAATATTCGGTGTTAGGAAACACTTGAAGGGGGAAACAATTTAGATAATTACCTCACACCACACACCAAAATAAATTCCAGAGGGATTAAGCAATTAAATGTAAGCAATAAAAACAAAATTCACTCAAGGACTTATCCAATGTTGGATGGGGAAAAACTTCTCAATCATGAGCTCATCCCCCCAAAATTACCCATGTAAAGATGTGTGTGTGTGTGTGTGTGTATGTAAAGATATATATAACATTAATTAATATATATTAATTAATTCATATATACTAATTTATGCATCAAAGTTAATTTAAAATACAAACCTGGAAAATATGTTCCATATATAACCACAGAAGAAAGGTCTAAACTAAAAGGATACATTGTCCATACAAATGAGTGACGGAAGGAGAACTGACTCTGGGTGGTGAACACACAATGCAATATATAGATGATGTATTACAGAATTGTACCCTTGAAACCTATATAATTTTACTAACCAATGTCACCCCAATAAATTTAATAAAGAAGAAATACATAAGTTCTCAATAGAAAAACGTACACAGGTCATGAATATATGATCATAGGATAGAAACAAAAGTGACCAAGAAATACAAGAATGTATTCATGCTCACTAAAATAAAAGAAACATACTAAAATAATAAGGTACCATTTTGCCTCTATCAGATTGGCAAAGCTTTTTTAAAAATGGCAATAGTCAGCACTGGCAGAGGGGTATGAGCAGAAATCGGCAATCTTCCATAGTGGGGCAACTTCACACATACCTCAATTTTAATATCCTTAGGCCCATTAATGCCTCTTATAAAAACCCATCTGAAGAAAACCATTCACTCAACAAATATTTAGTAAGGATCTACAGTGTGCCCGACATTGCACTCGAGGGGCTTACATTTTAATACGAGAATCCAAACAATAAATAAGTAAAATATCTAGTCTATTAGGTGATAAAACAGACCAAGGATAAAAACTAAAGCAAGAAAAGAAAAGAGTGACAGTGTGGGGGAGAAGGGTTTGCATTTTTAGGTATAGTCCTTATAGAAGACCTCACCAAGGTGACATTTGAATAAAGATCTAGAAAGAGGTGAAGATCAAAGAAGCAAAATATATACCTTTATGTATAAAGGTATACATTGCAGGGCTATTCATGAGAACTTACAATTGAAAACAACTTACATGACCAATTTGAGGTCTGTTAAAAATTATGGTGTAAATTGTACAACTGAAAACTATGCAGCTGTCAAAAATTGTTTAAAGGCTATAGAATGACATGGGGAAATGCTCACAATATACCAATAGAGAAGCCAGATATAAAATAGTACATATAAGGTGGGTTCCTAAATACGGGAACATGGAAACACATCTGGAAGGAAGTAGAACAAGTTATCTTTGGACTAAGTATTTGGAGGTTATTTGTGTTAACTTCTCACCATTTTCCAAATTTTCTGTTATGAGGCTGTTTTATTTTTCTAACTAGGAAAAAACAGTGTAAAGGTAGATATTACAGTTTTAAGGTAGATTATAAAAGTACAAATATTTTTATATGGTGGTGCTGGTCAACCATGCCTAGAGGCACCAGGCCCAGATTTGGACATTATGTATTAAGGGTGATCCTGAAAACTGAAGCATCTCCTATAGAAGATACTCAAAATATATGTCATATGAAATCAAGAACTGGTAATATATGGACTAGAGAAAAGATCAAAAGAACAAACTATCTTTAAACTTTTGAATGGCTATTTAGGGAAGGGAAATGGAAATTACTCAGCATTCCAGTTGCGCCATGGAACAAGATCAATGGGTTGGATTCAGAAGACAAATTTCAAGTCAGTGTGGAAAAGAATTTGCTAACAATCACAAGTATTATCGGGTGGTATTAAGCAACCTTTCCTGGAACTACTCACATTGACAGTAGATGACCATGTGTACTGAGTGATAAGGCTGCCATTACATGATTGGTAAGGACTCTGCTATTTCTGAGCTCCTCTTGAACTATTTAAAAGGTTATTTTATGCTATGATCACATTCACCTCCCATTTTGTTGGAAAAAAAAAACTATGTAATACTTCATTCCTTCTAAGAAATCATTTTTAAAGAGAAAAGCACCCTTCAAAATATGTATCCTAGATTAAGAAGTACAAATTGGTAGTTACAAAATAGTCATGGGGATGTAAAATACAAGCATAGGGAATATAGTCAGTAATATTCTAATAACTATGTACAGTGTCAGATGGATAATGGATTTATTGGGGTTATCACTTTGTGAGGTATATAAATGTCTAATACACTATGTTGTTTTGTATACCTGAAACTAATAAAAATAATAATATTGTAATAACTATGTATAGTGTCAAATGGGTACTAGACTAACTGGGGGGATCACTTCATAAATTATATAAATGTCTACCCACTATGCTGTACACCGAGACTAATACAAAATAATATGGAATGTCCACTGTAATTGAAAACTGAAAATAATTTAAAAATATAAATAAATTAAATTTTAAAAATACACATCCTGGAGATTTTTCTTTTTCTTTCTGTATATGGTGAGAACATTGATGTGTACAAACACCAATACCTTTAAAATCATGTTTTAAGTATAGAATATGTTTTTCTATGACCAATCACTATTTCCCTTTACCATACGTCTTCCCCCCAGGAAGAGATTACCTGGACCATTCCATTTCACAATACTCTGTGCCATTTTATTTTCAGTGCCCTTAGTTTATTTCAAACCAACAGTAGTGGCAATGTCACCCAATACCGAGACTTACTACAGATTTTAGAACACAGTCAGTTCTTTCCTTAGCTTTCAGGACAGTCATGATTTCAGTGATGCCAGGAATGAAACAAGGAAGGGGCCTTCCTGCGATATTTTCGAAACCCTGTGAATACTTCCAGCAAAATTAGCGATCTTCAGAATGCCATATAAAATCTTTAGTGTGGCTTAAATAAGTGACTGAGCCTGCACTACCTGCACAGGACCACGAGAATATGGCACAGAACAGAGCATGAACTATAGAACCTTACAGCTCGGAGGGTCTTTATAAATCATCTAGGTCTAGTCCAACCTACCCCATTTTACAGTTACAAAAACTGAGACTCAAAACTAGACAAGTGATTTGTCACAAGAAACTAAGTCAGCATCCAAGCCAGGATGAGCATCGAGACTAGGCGACCTGAAATCCCATTTCAAGAGAGATTAATATTAAATTCTTCATTTGTTTCTCTGTTCATTTTCTCAAATTCATTATGCTTCTCTCATCTCAGGGGTCTCGTGCATTCCTTTCCCTTCATCTGGAAAACTATACTAGCCCTCCATCACTGCCACTCCACTGCCATGTCTCTACTCAGCAGTAACGCCCCTTCCTCAAGGCAGCTTTTCTTAAACCCCAAGCTAGATCAGTTCCCTGTTATATGCCTTCATAGCCCGCACCCACATACTTTTCCTTCATAGTATTTATCGCTGCTGAAATGCCAGTTATGTGCCTATCTGATTTATGACCTCTTCCCCATCAAACCACAAGCTCCAAGTAAGCAAGGACCATGTTTGTTTTGTTCACCTTTGCATCATCTGCATGGCGCCTAACCGTATCATTGAATAAATAGCTGACTGAATTGATAAATGAGTTACAGGTAAAGTCTTGGGGTTTAGAGTGTATAGAATCTTTGCCTGTCTTCCTATAGTTCCTTCCAAATAAAATTCGGATGCCACGTAGCTCTCTGGAACGGGTAAGCTGGCCTTCCATTCCCCGTAAGAAATTTATAGAAAAGGATAAATACCATCTCAGAAATGCTGGAAGGAAACCAAAATTACCTTTCTTTAATAACTGTATGACCTCAAAAGGCATAACTAACACCAAGTGGTTTTATTCACTCCCTTAACAAACATTTATTAAGTACCTACTCTATGCCATGCACTAGGCTTGTGGCTGATAGCACAATAAACTGGACTGATACAGCCCCCTACTTGCTTGGAATATTTAATCTAAGAATGGAATATATACAAGCTTCAAAACAAAACCTTTATGACAGTCAGGACACCTACTTTGTGAGGATAATAAGTTCTCCATCAAAGAAGATATTTAACCTGAGGGTGAAAGATCACCTGGCAGAAATGATTTAGAAATTAGAACTAGGCCCAATCTGGGCCTCTTAAATTAAATAGGGAGGCAGCCTAGACCAGTGCTGCTGAAAATGTGGTCCACAGATCAGTGTCTGTCTTTGAACATTTATTACCAGACAGCAACTGCCTAAGTGCGGAGATTGAAAATAAGCACTTACAAAATGGTATAGCATTTGACAAAAAATATTTAATGTCTGTTGAAACTAATAATAAAACTATGAGCTTATATTTTGTATGTTTTTTTCTTTCATTTTCTAGTAGTTCACAGTTAATGTATTTTACTAAAATAACAGTCTGTGATGGACTGGAAAATTTGGGGGAGAAAAACAAACTGATCTTTTTCTCCAGGATAGTTTGAAAAGCACAGGAATAGCAGGTTCAGGATTACCTGACAGCTTGTTAAAATGCAAAATCTCAGGTGCCACCCCAGACCCTCTGAATCAGAATTAGCATTTCAGCAAGATCCCTAGGGGATTCTTTCTCACATTAAAGTTTGAGAAGCACTGGCGAGATGATTTCTGACGCCCCTTAGCACCCTGAGATTTCATAGTTGACTTCAGACAGAAAGCTGCAGAGCTGAAAGACCCTTGGTGATAAAGCCCACCTCACCATTTTATTGATGGAAAAACTGAGGTCCACAGAGGGAAAATCACGTGTCCAAGGTAACTGGCAAAGTAGCAGAGGCAGGAATAGAACTCAAGCTTCCTAACACCCAAGTCAGTTTTCCACTCTAGCAGACTTCATGCTCACTCCTATTCCACCAAGTCCCACTCTGTTCCATCCCTCCGTGACGTCACTGTTTTATCAGAATGTATCTCAAGCAATTCTCCTTCCTTCCATATACTGTGTGAACCTTGAATCACCACTATTCCAAGTATCTCCTTTATGGTAATTGCCCTTAACCCCTGCTTCTTAAATCTTCCCACAGGCCTATTGTCTGGCTGCTGGCTGGACATTCTGGGCTTCAGGAGGACTAGTACCAACTGATTCCTGGTATTTAAGAAAAGAGAGTTTCTTTGTTCCCATCAGTCCACTTGATACCAGACAGTAAGCTTTTCCAAGGAAGTGAACATACACCATCAATGCTGCTTACACCATCAAAGCTCAGTAGGATCCGTTTGTAGCTGACAAAGAAGAGAATGAGATACTAGACCATATTAACACAAGTCTAGTCTCCCAAATGAGGCAAGTGACGATCCTTTACTTGTGTTTTTGTCAGATTCAAGGCTTGCGGGGAGAGGCGTGATTGCTGTAATTATCTGAAGAGCTATTATTAAGAACAAACAAATTTGTTCCAGATAGTCCCAAAGAACCAATGAATAAAGGTTACAGGAAGAGAGATATTGGCATATAATGGGGATCATTTTTGGACAATCAGAGTTGCTCAAGGATAGAGTCATCTAATGAGCTCTCTGTCCCTGTGATGGAGTTCACATAGAAATCAGTTGATGAATTGAATACTTAGAACAAATTCAAGAACTGGGTGGAGAAGTAAAGCTTCACGACCTTTAGGGATCCTTCCAGTTCCACGGTTTTAGTATTCTAAAAATTTTCGGACAGAGCGACTCTACACTCTCTGAAAATAAGAGCGTGTTCCTAAAAGGAATAGTGTTTCACTCAATGTGAGACGGATGAGGATATGCCTGTGGTAAAGTGAAGTCTTTCCAGGCATCCTTTTCAAAGGAAAGCCTTGTGGGTAGCTTCTTCAGGAAACCCAGGCGAGGCTTGGTGCCACAATGGGCAGGCACTATGCCTCAAACTAAGTTCTGTTAGGCTACTACTTTCCAAAAAATAAAACCTTGCCAAGCAGCACCTTTGCCTACCAGACAAAGATACAAAATCCTCCTCAAGGAGGTAGTAGTGTTTATGGTCTAGACCATGTATTCTGGAATCAGGTTGCTTGTGTTTCAATTCCCAGTTGGGACATTTAATTACTCTAACTTTGGACAAGTTACTTAACCTCTCTGTGTCTCACTTGCCTCATCAGTAGATCAACGATAACAATAGCATGTACATACTAAACCCTCAGCCCAAGATCCAAAACTTCCTAAGTCACCAGCAGTGTTAGCTATTAGTATTGTAGATGCTATAATGACTATCATTGGCAGGCAGTGCTGACAACTCAAAAAGCCCCCATCAAGCAGCCAGATCCCTTCCCCTAGCAGTTCAGAGGGGCTATACCACAAGAGCTTCAGCCATCTCTTGCATAGCTCCAGACATCTGCTGACCCTCGATAAACCATACCATTCCCAACAGGAATCCTGGCTCCTCACACTGTCTCTCTAAACCTAGCAGTACCCTTCCCCCAGTCCTGTCTAGGCCACCCTCAGCCAGTCAGAGGAGCAGCAAACTGGGAAACCAGTTCCAGGCAAACCATCAGGTGTTTCTTCCCCACCCCCCCCCCCCACAAGGATACAGCTGGACCACATACCATGCCTGCCAATGGGATGGGGTAGGGTATCTGAATCCCTGGTCTAGCCAGTCAGCTCAATTACCTGGGATGGGGAGTGGGCAGGCAATTGGGTTTCCCACAGGGAAGCAAGAGAAGCCTGCCAAGTTTGGGAAGGAACTCAGGCCCAACCCCACAATGAGCCTCTTAAAGGCAGGTGGGAGGTCTCAATCTGTTTTTAAAGGAAGCAGTTATTTACAACTTTCTATTCACTTGCAGCTGGGGGAGGTAATAAGGAGACAGGGAAAGGGGCTGCACGGTATTCTTCTTTCTCATTTCCAGCAGTGAGAAGCAGCTGCAGAGAAAGAGTTAAAAGAGGAAGAAAGCTCCAGCCATTACCCCATCCCCGTGCCTAGGGCTGTCTGGGGGGTCATGACAGTGCTGTCTGCTCTGGCTAGGGGCCACTCAGTGGCTTTCTGCAGCAGCTGCTGGGCCCCCCAAGCAATTTGCAAGGTCAATGCTGACCTGCTTCCAAAGAAGAAC
Organism: Rhinolophus ferrumequinum; assembly: GCF_004115265.2. NCBI lineage: Eukaryota > Metazoa > Chordata > Mammalia > Chiroptera > Rhinolophidae > Rhinolophus > Rhinolophus ferrumequinum. Next base: position 7,529,078 of record NC_046284.1, on the reverse strand, counting down.
AAAACAATTCACTGACAATGAAGCAAATCATGCATACACCACATCGCAACCCCCCCCTCCCCAAATCAGGTTTTACCTCAGTGCCTCCCAGCCCAGATGCCGACTCTGGGTTTCCACCAGCCCCACTGGGTAACCCAGGATAGCATCACAGCTGCAGGGCATGTCTCGCCTCCCCAGCCAACCCAAGGAGACTCTCAGTACGGGAGAGATGCTATCGCTAAAGGAGACCTGAGCTTGGGGGAGGGGGAAGGAGGGACATCTCTGTTTCTTACCAAGAGCCACAGTCACTTCCCTGAAGTGGAGAGAAGAAAAGGATGAATGAACTGAAACAAGTTGGAGGTCCAGCCCCCACAGAGCTCGGCTTCCTCTTCTCTTTCTCTGGGTCTCTATCCTGGTCCCTCTCTCCTCTGTCTCTCTGGTTTGCTTGCTGGCTTGCGCGCGCTCACGCTCTCGCTCTCCCTCTGCCTCCCTCCCTCTCTTTGCCTCCCTCCCTCTCTCCTCCCTCTTCTTTCCTCTCTTCTCTCTCTCTCTCTCTCTCTCTCTCTCTCTCTCTCTCTCTCTCTCTCTCTCTCTCTCTCTCCCCTCCTCTCCCCTCCCTCCCTCTCCCCCGTCTCTCTCTCACCCTTCCCTCCTTCTCTCCTCCCCTCCCCCTTTGCTGGCTTTGGATTCACCACTGACTGGTGCTGAGCACGCGGCTGTGCTGGGGCTCTGAATACAGCGCTGCAAGGCTTTGGATCTGTGGTTGTTTTAGGAAAGACTAAAGTAGTATTTTATTCTGTAAGGTATCCAGCAGAGAGATGGAGGGAAGCTCAAAGAGATAGGGAGGAGCAGAGGAAGCAAAGGGAAGAGAAAGCGAGCCAAAGGACAAGAGCAAATAGGAGGATAAAGGAAGTATGGATTACCATAGCTGATGTGTGACGCTTACTAGCTGCTCTGAGACAGAGAGAAGTGGTCCTTTACCTTCCTATGGGTGTGCCTCTCTAGCCCAGACTCCAAAGAAAGGTCTGACAATCCTGCCTGTTCACATCCCATCTCTGAGGACAAAAATGAGTTTTTAAAAAATGTACATCAAAAGGTTGTCATTCCCACCCCACTAAGAAGAAAGGGTTCTGCCACACTGATGCCCTAATGACCTAACTGCTAACCCATCCCTAACCAACTAGAAGTATGGACCCAGTTCAGAACTGTCAGCTGGAGCTTTCCTTCAGGCAAAACAGAAAAGCCACAGAACCACAATGCTTCCCTTTCAAAACCCTCTGATGGGAATATAAGTGTACATAAGTGTGTGAGCCTACATGTGAGTTTGCATAAGGGGGAAGAGAAGAGGAGGAGAAGGAGATTAATTAACTCAAAAGTGTAAAATAATTATATTCTCATTGGGGAAAAAAACGCCACAACCCTGGGCAAAGTACAGTAACAATGTAACAGAGGGTGGAAAGACACTTAGGCTAAAATAAAGGAGCTTACAGTTTGAGTCCTGCCTCTGCAAATCACTCCACTGTTACCTTTAGCAAGTCATTTCTTCAGTTGGCCCTCATTATCCTCAACGGCAAATGGGTGTCGATCTTGTTAAGACCCCTTCAAACCCAACAATCTAGGCTCTAAGACAGGAAAACCCCAGGTGAGTGAGGAATTGATCTGTGGAAAGTGAATATACAGACTACCAAATTTCAAAGGTTCTCTAAAGGTGAGGCCCCAAATCACACTGACAGGCCTTCCATTTTTGAGGGTTTGAATTTGAGCATATGTGTAAAAATCTGCTCCTATCAAAGAATTCAGCTTCCACCTACATATCATTATTATGATTAAAGTTTTCTTAATCAAATCCCTCACACTGATTTCCAGCCCATTTAGTCAGACAATCAAAATGGTCATTCAGGGCATTTGACTGAACATGAGTTACGTTGTGTGTGATAAGAGTACTTGGCATCAATATACATACAGTGACTGGGACATAGTAGGCATTTAAAAATTTGCCCACAATGTGCTATTTCTGGGTAAACTACTATCCTATTGCCCCATCCCCCCCAAAAAATATCCTCATACTCTCTACACCTATCCAGTGAGGCACATGTACTCCACTCAGAGTATATACGTCTTCAAAAGCATACCCCAAACATTGAGGAGAGAAAGAGGCAGGGATCCATAGGCTCAGGGTCACTGAGCTGACAGGACCCATAAAGATAACCATCTCGTTGTGCACCAAGAGAAACTGGCCAGCAGACAAAATACAGTCCACACCATGTCATAATGAATCAGTGACCGAGTAAAGACCAGCGTCCAGACTGCTGACCCCAGCTACAGTATCTGTGTCCAACAAAGCAACATGTAAGTTGTACATAAAGCAAGTGTCTATGGGAACAAAGTTAAGCACACTCCTTCCTGCAGAGGTACGCATTTTTGTCGTGTACATTTGTTTGCATAAATGTCCATTGAATTTAATGGATTAGCAAATGGCGAAAAGAAATCTTATGAACTGGCATACGGTTGCTGTATTATTTCCCAGGGCTGCCACATCAAATTACCATAAATTTGGTAGCTTAAAACAATAGGAATTTATTGTCTCAGTTCTGGAGGCTGGAAGCCTGACATCAAGACACTGGCAGGGCTGCACTTCCCCCAAAGGCTCTGGAAGGAGACTTTTCCCTGGCCTCTTCCAGCTTCTGGGGGCTCCTTCCATTCCTTGGCTTGTAGAAGCATCACTCCAATCTCTGCCTCAGTCTTCAAATTGTCTTCTCCTTTGCATCTCTGTGTGATCAAATTTCCCCGTCTTTTCTCTTATAAAGACACCAGTCACTGGATATAGGATCCATCCTAAATCCAGGATGATTTCATTTAGAGATTCTTATCTAATTACTTCGGCAAAGAATGCACATCCAAATAAGATTCATCCTTAGGTTCTGGGTGGACATGATTTTTGGGGAGACACTATTCAACCCAGTATAGTGGCCAACTTTCTTTTTTTTTAAATCAAGACACTAAACAAATACACTGTCATGCGGGAAACCCTGCTCGCTGCGCCATGTGTCACGCGGGGCGGCCTGCGGGGTCTCTGCTCCCGCTCCCCACATAAGAACACAGGATGTGGCTAGGCCAAAAGGAACACCCACGGAGCCATAGGTAGGGGAGTCATAACACTATGGTCTCGCTGGTGGCTGGGTTGGAGACACAGGAAGCAGGAGCCACATGATCTGCAACCCACCTTCCACTTGTCTCTGCCAAACAATCTCACTTGCTAGCAATCCTCTTCTCTGCAATCTGCAATCCACACTCCGCAGCTTGCTAGCTCAGCCACCATCTTCTTGCTAGCCCCCATTTGCTGCTAGCGTAGCCACGGCAGTTATATTAGTGGCCAACGGGTCACTGGTTACAGATGACGGCCAACTAGTCACAGCTGATGGCCATCCAATCACAGTTGATGGCCATTTACTACCTGAGCCAGCACCTTTCTATGTGAGGCCGAGAGCCTGGAAACTGCACTCCTGGCTCTGTCCCCACAACGCCATCTAGGGTACCATCATTTTCCAAAGAAAGCATATTTTAATACAAATAAGTTAGATGAAGATACTCTCATAACACAAACTATTCTCTAAATTATATAATTTTAGCTGTGTGAAAACTTAATAGCATTATCATCAATGTCCTCAGTTCACTGCAAACCACAGAAAAACCTTTACTAGAACCGATTCTGGGAGTGGTGGAGCAATTTCTATCAAACCAATCCTGCTGCAGATAACAAAACGACCTGAATGCACTGGAAAGTAATCATAAGCAGGAACATACTGGAATGGAGTTGACAATTGGAAGAAAGGAACAATACTAGGTGAGCTTCCCCTTTTTAGGAATCTTTGCCTGAGGGCAGGCCCCAGGCCAAAGTAATAACTAAAACTCTAGAGAAACTACAAGTGTTTCAGCTGTTAAATGTTTAAAAACTGGCTCTCCAGGAAAAATAAATAAAAGCCAGATTCATAGCATTTCCCAATTTTCATAGTGTAAATACTACTCCCGCCATGGCCAATTCCATCAACATGAACTTGGGAAGAGATGGGCACACTTGGCCATTTGGCCATCTAACACATCCGCTCACAGTCTTAGTGGCTTGAAGAACCAGCAGACAGAGTTCAGAATGACCACTGAAGCTGGAAAGTGATAAGAGAAATCTAAGAATGCACAGAACTAGAGTGGGAGACCATAATTCCATGTATAAACTGCCCAAATCTCTGGTGGAACCGTAAATTATGCATGTGCGGGCACATTCCAAAGAGACTAAATAAAGCTGAAAGAATTCAACAGAGTTATCAGGGCTGCCCACCATAAGGGAGAATATGAAGTTTCAGTTAAGCCACATTACCTGCCTACTAAAACAAACAAACAAAAGCAATACTCTACAGAAAAATAAAAGAATATAGAGATACAACAATATATCACTCACAAAGTTCAGGGTACACTCCAAAGTTAGTAGGAAAAAAAATCCTCAGGATTTTTTTATGTTGAGCACCTTTATATGTATCTATTAGCCATTTGTATATCATCTCTGGAAAAATCTCTATTCAGTTTTTTTGACCACTTTAATTGGGTTATTTGTTTTGTTTTCTTTTTGCTAAAGAGAACTATGAGTTTTAAAAATATGTTTTGTATATTAACCCTTTAGCAGATGTATGGTTTGCAAATATTATCTCCCATTCTGTGAGTTGTCTTTTATTGTCTTTATTGTTTGTTTGTTTGTTTGTTTTTGCTAGGCAGAAGCTTTTTAGTTTGATGTACTCCCACTTGTTGACTTTTGATTTGTTGCTTGTGTTTTTGGTGTCATATATAAAAAAAACCATTGCCAATCTCAATATCAAGGAGCTTTTCTTCCTATGTTTTCATCCAGAAGTTTTATGGTTTTAAGTCTTATATTTAAGATTTAATTCATTTCAAGTTAATCCTTATGAGTGGTACCAGGTAAGGGTCCAATTTCATTCTTTGCATGTGAATATCCAATTTTCCAACACCACTTATTGAAGAGACTATCCTTTCCCGATTGAGTATTCTTGGCTCCCTTGTCAAATATTAGTTGATTGTGTATGCATAGTTTTATATCTGGGCTCTCAATTCTACTTGAGTGGTCTATGTGTCTGTTTTTATGGCAGTATCATGCTGTTTTCCTTACTATTGATTTGTAATATAGTTTGAAATCAGGAAGTGTGATGGCTCCAGCTCTGATATTCTTTCTTAGGATTGCTTTGGCTATTCAGGGACGTTGGTGGTTTCATATGCAGTTTAGGATTTTTTTCTGTTTCTGTGAAAAATGCATTTGGAATTTTGTTTTTGATGCTATTGTAAATGGGACTGTTTTCTAAATTACTTTTTCAGATTGTTCATTTTCAGGGGATAGAAATGCAACTGATTTTTGTGTGTTGCTTTTGTATCCTACTACTTTGCCAAATTTATTTATTAGTTCTAACCATTTTTTGTGGAAATTTCAGCATTTTCTATACATAAGATCATGTCGTATGCAAATAGAGAAAATTTAACTTTTCCTTGCCAATCTGGATGTCTTTTATTTCTTTTCCTTGCTTACTTGCTCTGGATAGGACTTTCAATACGACGTTAAATAGGAGTTCTGGAGAGTGGGCACCCTGTCTTTTTCCCGATCTTAGACGAAAAGCTTTCAGCCTTTCACCATTTAGTATTATGTTAGCTGTGTGTTTCTCATATTATGGCTTTATTATGTTGAGATACATTCCTTCTATACTCAATTCATTGAGAGTTTTTATTGTACAAGGATGCTGAACTATTTCAGATGCTTTTTCTGCATTTGTTGAGCTTATCTTATGATTTTTATCCTTCATTCAATTAATGTCATTATCACATGTATTGATGTGCATGATTTGAACCATCCCTGTATTCTAGGGATAAATCCAACTTGATCATGGTGTATGACCCTTTTAATGTACTATTGGATTAGGTTTTTTAGTATTTTGTTGGAATATTTGCATCTATATTTATCAGAGATTTTGGCCTATAGTTTCCTAGTTTCCTCTTCTTGTACTGTTCTTGTCTGGTGCTGGTATCATGATATTGCTGGCCTCATAAATGAATTTGGTGGTGTTCCTTCCTGTTGAATGAAATGTTCTGTATATGTCTGTTAGGTCCATTTGGTATATAGTGTAATTCAAGTCTACTGTTTTCTTGTTGGTTTTGCATCAGGATCTATTCAATGTTGAAAGTGGGATACTGGAGTCCTCTACTATTATACTATTGCTGTCTATTTCTCTCTGCAGTTCTGTTAATATTTGTTTTAAATATTTAGGTGCTCCAATGTTGGGTGCATATATACTGACAATTGTTACATTCTCTTCATTGATTTACACCTTTATCACTATATAGTGACCTTGTTTGTCTCTTGTAATTAATTGTGTTTGAAAGTCTATTTTATCTGATATACATGTATGTATAGCCACTCCCACTCCCTTGGTTACCATTTGCATGGATATCTATTTCCATCCCTTCACTTTGAGCCGATGTGTGTCCTGAAAGCTCGAGCAGCACAGACTTTTTCTTATACATTCAGCAACTCTGTGTCTTTTTATTGGAGGATTTAATCCATTTATGTAATTTAATACATTAATTATTGGTATGTAAGAACTTAATATCACCACCTTGTTAACTGTTTTCTATTATGTAGTTCCTTAGTTCTTTGCTTCATCTCCTGCTATCTTCCTTTATGAAATGATGATTTATGTAATGATATGCTTTGATTCCTTTCTCTATATATTTTGTGTATCTTCAATAGGTTTTCATTTTGAGGTTATCATGAGGCTTATATCAAACACAGTATGGTTATAATAGTCTATTTTAAGCTAATAACTTTGACTGCATACATAAATACTATTCCTTTACTCCCCCTACACCCATTTTATATTTTTGATGTCACAATTTACATCTTTTTACATTGTGTATCCATTAAACAAGTATTGTAGTTGTATTTATTTTTATTAGTTTCATCTTTTAACATTTATACTAGAGTTAAAAATTATAAATAGCAAAACATTGAAAGAAACTTCAATAGACTGCACAAAACAAGATATGTAAAGATACACAAGTGGCCAATAAGTACAGAAAAAGATGCACCATTAGTCATTATAGAAAGTCAAATTAATGCTATAATGAAATATAACCACACATTCAGTAGAATGGATAAAAGTTCAATTTATATTCACTGTTGTGAAGTATGTAAAACAAATGGAACTCTCATACATGAAGGGTGGAAGTTTAAAATGGTACAACCATCAGTTTGTTCTTTGTATCTATGAGTCTGTTGCCAGACGGAAGAGGGGTTGGGGGGGCTGGGTGAAAAAGGGGAAGAAATTAAGAAATATAAGTTGGTAGTTACTAAATAGTCACAAGGATGTAAAGTACAGCATATGGAATATAGTCAATAATATTGTAATAACTATGTATAGTGCCAGGTGGCTACTAGATTAATCAGGGGAATCACTTTGTAAATTATATAAATGTCTAACCACTGTGCTGTACACCTGAAACTAATATAAAATAATATTGAATGTCAGCTGTAATTGAAAAATAAATTAATTAATTTTCAAGAAAAATGAAATCTTGCCATCTGCAACAACATGGATGGTCCTAGAGGGTAAAAAAAATGGTACAAGCACTTTGAAAACACTCTTTGTGAGTTTCTCATAAAAGTTTACATACATCTATACCTACAGTTCAGAAATCCTATTCATAGGTATATAACCAATAGCTAGGCAATCATAGGTTCACAAAAAGAATTGTATAAGAAAGCTCATAACAGTTTTATTCATAATAGCTTAAAAAATGGGGGAGAAACAAAGCCCACAGTAATAGAATAGATAAACAAACTGTGGCATAGTCATACAGTAGAGTTCTAGTCAGCATTTAAGAGAACACACTACTGATGAACACAGCTACATGCATGGTTCTCAAATATATGATGCTGAGCAAAAGAAGTAAGGTAAAGAGGAGTACACACTCTATTATTCCATTTCTTGGAAGTGCAGTGATAGGCAACACTAATCTATAATAAGAGAAGTCACAGCAATGGTCACTCACAGGAGTGACTGGACAGTGCACAGGGAACTTTCTGGGATAATGGAGTGTTCTTTCTCTCAGTCTGGGTGTTGGTTACATGAATATATCCTTTAGTCAACATTCATCTTTTTGTTTAAGATTTGTGGGTTTTCTGTATGCATTTTACATCACAACAAAGCACTGTTACAAAACAAAAACAAAAGGACCACCTGAATATTATTATGAACTACTAAAGCAATGCACAACTGAAACTTTCCCACAGAGACATGTTAGGCCAAAATGGCTGTGCTTCAATTTCTACCAATCATTTAAGAAAGAAGTAATTACAATCTAACAAAAGCTCTTCCATAGAGTAGACAGAGGTGTGACATTCCCCAAATAATTTTGTGAGGTTAGCATAACCTTGAGACCAAACCCTGACAAGGACTATATGAGAAAACAAAATTACAGGCCGTTCTGATTCATGGTCATGAATGAACAGATCCTAAAAAATGTCAAAAATCATAGCCAGCAACATATAACCAGCCTAATACATCACGACCTTGTTGGGTTTATCCCAGAAATGCAATTCTCATTAAAATTATAAAAATGTAATTCACCACATTAACATTTTAGAAGAGAACAATATTTTGATTATGCAGAGAATCATAAAAGCATTTGATAAAATTTGATATTCATTCTTTCCCCCAAAAATAGCAAACGAGGACTACAAGGGAACTTCCTTAACATGATACAATGTATCTACAAAAATACTTACTGAAAACATGACACTTCTCTGTAATATATTAAAATACTTCTCTTTGCATTGGGAATATGACACAATGGCTGACATCACCACTACTATTCAACATTATAGAGGAAGTTCTAGTCAGTTCAGTTCATTAAGAATAAAAACAAAGAAATGAAAACATAAATACAGGGAAAGAAATATAAAATTGTCATAGATTGTATTATTGATTACATAGCAAAATCTAAAAGAAATCTATGGATAAGCTATCACTTTTAAGAAGGGACTTCAGTAAAACTGCTGGGTACAAAATGATGTACAAAAATCAATTTTCTATATATGAACAAGAAACATTTAAGTCATTAAAAGATCCCAGTTATAATAGCATCAAAAATATCTATTCAGAAATGTCACTGAATAAAAGGTCATGAAAGTAACAACCTCTAGAACTAGAGAAAATTAGATGATTTTCAAAAATCATAATTTTACTGGATATGGGAGAAACAACAAGGATTAAATAAATTAACATTCTAAGGAGGAGAAAACTTTTCAAAAGTTAATTTACAATCCTCAGTTGTTTTTCTCCTCTGGAATACGTACCAAGCCTGAGAACAGGCTGAGGATGAGTCTTACCCAGGCAGAAAAACCTCTATTGGGAGAAAGAAAAACCAACAAAGCTTTTTAAGTTTGACAGGGCTGGTTGAAAAATGGAAAAGTTGATGAGACTTAAATGCTCAGCAGATTTCCCCTACCAGACATTTGCTGACTTCTGGTACTGCACAAGAATACAGGGAGCTAGGTCAAACACTTCTAAAAGGTAAAGTGAAATCTTTAACAACCACCCAGTTCTTAGGAAAGAGACATATGCTAGAATTTGAAGCTACAGGAGGCTGCAAAGTGTGAGTGGCAGTTCTAGATCTTCTGCAGTCTTTCAGGGATTAAAAAACAGAGACTCAGCAAGGTTTTACATTCAAGAGAAGAAGAGCAAACCAGAAGTAGATTGAGTTTTACTAAAACTGCAGTCCAGCCCTCACTCAACTCAATATCTAATTGGATTGAGGTAAGCATCCCCTCACCTTGTCTTCCTAAAAGGTGAAAGGTGGAATTCTCTCTAGATTATCTCATCTAGAGCCTCTATGGTACTTTTATACATGTTGCATGACATGCAGTAAAAAAGTACTAGAGCCACTACACACCTATGAGAATGGCCAAAATCTGAATGCTGACAACAATTGCTGGCAAGGATGTGGAGTACAGGAACTCTCATCCATTGCTGGTGGGAATGCAAATTGATACAGCTGCTTTGGAAACAGTTTGGTGGTTTCTTATAAAACTAAACATAGTCTTACCATACAATCCAGCAATCACTCTCCTTGGTATTTACCCAAAGGAGCTGCAAACTTATGTCCACACAGAAACCTGCACACAGATGTTTATAGCAGCTTTATTCATACTTTCCAAAACCTGAAGCAATGAAAATGGTTTTTGTAAGTGAATAGATATGTAAACTGTGGTGATCCAGATGATGGAATTTTATTCAATGCTAAAAAGAAATGAGCTCTCAAGCCATGAAAAGACATGGAGGGATCTTAAATGCTGATTACAAAGTGAGAGAAGTCAATCCGACAACGCCGCACACTGTATGACTCAACAACTATATGACACTCTAGAAAAGGCAAAACTGAGACAGTAAAAAGATCAGTCATTATCAGAGGTTGTTGGGAGAGAGGGATGAATAAGTGGAGTCCAGAGGAGCTTTAGGACAGTGACACTATTCTGCATGAAACTACTACAGTGGATCCATGTCATTATATATTTGTTCGAACCCATAGAACGTGCAACACCAAGAGTGAACCCTCAGCTAAACTATGGACTTTGGGTGATGCTGATGTATTAATGTAGGTTCATCACTTATTCCAAATGTACCACTCTGGGGGTGGGGGTGGGTGTTGATGGTAGGGGAGGCTGTGCATGATTGGGGGCAGGGGGTACTGGGAAATCTCTGTACCTTCCCCTCAGTTTTGCTGTGAACCTAAAACTGCTCTAAAAAATAAAGTGTATTAAAAATAATAAAATTAAAAATGGTAGATATGCAAAGAGTTAAGGTGATATGATATATACACCAAGAAAAAGAGATACAGAAGCTCAGATGATCTGGATATTGAAATCCTCAGAAAATTACTTTATAATTAGCTATGAAAAACATTTAAAAAGAAATAGAGGGAAAGATAAACAAAAGAGATGAAAGAATAAAGAACTTCAATACAGAATTTTTTTATAGAAGGAAGATTTATTAAAGTAAGAGAAGAGAGAAGGGTCTGCTGGGCAGAGTCTGCTGGAAACTACTGCCTCAATAGAGAATTTTAATTAATGAAAATAAAAATATGTATGCCATAGTGTTAAACAAAAAGACAGAAAACAAGCTATAAATATAGTGACTATGCATAGAAAAACAGACTGGAAGAATAATTTATTTGGATAATAGAATTATCATTGATTTTTTTTCTATCTTTCTATATTTTCCAATTTTTTTGGCAAAGAGCATTTTGTAATGGGAAAAAATGTTTTACACAAGTTGCATATTCTGGAATACTGTGCATTTATTTAAAAAGTATTTTAGAAGAATACTTAATGTGAGAAAATGTCCATAGTATATTATTAAATAATAACAATACACTGGAAATCCTACTTTGGTGTGATTCCAATTATGTATATACACACATACACATACAGAGGATAGAAAACTCTAAGGTTATGGTTAAATAATAAGGGCTTTATTTCTGGATAGTAAAACTGTTTTCATTTCTTCCTTTTGATTTTCTTCTGTATTTTCCAAATTTTCTACAAAAGAAAAAATCTCTCTTTTGTAATCAGGAGAAAGGGCAGCAGGAAAGACAGCAGGAGATGTTTTTGCTTTCAAGAAACGAGAAATAAATGAATGGACTGAAACTATCAATCCTTAACAGATTCTCTCAGCTTTGTGAGAATTCATTCTCAATGATAAACTTATTTTTCCCTCAAGCACATATTTTCTACAACTGTTCGTGCTTATGTCTCTGAACACTATTAAAATATTAATTTATTCTTCTCAAAAAAAGAAAAGAATCACTTGGATATCCTAGAATGAAAAAACAAAGACCTCAGTGCACGAGTTTAACAGGATAATGGACACAAAAGAACAGGATTATACAACCCCAAAATAAGTTCATAGAAAATCCTACAACTGAAACACAGAAACAAAATGAACTGGAAAACAAAAAGAACACAATATAAGAGACACATAGAACACAGTCAAGATCTAACATATATGTAATGGGCGAAGAAAAGAAATGGAATAGAAGCAATATTCAGAGAGATAATATCCAAAAAGTTTACAAAACTAATGAAAGACATAAATACACAGAATCAAGCAGCTCAGTGGACCCTAAGCAGAATAAACAAAAAGGAAACCACGTGTAGACCCAATCATAATCAAGCCGCTAAAAACCAAAGACACAGATAAAAACTTTAAAGCAGTCAGAAGAACAACAATAAAACTGAAGGTATACTTCTCAAAAGAAACAACACAAACCAGAAGGCAATGTTACGACATTTATAAAGTGCTAAAGTAAAAATAAACAGAACTACCAACATAAAATTCTATGCCCAAAGAAAAGATTTTTCAACAATGTGTGTGAAATAAAAAGGCTTTCAGATCAACAAAGACTGGAGGAATTTCCTCCCCAGCAGACCAACAATATAAGAAAAAAAAGAAAATTCCTCAGGCAAAAGGAAAATGATCCAGACAGAAACATGATAAATATAAATGAATTCTGACTGTAATTGAAACATTTTGTGTATTTTAAATTATATATGAAACTAAAGTGATTGATAAAAATAATACAAAAACGTACAAAAGGGATAAGTGGAGTTTAAAGATTCTAGTAGCATCAGAGAAATAGTATAAATAATCTGTATCAGACCGTGGTAAATCAAAGATTCCTGCTGCACTTTCTAAGGTAATTACTAAAATAGAAGAAGGTATAACTAATAAGTTAGTAGAGGGAAAATATGTAAAATAAAAATACTGATTAATATAAAAAGGGCAAGAATGAAGGCAAAAAGGAATATAAAACACATGATTCAAATAGAAAATGCAGGGATAAGTGGTAGATATATTCTAAACCCAATTATATAAGTAATTAAATTACATGTATAAATAAACTAAATATTTCCAAGTAAAACACTAAGATTGTCAGGTTGGATTTTAGAAAACACAAACATATGCGAATTGCAAGAAGTACACTTTAAATGCAAAAAAGTTGAAGACAAAAAGACAAAAATGACATACCATGAAATCACTGATAAAAAAAAATTCTTATTTTATTTTATTAATATCAGAAAAAGCAAGCAGCAGAACTAGACAGAAGGAGGGATATTCTTCATAATTCTAAAGGGGATCAATCCAACAGGAAGACATTGTAGTCCTCTATGGGAGGTGTCAAATAATTTGTGGACATCTTTAATCTACCTCAAATCCCAATCAACATACCAGCAGACATTGAAAAGCCTATTCTAAATTCATATGTTAATGCAAAGGGCTAAAATAGCAATCATGAAGAAAAAGAATAAATCTGGAGGACTTATACTATATACCCCATTACGGTTACTAAGACACTATGATTTTGGTGCGAGTATATAATAACTGGAGTGACCATGGATGTAATGGGAAAATATAGAGTTTAAGTATACAGTGTCACCTGATTTTTTTTATAAAGGTGATATTGCAGTGCAGAGGTGAAAGCATAGTCTTTCAAACAAATAGTGCTATTTTAAGTGGATATTCACATGGAATAAAGCTAAAATTATATCCCAAACTCACACCACATGAATTGCAAATGAATTGTCAAGTTTTATGTTAAAATTAGAATAATAAATCTGTTATAGTAAAATATTTCTAAGAAAAATCTTGTGACTTTGGTGTGGACAAAGATTTTTTAAAACAGGTCAGAAAAAAAACTAACCATGAAAGAAAAGAAATTGGTAACTTAGACAACACTAAAATTAAGATCCGTTCATCATTACATACCAATAAAAATTGAAAATCCAATCCACAGGATGGGAGATGACATTTGAAATACATGTCTGGTAACAACTTATATCAAGAAATCATAAAAGACTCCTACAAAACAGTAAGAAAAAGACAATGCATCTAGAAAAATAGGATATTTAAATATCCAATATACATTTGAAAAAAGGTGTTTAACTTCATTCTCATCAAAGAGAAGCAAATAAGCAAATTAAAGCCACAAAGAGATACCATGAAATCCTCACTTAAATGGCTAAAATATAATTGAAAAACATAAAAATATAAAATACCAAATGGTGGCAAAAATGTGTAACAGTGGTATACTGGTAAATGTTTAACAAATGGCTCTCTAAAAAAAATAAGTAATTTATGGATGATGTGATACAGAATTGCACACCTGAAATCTATGTAATTTTACTAACAATTGTCACCCCAATAAATTAAAAATAAATTAATAAAAAAAATAATAATAACAAAAAAAATAAAATAAAATAAAAAAATAAAAAATAAGTAAAAGCCCTGATGTGTGGGATTTTCCGGTCTCCACAGTGCAAGTACTGTGTGTAGGGTGCCAATTTCAAGCAACCATCCTGAGGTCACTGAAGGCAGAGTTGGAAAGAGATGCTCACGACTGGCTCTTAAAAGACAGTAGGGCTTGGCTCCAAACACCACTGGTGTAGAATGACGATAATTCTCACATATTGCTAGTGGAAGTGTAAATTGATACAACCAGTTTGGAAAACTCTTCGGCAATTTCTTCTAAAGCTGAAAATATGCATACCCTTATTACACAGCAATTCTACGTTGGAGTATATACTCGACAGAAATGCATGCATATGCTCACCAAAAGATAAGTCTGAGAATTCTCAAAGCACTATTATATGCAAGAGTCAAGCAATTTGGATACTGTCCAAATCTCTATCAACAGTTTAAAGGATAAACAAAATGTAATTTAGTAATATAATGAAATAATATACATCACCAGTCAACACACTGTGACCCACAGACAAATCTGGCCAGCCCACTCTTTTTATGGCCTCTAAGCTAAGAATGTTATATTTTAAAATGATTACATTTTAAATAGTTATAAAATTACCTACATAGTATTACTATTTTTGCCTCTTGGTCCACAAGGATTGAGATATTTGCTATCTGGCCCTTTAAGAGAAAGTTTGCTGACCCCTGCTTATAAATCAATAGGAGCGAATGATCTACAACGGAGATTTCTGGAACAGCAACAGCAGCAACTTGTTAGAAATACAAACTCCTGGGCTCTACCCCAGATATATTGAATCACACTCTGGTGCTGTAACCCAGCAACTCCTGCTTTAACTAGGCTTCCTGCTAATTCTGATGCATGCTAAAGTTCAAGAACCACCAATCTTGAACTCTTAAAAACACGAATGGATAACCCAAACATAATGTTGAGTATAAGAACACAGATACAATAAAGAATATACTACATGTTTCCATTTAAATAAATTTCAAAAACAGGTAATACTATTAAAAATGAGAACAGTGGCTATTCATGGAAAGGGATTAATTGCTGGATGGGAGCATGTGGTGGGATTTTGGAGTACTGGTGATATTATGCTTCTTTATATGGTTGCTGCTTACCCACAATTTCCAGAATTTGTGAAAACTCATGGACACACACACACACACACACACACACACACGAAACTTGGACAATAAAGCTTGCAAACTTTCCACTGTGTAAGCGTACTTCATATATAATATGTGTAGGATGACCAACTGTCCTGGTGTCTTAGGACAAAGGTGGGTCCATGGAATGTAAAACTGGGACAGTCCAAGGAAAATGGGGAGAGTCCTGGGAAAACCAGAACAAGTTGGTCACCTTAGGTTATGTGCACATTTATATCCATTATATTCTAGAAATTTGTCTCAGATCAAGTATCTATAAATATATTCCACAAAAGATGATCTAGACTTTTACAAAAAATGTAAAACACTGAGACACATCAATAAGATCTAAGTAAATTGGAGTACGTGTTCCTTATATAGTTTGGATATTAACCCCATATCAGATGTGTGGCTTGCAAATATATTCTCGCTTTCCATAGGATGCTTTTTTCACTTTATTAATGGTTTCCTTTGCAGGTGCAGAAGCCTTTTAATTTGATGTAATCCCACCTGTTTATTTTGCTTCTGTTGTCTTTACTGCTGATGTCAACCCCCCCAAAAAAAACATCCAAAACCGATCACATCAAAAATAAATAAATAATACATTAAACCACTCACCACAATTTTCTTAGTCACACTAGTAATAAAAATAGTAATAATGGTGAAACTATTTCTGAGGTTATATATACACACACACACACACATATATATATATATACACACACACACACACACAGTGTTGTTTTAATTACTTTACATGGATTAATTATCTCATAAGACTTATAAAAACATATTCTGTGATTGCCATTATTTATTCACATTTTACAAATGAGTAAACTGAAGCTTAGAGAGGTTAAATAATTTGCTCAAGATCAAAATGCTATTTATGGGTATGTGGTTCATGCCTGTCTGTCTCCAAAGCCGATGTGCTTTTGCTCAACATTTTGTTTGTGAGATTCAGGTTGCTGTACATTGTATATTTTTACAAATACTGTGATTGTGGCTAGACAAAACAAAACAAAACAGAAAAATGTAATCAACTTGGCCTGTGTAAACTCAAGGAGGTCCCTGGTGCTACTCCACATTTCCTTTCCATCCAGTTCCCCACTCTCCTTAGAAGACCCTCTTCCTCTTCCTCTTTACTGGAACCACCAAACACATCTTCCCATTCTCCCTCTCAGTTGACGCCCTTGCTTCCTATTTTACTGAAAAAAGATGGACAATCAGAAGAAAATGTCTACAAGCTTACCACATACACTCCCCCATCAGCATCACGCCTATATACCGTGTTTCCCCGAAAATAAGACTTATATTAATTTTGGCTCCAAAAGACGCAGTAGGGCTTATGTTCAGGGGATGTCCTCCTGAAAAACCATTCTAGGACTTGTTTCCGGTTAGGACTTATTTTCGGGGAAACAAAGTATGCATAAACTATCCCTCCTTCTACCCCTCCACTTATGCACTGGTTGCTATCTATGTCCTTTCCAGGATAGCACTGCAGAAATTCTACTCTCTCTCGTACATCATAATTTCTCCCTCTTTACTAGATCGTCCTCATCATTATTCTGTAATATATCCCATCTTTAAAAACTTTATCTTAACCCCACATCTCTTCTCAGCTACAACCTCATTTCTTTGCTCTCTTTTACAGTAAAACTCCCCAAAAGACTTGTCTAAACTCCCTACGCCAAATTTCTCTCCTATTCTCTCTTGAATCCTCTGCACAGATATAGGGTACCACTTTTATATAGGGTACCACTTAACTCCATCTTTGCAAATCCAAACCCTATGGACAATTCACATGACTTTTCAGCAACGTTTGACATAACTGACCACTCACTCCTTGAAACATTTTCTTTATTTGGATTCCAGGACACCACACTCTCCACGCTTTATTTTCCTATCACCTGGCTGTTCATCATTAGTCTTCTTTGCTGGCCACTCTTCATCTCTCTGCCTCTCATGTTGGAAAGCATAGCACTTAAAACTTGTCTTTTTTCTCTGTATTCATTCCTTAAGTGATCTCCTCTAGTCTCTTCACTTTACGTGTGTTTATATGCCTATAACTCCAGAATTTATATTTCTAGACCAGATCTCTTTCATAAAGGATGCCTCCAAAACCAAAATCCACATTTCCACCTCTCAACTTGTTCTTCCTACAATTTTCAAAATCTCAATAAAATGGCAACCACAACTTTTCATTATGGATGCCACAAAGAACTTCAGAGTTATCTTTAGTTTTTCTCACATCCTCCATCCAATCAATCAGCAAATCCTGTTGACTCTGCCTGCAAAGTACATTCACAACCTGACCATATCCATTTCCACTGCTACTACTCTAGTTCTGATCACCATCATCTTCAGCCTCGTCTATTGTAGTAGCCTCATAGAATCCTGCTTCCACCTTTGAACCCCTACTGCCTATTCATTCTACAACCAGAGTGAGCCTTTTAAAACATACATAATATTATGTCACTCACCTGTTCAAAACAGTCTGCCACATCACTCACAGTAAAAGCCAAAGTCTTCATAATGGCCTACAAAACCCTAAATAAGTTTGTTTTCTACAGGGTTGGATTCCGTCTTTATTTAAATTTTTGGTATTTTGTTCATCATGTATTTTTTTTACATTAGTTTAAAAAGTATTTATTTCAGTTACAGCTGACATTCAATATTATTTGATATTAGTTTCAGGTGTACAGCAGAATGGTTAAACATTTATATAATTTACAATGTAATTTCCCTCGATTAGTCTAGTACCCACCTGGCACCATACATAGTTATTGCAATATTATTGACTATATTCTCTATGCTGTACTTTACATCCCCGTAACTATTTTGTAACTACCAATTTGTATTTCTCAATCCCTTCACTTTTTGACCCAGCCCCCCAATCCCGCTCCCCTCTAGCAACCATCAGTTTGTTCTCTGTATCTACCAGGTCGGACAATTAAGTTCGCGAATATGTTGCAACGATGTTGCTACCTTTTTTGATATAAGAGGGATTATTCATTATGAATTTGTACCAACTGGACAAACAGTTAATCAACTTTACTACTTGGAAGTGCTGAAAAGGCTGCGTGAAAAAGTGAGACGACCTGAACTTTTCGCCAACAATTCATGGCTCTTGCATCACGACAATGCACCAGCTCACACGGCACGGTCTGTGAGGGAGTTTTTAGCCAGCAAACAAATAAGTGTATTGGAACACCCTCCCTACTCACCTGATCTGGCCCCCAATGACTTACTTCTTTACCCGAAGATAAAGGAAATATGGAAAGGAAGACATTTTGATGACATTCAGGACATCAAGGGTAATATGATGACAGCTCCGATGGCCACTCCAGAAAAAGAGTTCCAAAATTGCTTTGAAGGGAGGGTGGACTAGGCGCTGGCATCAGTGCATAGCTTCCCAAGGGGAGTACTTCCCAGGTGACCACAGTGATATTCAGCGATGAGGTATGTAGCACTTTTTCTAGGATGAGTTTGCAAACATAATTGTCCGACCTTGTATGACTCTGTTTCTGTTTTATTTGTTCATTTATTTTGTTCTTTAGATTCCACATATAAGCGAGATCATATGGTACTTGTCTTTCTCAGTCTCATTTATTTCACTTAGCATAATACCCTCTAGGTTCATCCATGTTGTCATCATGGTAAGATTTCATTCTTTTCATGGCTGAGTAATATTCCATTATATATATGTACCACCTCTTCTTTATCCAATTGTCTATTGATGGGCACTTGGGTTACTTCCATATCTTGGCTATTGTAAATAATGCTGCAATGAACATAAGGGTGCATAAATCTTTTCGAATTACTGTTTTGGATTTCTTTGGATATATACCCAGAAGTGGGATTGCTGAGTCGTAAGATAGTTCTATTTTCAATGTTTTGAGGAACCTCCATGTTACTTTCCATAGTGGCTGCACCAGTTTACAATCCCACCAACAGTACACGAGGGTTCCCTTTTCTCCACATCCTCACCAACCTTTGTTTGTTGATTTATTGATGACAGCCATCATGACAGGAGTGAGGTGATATCTCCTTGTGGTTTTTATTTGCATTTCGCTGATGATTAGTGACACTGAGCATTTTTTTCATATGTCTATTGGCCATCTGTATGTGGTCCTCTGCCCATTGTTTAATTGGATTGTTTGCTTGTTTTGGTGTTGAGTTGTATGATTTCTTTATAAATTTTGGATATTAACCCCTTATCAGATGTATCATTGGAGAATATCTTCTCCCATTCAGTAGGCTGTTTTTTTCTTTTTGTTGGCAGTTTCCTTTGCTGTGCAAACACTTTTTAGTATACACTTTTTAGCAAACACTTTTTAGCAAACACTTTTTAGTTTGATGTCGTCCCATTTGTTTATTTTTTCTTTTATTTCCCTTTTCCGAGGAGATATATCAGGAAAAAAATATTACTAAGGGCAGTGTCAGAGAATTTACCCTAAATAACTTTTTAAACTTTGTCTTCTACTACTCTCCTTCTCCATCACTTTATTTCCCTCCTTGCTATTCTCAAATACATCAACTATGCCCCCGACCTCTCTCTGGAACACTCTCTGCCAGTGCACGTCTCCCTCCCTTCTTTCAGGCCTCTGCTCAAATGTAACTTCAAAAGAGAAAACTTCACTATCTTGCTAAATAAAACATTAACCACCCACACCCACACATTCTCTCTCTTTTATTGTGTTATAGTAGTCCCCATAGCATTTATCATCTGACGAACTGTACTTGTTTATTTTCTATCCCCCCACCAGAATATAACCTGCATGAGGACAGTTTGCCTGATTTTTTTGAATACTGGGTTGTCTCCGGAAAATAGAACAGCTCCTGACATAAAAAAAGTTTCCAATATGTATTTTTTGACAGAATGCATGAAGAAATGACTCATTATACCCGTAATTCCCTCTCTCCTCAAGTAAAGCACTCTAATAAACAACAGTAAAAAGAAAGAATAAGTCATTTAATTACCTAGCTTTTCAAAGGAATTCTGACGAGATATAAAATTCAGGAATGAATTCGTTTCCTATTGCTGCTGTAACAAATTACCACTAACCTAGTAGCTTAAAGCAACACAAATTTATTCTTTTATAATTCTAGAGGTCAGAAGTCTAAAATTGGTTGGCAGGTCTACCTTTCTACTGGAGGGTCTAGGGGAGAATCTGTTCTTATATTAAATTCTAATTCAATAACGTGCTGTGTGTGAAGTCACACTAATTGGTAGTTACTATTTTAAGTCATACTAATTGGTAGTTACTATTATCAACTTCATTTTTAATACATTAGGAAACTAAGACACAGAGAAGTCAGGTAACTTGCTCACCAAATTTCCAACATATTGAATGAAAAAAAAAATACTTCTACAGATCAATACAAAAAGTTAGAATATAATGGGGATATTACTTCAAAATTTTGGAAAATAACTATTTCCAACCTAGAATTCTGTAGCCAGCCAAAACACTAAGCAATTTTAAAGCTAAGATAAATGTCTCTACAGATATATGAGACTAAATTTTTTTACCTTCAACACATTCTTTCTCAGGGAGCTATAGGAAGAGGTGCTCCACTAAATTAGGGCACAATTTAAAAAAAGAGAAAGAAATGAGATGCAAGAATCAGGAACTCCAACCTAAGCTAGAAGGGAATTCCCAAGTTTTCCTGATAATGGATATTCTAGGATGACAGCTGTGCAGCACACTCAGAGAGCAACCAGTCCAAACTGGAGAAGCACTGAGGGTGCTTCTCTATTAAAAAATGCAATTGAGAGGTTACCTAATATTTCTGAACATAAATAAAAGATATTTAAGCTTCATGACTGATCAAAGTAAACAGACAAATAAACAAGGTACCATGAACTCCAGGGAAAGCAATAGGTTGTACAAGAGAAGAATTGTAACCATGTTCTAATATGTTACCCAACTGTACTGAGAGGATACGAAGAAGAAATGCACGTGGGTGCATATGTGCGTTTGTGTGTTGGTTGATGGGAATGTCTGTGAGAAGTTTATACTAATCATTCATATAGAAAATAAAGAGATAATAAAAGTAATAAATACAAATAAATAATAGTTTATAAATGTTATGTAGAAATATGAAATTAGCTGGAAAAATGTGCAGTTTAAAGTGATTATATCAGAGTAGAGAGCATCAAAAGTAAAGGGAATTAGGGCAGAGGACAACATTTTTTTTTCTTTAGAAGTCTAATAACTCTATTTGGCTTTTGAACCATGTACATAAGTGACATTGCTGGGAGGAAAAAAAAAAGGCTTTGTGAAAGTCTAAGACAGGCTGCATGTAGGTTTTAGCCTGATCTCATGGTTTGTTGTATAATTTTTGGACAAGAAAAACTACTGAGATTCTGCCAGCCAAAAGACAAAAATAAAGAACAGTCAGTGTTGAGACTTTAGCTGAGAATGGAAGAAATAGAATGATTTTTTACTGGCACCAAACTACCAAATTACCCAATTTTGTCATTTCTGCCAATACTGCTCAGCTGTTCCAGCATCAGGCATTTATCTTTAAGTTTGGAGGCTGGCTGTGCTATTTGATTTAACTATGTGTACATGTAACCTTGAAAAAAGATAATTTTTAAAAGAATTGTTCCAAATAGGACGACTTAGCTCAATTGACAGTGACTGATTTAGCAATACCTATGGTGACAATACATTCCATTTTGTGTAGAAGAATCCCAGGTTCTACATGGTATCCCAGCATAATTATTCATAGTGCCCATTTTTACTCACAAAAGTATCTCCGTTTGGATGATACACGATACAGTTTTCCTACTAACACATGTAGGGGATAAAGGAGAGGCTAGCCAGGCATTTTACAGGGTTATTTTCCCGGGAGTTAGTGCATCAAACAGGATAGTGGAGTAGGTAACCAGTCAGGTTATTTTCCAATTCTAAACTTCTGGGATTCTGATGTTTTTACTGGACCAATTTAGTCCAGAAGGAAGTCAAAAAGATGCTCTGCTGCTTCTATTGGCAGAAAATTCAAAATGATCCAGAATAAAACCATCTCCCTGCCAACTGTTCAGATCTGCCACTACCCACCAGTCCTCTGTCATCCCAGGCTCCTCCTCTAACGCAGGGATTCAGCACCACCCACTTAGCCTCCCAGATGCTTTGGCTCGTCTCTAGCAGAGACGGTAAAGCTTACCAATTATTCCTTTTGCTCCCCTATATTTTCCAGGCCCCTTCATTTTGAGCAGCATCATGTGACTAGCTCTGGCCAACTCAATGTGCGTGCAAGGGCATGCACCATCTCTAGGCTGAGGCAGTAAAGAGCCACTCTATGATTCCCCAGTTCCTTTCGTGGGCCGTGAGAATCACGAAGGCCAAAATGCCAAATGATGCGGCTGTAAGATGCCTGTCAGCCTGGATTCCTGAGTGACTGGAGCAGAGCCCCCCAGGCCGCCCAGCGTTGGAAAGGTACTAGAACAAAGAAGTCAACGTTAGCTGTGTTTATATATTAAGGTGTGGATGGGGAGGAATCTGGGACCACAGATTGCCTCGCCCAACCTAACAACTTTCACTGACATGCATCTAACGAATTTTTTACAGCTGATTTTTGTACACAGCTCTTTCTTTATTTTCCTTGTATCTTTTTCTTTTTTTTTTTAATTAAAATGTATTGGGGTGACAATGGTTACTGAAATTACATAGATTTCAGGTGTCCAATTCTGTAATACATCATCTATATATCACATTGTGTGTTCACCACCCAGACTCAGTTCTCCTTCCATCTCCTTATATTTTTTTCAACTGAGCATTTCCTGAGAATATATTGTGAGAGACGATTCAGCTTGAACATCATGGTCTCTTTCCTCAAGTCTAATAAGGAAAGGCTCGACGAAGAGTGGCATGGTGTGACTCTCTACCACTCAGCCCGGCAACACTCTCTATCGCTAACAACAGGATAATCTCAGTCCTTGAAACCTGCATATTGCATTTTACTTGCATAAGATTTTTGCAATGAGGTAACTCACCATTAAACTTCAAACATTTTAAAACATTTTTCTTGTACTTTTTTCTGTCTCATTTTGCTGTCAAGAAAATGGAGGCATGGAAAAGCAAAGTGATTTCCCAAGGCTATAAGGCTACTAGAGGTGGAGATTAAAGGGCAATGTACTAGTCTCAAAGAGAAGTGTGGGAGGAGAAAGGGAAAAAATGAGGGGGAGTTAAGTGTGTAGCCTCTGGAGCCAGCATTGCCTGTGTTAAAATCCCACTTCTATTACTTACTAGTTCTGGGAGCTTGTGAAGCTTATTGAATGCCTCTGGGCCTCAGCTCCCCCAACTGTTAAATGAGGATGAGATCAAAACCTACCTCACTAATGATGCACAATATCAGATGGATAACAGGCTTATTGGGGTGATCACTTTGTGAGGCTTATAAATGTCTAATCCATATGTTGTTTTGTACACCTGAAATTAATTTTAAAAAATTAAAAATATATACAACTGCGAAGCCCAATAAAGCGAAGCGCAAAAAAAATCTACTGCATATGTACAAATGCATTCATATAGGTAAGGTACTTAGAGTAATACTCAGCATGTATTAAGTTCTTTACAAATGGTAGCTATGATTATTATTTTATTGCTTTGACTATAACGGTATACATCACCTATAGATCTCCTTTACGAGCAATTGATAGATCCAAACAGCTGGCCTCCTGTTTCTCCACCCTAAGTGTCCCTGTGGAGCTGCTTACCATCAGTATATACAATATCTCAGGGTCCCTGATCATTTAGGGGAATGGGCTCTAACTCTAATTCTATGCCTCCTGAGAACTCTGTCCTCACAAGTCTGTTACACTAACTGCTGCGTCCACTATTGGAACCATTCCGTTTACATTTATACATTGAAGAACCCAGACAAATTATAAGTAACCTATCAGGGTTAGAAGGTAACATATTAACCTACTAAGTCCTTATAAATCAGTCAACTGAAACTTACTTAAAATAAAAGTCCCAAGGAAATGTAAAACCACCTAGGGAAATTTTAGAACAGAGACTATCACAATTTGTGACAGTTGGGAGAGGCTCTAGCACTAATTTATTTCACAGTGACTGGTCCTTGTGCAAAATAACACTGACTTCAGTCCTGTCAGATTCCCTATAATTATTTTTACTAAAAGCAGCAGCAGATATCCGTGCTCTGGGGGCCACTTCAGTACTTAGGGTCATTTCTTGGGAATGCTTGACGGAGATGACATGTGAGCAAGTAGCTGCACAATGGACAGGTAGGGAAAGGAGAAAGGGCATCATGAACAAAATGCAATTATAACTGCCTTCTCCTCCTCACCATCCGGGTAAAGGGGAGCTGGAGAATGGCTCTGGATAGAAGCCACACCTCAATATTCACCTTAATGGCAGCAGCTAGCACATCAAGTAGAAGGACACTGAAGAGGAAGATTGGCCAGGGAAGGCAGTGCCTATTTTCCTCTACAGAATGAAAGCAGGACACACATAGGCCCCACACTGCTAACTCAGCTGCCCAAAGCACATGAAACTTTATAATTCAAAGAATTATTTTCCTAACAGCCAGGCATAGCTCCATTCAACCCAAACACACATGCTTCAGATAGCTACTGCCCAATAAGCGACTTTTCTTACTGGAGAGAACTTCAAGTAATGCTTATTTGTTTTGATCATTTAGGTTCAAACTTTCAGAATCTTCACATTCCAGGGTTGGAAGGAACTTCAAAGAGGTCGAGTAAGATAAGGAGAGAAGATAAAGCATTGGTTAAGAAGCAATAGATGCTCACTAAATATTTATAGATTTGAATCAAAGTGGATTAGTGTGGGTTATCAGACTTAGGAACACTACTTTTTTTAAAAAAATGAGATGTGAATATAATACATTAAGACTGGATTTTCTGGTTTGGCTACTAAACAGGCTCTTCTCCCATCTGTTGTTTGCAATAACTCTTCAAAGAAGATTGACAAACGTTCAAATACAACATCATAAAGAGCTTTCAGTGTTCTGGGATGCATTTTTTACCTATGCTATGGACTTAATTAATTTATTTGTTGTCCATCCTCCCCTGGAATGTAATTCGTTCTTAAAAACGTTCTTCTAGTATTTTGCAATGAGAGCGCTGCTGGTATGTAGGACAATCCTCTATCATAAGATACTGTCCCGCAATTTGAAGGACTTCAAGCTCATCTAGGTCCCGCCTACTAATGTCATCAGCTTGCTCCCCTCCTTCAGTTACTGTAGAACCAAAGAATACACACACGTACACAATACCAAATGCTCCTTCGTGGGGTAGTACCTCTCCAGGTTGAGAACCAATCTATCTTTTTCCCGTGTGATACCTCCTCATGTTGGACACAAAATTAGAGCTGAGGAGCTCTGCTTTCTGTCTGACATCTGTTAACTGTATGCCAACTGCTCCAACCTGTATAGCAGGTAAAGGTAACTTCTCAAGGACGATGTAGGTGAGGGGAATGGGGGGGTGTAGACAGTGATGTTTTTTGCTGTTCAGTTTTTGCTTACTGTCTTAGGAGAGATAGGTAATCAGGAGTTTGATTTGGGATGTGCATCTGAGTGGAGATGCTGAGTAAGTAGTTGGAAATCTACCAGTTAGGAAAGGCACTAAAGCTGGACATAGGAGAGTTGTCATCATATAGATCATATTTAAAGTCACATGAGGATATCACCTAGGAAGAGTGTACATCAAGATAAGAGGTCTTAGGACTGAGCCCCAGGGTACCCCAACATTTGAAAGGCAGGAAAGGAAATGAATAACAGAAACTGAGAGTGGCCAGTGACGTGGGAGAATAATGAAAAGAAAATGGGGTGACAGAAGCCCAGGGAAGGTAGAGTTTCAAGAAGGGGAGGAAAGGGGCCAGCCCAGTGGCTCAGGCGGTTAGAGCTCTGTGCTCCTAACTCCGAACGCTGCCAGTTCGATTCCCACATGGGCCAGTGGGCTCTCAACCACCAGGTTGTCAGTTCAACTCCTTGAGTCCCACAAAGGATGGTGGGCTCCACCCCCTGCAACTAAGATTGAACACAGCACCTTGAGCTGAGCTGCCTCCCGGATGGCTCAGTTGGTTGGAGTGTGGGCTCTCAACCACAAGGTTGCTGGTTCAACTCCCGCAAGGGATGGTGGGCTGCGCCCCCTGCAACTAGCAACGGCAACTGGACCTAGAGCAGAGCTGCGCCCTCCACAACTAAGACTGAAAGGACAACAACTTGACTTGGAAACAAAGCCTGGAAGTATACACTGTTCCCCAATAAAATCCTGTTCCCCTTCCCCAATAAAATGTTAAAAAAAAAAGGGGGGGGGGAGGAAAATAAACAGGTTCAGATGCTCCTGAAAGATCAAGCTTGATGAGGAATGAGATTTGACCAAGGATTTGATACAGTGGAGTTCCTTGATAAACTTGACAAGAGAAGTTTCAGCAAAGCGATGAAATTAAAAACCTGACTGCATTGGATTTATGAGAGAATGGGAAGAGAAAGGGGAAGTATCAAGCAAGTATAGAAAACTCTTTTGAGAATTTTTTCTGTAAAGAGAAGCAGAAACATACTTAAGGAAACGGAAGGGAAATATAAAGTCCAAGGAGTTATTTTTAGTAATTTTAAGATAGAAGGTATTATAGCGTGTTTGTCGACTGATAGAAATGATTCAGTAGAAAATGAGAGGTTGATGATGCAAGAGAGAGAGGTGAGTCTTCCTGATGTGTAGGTTCCCCTTGAGTGGGATCCAAAGTACAGGTGGAGAAATTAACATTAGTTAGAAGTACACACAGTTCAGTGAACTAGGAGGCAGCCCGGTTATATGAGTACAGATAATGAAAGGTAGGTAGCTGACGTGCTGAGAGCATGAGGAGGTTGCCTTCTGTTTGCTTCTATTTTCCCAGGTGAAGGCCCAATGTAAGACAAAGAGTTGAACATTCGAATTTATAATGGGATAGGGGATGGAACACCAGTGTTTCCAGGGAAGTACATGAGTCTAAGATGGGAGCACAAGAGTAATAGACTCCAGATCCCAAGAGAGGGAGACTTTTAAGAATTACACTGAGTATCCGGGAGCTCAGCAACAAGGACTGGGGTGTAAGTCAGGGCTTTATTCCGGGTAGAAGATGGGAGTGGTACTCAAGGAAAGTAAGGCAGAAGCCATGACAAACTGTGCCAATATGGCGTAAAGCAGGTTTTTTCCTGCCACCAGTGTGTCCTGACAGCAAAGCTTAATTACAGGCCCAACTAAATGATGGTGCAGAGTATATAATGTCCTTTCCTGCTCCCATCAGGGTAAGCTTGGGGCCTAGAGTGAGCCTGAGAATAGGTCCCATCAGAAAATCAATTTGGTGGGAGTTCTGGCACCAATAAAGGCAGGGATAATGAGTATAAAACAGGCAAGTTTATCTGTTTTTTAGTATCCATGAGACTATCTGATCCTCTTTCTAACTTCAGTAAACATCAGAAATCTCTCTATGTAGCTTCATGAAGTTCTTAGAATGCCTCCCTTTAACTTGCTCCCTGAGAGCTTTCACCTTTATTTTGTCCTAATTTCAATGTTTGCAATCATCCATTCCTCCTAAGACAATACTGCAAAAGCTCTGCCTAGCTCCATCCATTTAATTAACGTGTTTCAGTAAAACAGTTGGCTACAACTGATCAAAGCTCAAATGGGCAAACACCTTCAAAAGTTATTTTTACCTCATCTGTAGGCATGGATAAAACCATCCAACAAAAAAATTAAACTGTCTTTCTTTGGTGTTTAATTATTTCATGGGAACCATCACTGATTAAAACACAAACTTTGCAGTAGTTGGCACATCTGCAGCTTTCAGCCAAGTCATTGATAACTGGAGATGCCTTACTTGACACTGCTATACAAAATGAACTTTTCTCCATCATTTGGTAGGACTGGGGTGAGTATCCAGATCTGCGTTTCAACAGAAAGAGGAAAGTGCTTAGTAAGTCGGTAAACTTTTAGGAAAATGTTTAGAAAGCACCCTTACCCCCGCATGGCCATGTCTCCAGCACTATGGCTCACAAAATAAAAGTCAGTCAGTCAAAAACACATCCCTAAACCAAGTTCTGTGCCAAGCCAGGGGTTGGAAAGTAGAAAAGAAAGGCCAAGAAAGGGACATTGAGACAAACGCAACCTGCTCCCTGATGTATCAGCTCCATGTGTGCTTGTATTCTAGCAGGGGAAATAACACAACTATAAGAACAACTCATTTCGCATGAAAGGCATGACTTACGTACTAGGAGATTTATCACCCTTTGTTTGGCTGAACCTCCACCTAGAATACTAAAAAATTACCACTGGATAGCCAGGCACAGTAGGAAGAGATCTGATTTAAAAGAACATAGCACTCATAGATAAAAACCAAATTTCCCCCAGTCTCCCAAAGTGCCTTCATGCTCATTGGTCTCTCAAAATTATATGCATATACTCAGTTCTTCCAAATTCCTAGAGAGCAGTACCCAACATAACTTACAGCCTCTGAAAGTAAGATACCTCCAGAGCATTTCTCTCACTGTTGGCACATTCAACTTCCGTGTCACCACAGGCATCATCATGTTACGGAACAGAACCAATTACAAATCTCCCTTCAGGAATCAACTGATTATTACTACGGGGCTCAAATAAGTTTGTTTTCTCTTTGATGGTCTATTCGGGTCTCCTCTGAGGACTTTACCCAGCTAATAAGGACAAACACCATATGATCTCACTTATATGTGGAATCTAAAGAACAAAATAAACAAACAAACAGAATAGAAAGAAACAGACTCAGAGATACAGAGAACATTTTGATGGTTGCCAGAGGGGAGGGACTTGGGGAGCTGGGTGAGAAAGGTGAAGGGATTAAGAAGCATTAGATTGGTGCAAAAGTAATTGCGGTTTCTGCAATTGTTTTTAACCTTATGTATTATGGTTTACATAATTACTTTTGCACCAACCTAATACAAATAGGTAGTTACAAAATAGTCACCGGGATGTAAATTACAGCATAGGTAATATTGTCAACAATGTTGCAACGACTATGTGTGATGTCAGATGGGTACTGGACTAATAGCTGCATAAATTGTATAAATGTCGGACCACTATGCTGTACACCTGAAACTAATATAAAATAATATCGAATGTCAATTGTAACCGAAAAATTATATATACTTTTTAAAAATTAGACAGTGTATCAAGACTTCACCAGGGAATTCTTCATATTCACAGAGGGAACTTCCTAGGTCCATTTCTGTTTTTTCTAGTAACTAGCCTGTTCTAGTGACTTTTCTCTCCCAGCTGACTGTCCTTTGTGAGAAGAATATTGACTCCAGTTCTAAAAATGACATTGTGTCTCTCCTTCCATCACATCATGATAAGGTAATATGACTCTTTCACACCTCTTGGCACAAAATTGCTGGTGAAAAAGGCCTATTGTCAATCCAAAGGGATCAGAATAAAATAAAACTCTCTAAGCTATGTTACAACTCGGAAGTCTTGACAAGCACCATGACATATGCACCGTGACAAGCACATGAAAAAGTAGTATAGGAACATAAATGTGAGAACCACTGCTGATGACTGCAAAAGGTCAAGAAAGCTTCACAGGAAAGATGTCCCTGCATAATGAATAAGAATTTAACAATCCATGATGAAAGGGGAAAATATTCACAGAAAAGGAGAAAGTATACAGCGAGACAAGTTTGCAAGTAACAGATGTCTAGTTTGCTGGATAAATAAATTAAAGTAGCAGATGAGATGATAAAAGGTAGATGGGGGAGTCACATGATTAGAAGATTTAAAAGTCAAGGAATTGAATTTGGACTTTAAACCACTCTAATAACCTGAAAGAACAGAGTTTATGGTCATTATCATTTTATGGTGAGAAGTATAATATTGCACAGGCACAAAAGGTCTGAGATTTACCCTTGGTTCTGTCTCTAGCTAGCTGTGTGGATTTGAGCAATTTATTTAACTCAGTTTACCCCACATATGTGTGAAGGAGTTCGACTGAATGGTCTGTAAAGGACCATCTTGCTCTGACAAAACGTGACCGGAAAGGTCTGACTTATTCCCCTTGGTCAAACCTCTATGTGACATCTATCTATCTATAGTCCATATTAAATAGCTTTGCTAAAGGTTTTAAGCTAATAACTCTGATTTCTTGGGGAAAAAATCATCGCTAATGAACAATATCTTAGAAGTTTTTCCAACTACCATGAGCTGTACAGGATTATCTGGGGAAAAAGAAGTAAATTAAATTATAAAACCGGGTAAGAATTATTTTATATAGCAAAAGAAACACACACACAAAAACAGGGAATATCTATCTACTACCTCCTTGTGACTCAGGAAAAGCAGGAGAAAATGTCCACTAGAAAATGGAGGCAAAGGAAGACAATATTAGAAAGATAATGTGGGCTTCTATCTTAACACTGTGACATGAGCTCAATTATTTACCTCCTTGAATGATGAAATTCCCACTGAAATAATAGAAAAATATAAATAATATGTTAAATGCAAAAATACAAATAGGGGAACCATCATTAAACAAAAACACTGAAGAATTTCTGTAAGACAGAAATCAGGTATGATACTGATGGTGAAACTAGAGCACAGACTATGTATGCCATGTAAAATAGAAAGAAGAGGGACATAACTGTTGAAGAGGTAAGGGACATGCTTTACAATGGTGCTTCAAAGAAATTCCAAGCTTTGGGGAAGCAAAAGCAGGAAGCAAGCATAAGCAGGTCATAGAAAAAGAGTCATGGTGACAAAATACTGGAAACAGCTGAAACAATCACCTATACCTCCCAATACCAACACAAACTTGAACATAATGAGGAATGAAATAGAAGATTTAAGACCCAAGTTAAAGCTGTAGAGAAAACTATAATACCTGAGATGAAAAATCACTGGATTGAATGAACAACAGACTAAACATTACAGAAAAAAATGCTAAACCTTTCAGCATAGCAATAGAAACTATCCAAAATGAAACATAGAAAGAATACTTTCAAAGATATAGTTAGTAATACTGTTATAACTATGTATGATGTCAGGTGGGTACTAAACTTATCAGGGTGATCACTTCATAAGTTATATAAATGTCTAATCACTATGCTATACACCTGAAATTAATATAATATTGTCTGCCAGCTGTAATTGAAAAATTTTAAAAATAAAATAAAAAGTGCATAGAGTATCAGTTATCTGTTGGATAACATCAAGTGGCTTAACATAAGTGAGTGGGACTATTTGAGGAAATAATGGCCAAAATGTACAAATTTGATGGAAACTATAAACTCATAGATCCAAGCCTGATATTTAAAGAAGGAGTTCTGCAAAATGGAAAACACAGTTTGTGAATTCTGATTTTGAGGAATTATTTTTCTCTTCTTGGACACTTCATTCAATTTTGATACTAATTTATCAGATACTAATTTATTGGATACTAATTTATCAATTTCTTGGACACTTAAATCTACTCTGATACTAATTTGAACACCAGATAATACCATCATTCACAAGTTAAGATTCTTGGTATTTGGATGTCCTGTTTTATGCTACTAACAAAATAGAGATGAGCTTCCTTTCTGAAAGCTTTGCTGTGGTGCCACAATAGCATGTTGTAGCTATAACCAGCTGCTTTGTTATCTTAAAATTAGGCATTTATAAATATTAAAACTTAAGAAGATGGCAGGTGATGGACCTTAAAATCCTCACCTTTTCAGATTGGACTTAACTAACATAGTTAGTTCTTCCTTTTTCTTTTTCTTTCTTTTCATTTTTAATTAAAGTTTATTAGGGTGATAATTGTTAGCAAAATTACATAGGTTTCAGGTGTACAATTCTGTAATACATCATCTATATATCATATTGTGTGGCTATCATCAACAAGACAAATAGTAACAAGTGTTGGAGAGGCTGTGGAGAAAAAGGAACCCTCATACACTGTTGGTGGGAATGCAGACTGGTGCAGCCGTTATGGAAGGCAGTG
This sequence comes from Rhinolophus ferrumequinum, assembly GCF_004115265.2. Classification (NCBI taxonomy): domain Eukaryota; kingdom Metazoa; phylum Chordata; class Mammalia; order Chiroptera; family Rhinolophidae; genus Rhinolophus; species Rhinolophus ferrumequinum. Next base: position 7,496,605 of record NC_046284.1, on the reverse strand, counting down.
TGGAGGTTCCTCAAAAAATTACGAATAGAATTACCATATGACCTAGCAATCCCTCTCCTGGGTATCTACCAAAAAAATCTGAAAACATTTATCCATAAAGACATGTGTGCTCCAATGTTCATTGCAGCTTTATTTATGGTGGCCAAGACATGGAAACAACCAAAGTGTCCTTTGATAGATGATTGGATAAAGAAGATGTGGTTACATATACACAGTGAAATACTATTCTTCCTTTTTATTTTAAAAAAAATATAGGAGACTTGTAACTCAATACTGTTTTTGTTCTGTTTCTAGTTTGCTGCTGATAATGTACATGCATTTAACATGCTGTGTAAGCTGTGTCCTAGTTACTGAGCAGTTTATACAGTGCTGCTTTGCCAAATAAGTTAAAAGTAAAAGAGGAAAAACAAGATAATTGTTTAAATAAAAAACAATGAAAACATCATGAGTGTGGGGCTTAAAACACATGTAGGAGGAAAATGTGCAACAAAATAGCAGGAAGGCTTGAGGAGCAAATGAAAATATACTGCTGTGAGGTATTACAAAAAAAAGTGGTGTAATATTATTTTAAGGTAAGACTTCTATTCAACATTGTACTGGAGGTGCTATCCAGTGCAATCAGGAAAGATACGGAGAAAATGAGCATAGAGCTTTAAAGGGAAAAGATAAAATTGTATTCATTAGCAGAAGACACGATCATCTATGTAGACAATCTTAGAGAATACAAAGATAACCGATTAGAACTAATATGTGAATTACGAAAAATTTAGAGAGTATATAAAGTCAATATACAAAATTAATTGCATTTCTATATACTAGCTATGAACACTCAGGAACTGACATAAAATTTAAGAAATACCATTAAGAATAGCATCCAAAAAGTAAAATATTAAACACTTCCAAATAGCACCCAAAAATGTTAAAATGAAAAGGAAAAAATTGACAATAGATGTGCAAGATATAAACAAAAGAATTTACAAAGCATTGTTGGGAGACATAAAAGAAAAGTGAAGTAAATGGAGCTGTACCATGTTCACAGATCAGAAGTTTTATTATTGTTACTATTGATCTATAGATTCAATGCAATGCCAGTCAAAACCCCAGCTGACTATTTTGCAGAAGCTGACAAGCTGATTCTAAAATTCATATAGAAATGCGAGGAATGTAAAATAACCAAAAAATTATGAAAAACAAAATAATAATTATACTTATTAATATAAAACTAGAGTAATCAAGACAGCATAGTATTGGTGTAAATATAAATATGTAGATCAATGAAACAGAGTTAAGTGTAGAAATAGACTCAAATATATATGACCAATTGACGTATAGACAAAATGAAAAGGCAACTAAGTGGGGAAAAGATAATCATTTCAACAGATAGTACTGAAACAATTAAATATCCATATGCAAAATAAAGAACTTTGAACATTACCTCTCACCATATAAAAACATTAACTTGAAATCAATCATAGACCTAAATGTAAGAGTTAAACTATAAATGTTCTAAAAGAAAGCAATAAAAAAAAATAATTTGAGCGACTTTGAAACAGGAAAATATTTTTAAATAGGACAGAATAACCACAAAATATAAAAGTAAAAGTGACAAATTAGACTTCATTAAAATTAAAGGCTTTTTCTCTTTCAAAGATGCTTTCAAGAAAATTGAAAGGTAAGTCACAGACTAAGAGAATTTTTTTACATAATATGTATCTGACAAAGTACTTGCACAGGGACCGTATCAAACTCTTACATGTCAAGAATAAAAAAGCAAACAGCCTATTTAGTTAAATGGACAAAATATGTGAACTCTTACTTTACCAAATATACATGAATCTCACAAATTTCATATTGAATGAAAGAAAAGCCAATATGATAAAATATATACACTGTGATTGCACGTATGTAATATTCAAAAAACAAGCACAACGATATAATATTGTGTAGGTATGCACATATGTGTTGTAAAACTGTAATGAAAACAAAGGCATTCTAGTGAAATTGAGAATTTCTATTTTTTCTATGAAAGAATTAGAGGGAAATAATTTCCAAGGGACACACAGTGGGCCTTGGGGTGCTGGTAATGTTCCATTTCTTGAGATGAATCATGATTACACAGGTGTTTGCTTTATAAACACAGGTGTTTGCTTTTTATAAAATTGATGAAAAGAAAAAATTTAAATAACCATGAGTAGAATAAAAATAGAAAGTGAATATTACCAACCACTAGAGAATAAAAAAGGAATAAGGAAACCTTAATAAATATATCAAAAATGAACAAAAAGAGTGGTATCTACCTGGCACTATAGACTAACGTGGGGATCACTGTATAAATTATATAAATGTCTAACCACTAGGCTGTACATCTGAAACTAATATAAAATAATATCAAATGTCAACTGTAATGGAAAAAAATAAATAAATAATTTTCAAAAGATTTTGAAATAAAAATTTACATTTTACAGTTGAAAAAAAACAGCTGTATCACAGAAAATGGCAGAGTAGGGAACTCTGTGGTCCTCCTGCTCCATCAAAGCAGCAAATAAAATTCAGAATCAACAATTCAGAATCAAAAATTCAGAATCAACTTTCAACTTTTTAGGACTCTGGAAAGTAGTCAAAAACTTACTACCAGAAAAAGTTTGCTGAAGAAAGAAGCTGCTGCATTTTATTAAGAGAATGCTATAGCCTTTTAAATTGCTCCCCTACCATCTTCCACTCCTCAGATCAGCAGTGGTCATGAAAATGGCAGCCCACACTCCTGATGCTGGTTTGCTACTGCCAAAGGGAACACTATGGACCCTATTCTCAAAAATTGTGATTTTATGTTTCAAACAGTCTGGTAGCATCCTGAAGGACCAGCACAAAGATCTGTCTTTGTTTCACCTGACTTGCAGCATTCCCGGGGCTGGGGTGGCCTCCCAGGTGGAATTTGCACAAAATAAAGGCAAACATATTGTCCAAAGGAACATGGAGCAAGAAATAACAGTAGGCACAAGCAACAGATAAACTGGAAATCGTGGGAAGGAAGAGGTTAGGAAAGGAGATGTGGGGGTGGGAATAAAGACTTTTAAAGCTCCTGCATTAGCTGGGAATTAAGAACACACGTGTGCCCAGGGCTGGACATATGCTCAGAAAAGGCCTAAAAAGACCCTAAGCTTTCACCAATTAGTGGCTTTCAGACAACATGCAAACAGGGAGTGAAGGTTAAGACAGACTTGTAAATGGGCTAGTTAAGTGTTAACCATCTATAACCAAAGAGTATTTTTTTTCCTGTTTGATCTTTCTGTTTTTCTGCTCTAGGCATTTAAGGAAACCCTGTCAAACACTATCTGACCACTCAGCCAATGGAATACAAATTTCAGTGGCCACACATGACCAAGAATACTAACTTTACAGAAATAACTTAGAAGAGTCACTAAACAACAACAATCCATAGCAAGAATCAACAACAACCTGGGAAGGGGGATAATCTGATTTCCCGAGGTGCCATATTACACTATTTAAAATGTACTGTTTCCCAGACACATAGATACAGAGAACAAACTGATGGTTGCTGGATGGGAGAGGGGGTGAGGGGCTGGGTGAAAAACATGAAGGGATTAAGAAGTACAAATTGGAGAAAGTTCACAGCTACAAACGATGTAAGATGGCACAATAGATACCCACTGTGCTTACCTCGTCCTGTTAACACATCAAAATTGCAACTAAATTATAGAACAATCAACACGGAGAACCATCTAATGTCTAGCTGAACAGAAGTTTTATAACTAAGAATACAAAGCAGAAGTGGTGTTGAGACTGGTAGCAGGGGTGAAGACATGAAATAGGCTGCTCCAAACATCTGTGTGGCGGATGAAAATTGGGAGGGATATCTTGGCCACAGAGTTTCCCCAAGGAAGAGCAAGGAACCCCAGCCTCACACCAGGCTTCCCATTCAGAAATACTAGTGCTGGGAAAGGAGCCCCCACAACATCTGGCTGTGAAAAACAGTGGGGATTCCAACCGTCCAGGTGGGACTGAAGGCTGCAGGAAACCCAAATATCCTCTTAAAAGGTCATATATAGATTCACTCATAGGCACTCACCCTGGTCTCTGGCAGAGAGACAGTGATTTGGAGAGTGTCAGAGGCATAGAGGGCAGACTGAAGTGTGTGGCCTCAGGGGGCAGCCTGGAGGACAGTCAGCAATTTCCCTGTTTGGTTCCTCTTCCCATGCAGCTGGCAGGCAGGCACCATCTTTCCTGTGTTGAGAGCCCACCTACTATGCTTCCGGCTAAATCTGAATCTGATTAGCCTGGTGAGTTCCAAAGCTCTGCCCTGCTGACGCAGGGAGATCCCACCACACCCAACTTGCATACTACAGGAGGCTTTATCTGGCTAAATTTTACTGGAGCTGGCAGATGGCAGCAGGACTCGGAGTGACCTGGCTTTTTGCAGAGCTTCCCCAGACCCGGGACTGGTGACAGACGTCCTCAGTTCACAGCGTGGGCGTCTTCCACATGCCTCCAGGTATAGTAAAGGCAGCGCTTAACAGTGGACTACTTTGTAGCTCCTACTAGGTAGTCCCTAGCTGGTCACAGGCAGTGACCTGGGCCTGCACCGGAGCCCCTCCCAAGAGGCCCCAGAACCAATATACTTGGAGGTTTACTTCAGACCACAGCAGAGCACAGCCCAAGTAGCCCCACAGGTGGCACACCCAAAGGATGGCCTCAATAGCCACCAGAGCCCACTGGGGTGAATCCCACTCCATGTTGTAAGCCCCCCACACAGTAGCCCATAAGCTGTGGTCGTGGCCACACCCCATAGCCAGTCAGCCTGAGGGTCAATACCACCCACAGTCTTGCCAACAGCAATCAAGGCTCAACTATAACAGGAGAGAGGGCACACACAACCCATACAAGGGACACTCCTGGAGCACACAGCTCAGGTGACCAGGGAGACTGTGCCAGGGCCCCATAGGGTACCTACTATGTAAGGCCACCCAGCAAGAGATGTAGCAGATCTACCTAACACACATAAACAAACAGAGAGGCAGCCAAAATGAAGACACAAAGTAATGCATCCCAAAAGAAACAATAGAAAACTCCAGAGAAAGAACTAAACAAAATGGAGGCAAGCAACTTACCAGAGACAGAGTTCAAAACACTAGTTGTAAGGATGCTCAAGGAACTTAGTGAGAACTTCAACAGAGAGATAGCAAGCATAAAAAAGGACATAGAAACCATAGAACAGAGCCAGTCAGAAGTGAAGAATACAATAACTGAAATTTAGAATGCAGTAGGAGGAATCACCAGTAGACATACAAGCCCAGGAAGTGCAGAGAGTCCCAAACAAGATGAACACAAACAGGCCCAAACCAAGACACATTATATTAGGTTGGTGCAAAAGTAATTGTGGTTTTTGCAATTTTTAACCTTTTAAACCGCCATTACTTTTACACCAACCTAATAATTAAAATGGCAAAGGTTAAAGACAAAGAGAGAATCCTAAAAGCAGCAAGAGAAAGGCAACTAGTAAATTATAAGGGAGTTCCTCTAAGATTGTCAGCTGATTTCTCAACAGAAACTTTGCAGGCCAGAAGGGATTGGCACAAAATGTTCAATGTGATGACAAGCAAGGACCTACAACCAAGATTATTCTACCCAGCAAGGCTGTCATTTGAAATCAAAGGATAGGGACAGCCAGTTAGCTCAGTTAGAGCCCGGTGCTCTTAACAACAAGGTCGCTGGTTCGATCCCCACATGGGCCACTGTGAGCTGCGCCCTTCACAACTAGATTGAAACAACTACTTGACTTGGAGCTGATGGGTCATGGAAAAACACAGTTAAAATGAATAAAAGTTAAAAAAAATTTTTTTAAATGGCCCCCCTCTCCTCGGGGTGTTCCCAAAACCCTCTCAGGGGCTCTTTGAGGTCAAAACTACTTTTTTTTAATAAATAAAAAAAGTTTTCAGTCTTTCAATTGAGTATGATGTTACTTGTGTGGATTTTTCACAAATTAACTTTGAGGCAGTTCTATTCTAATCCTAGTTTGTTGAATATTTTGGTCATGAAAGCTGTTGGATTTTGTCAAATGCTTTTTCTGTGCCAACTGAGATGATCAGAGTTTTTGTCCTTTATTCTCTATGGTGTATTACATTGATTGGTTTCCAAGTGTTGAACTACCCTTGGGTTCCTTGGTTAAATTCCATTTGGTAATGATGTATAATCCTTTTATTTTTTGATATTCTTTTCTTGTTTTTCTATTTTAAAAAAATTTCAATTATAGTGGTCATTCAATATTATTTTATATTCATTTCGGGCATATAGCATAGTCATTAGGAATTTATATAATCTACAAAGTGATCCCCCCAATTAGTCTAGTACCCACCTGGCACTATACATAGGTATAAAAATATTGTTGACTATATCCTGTGCTATGCTTTACATCCCTGTGACTATTTTGTAACTACCAACTTGTACTTCTTTTAAAAAGGTTTTTATTAAAAAAATATAACTAACATGCAATGTTCTATCAGTTTCAGGTGTACACCATAGTTGTTCAACATTTATATACCTAAAGAAGTGATTACCGTAAACCCAGCAACCATTTGGCACTGTACCATGCTATCACAATATTATTGACTGTATTCCCTGTGCTGTACATTACATCCCCATGACTTATTTATTTTATACCTGGAAATTTGGATCTCTTATTCCCCTTCACCTTTTTCACCCCTTTATAAACTTTGAAAACTTTCCCCTAAGATAAGGAACAAAACAATGATGCCTGCTTTTACCACTGCGGTTCAACATTGTAGTGGAAAGTCTATACAGAGCATTGAGGCAATAAAAGGCATCCAAACTGGAAATGAAGAAGAAAAATTCTCTTTTCAGAGATGATATGGCCTTATATATAGAAAATCTTAAAGAATACACCAAAAATGATTAGATGAACAAATGAATTCAACAAAGTTGCAGAATACAAGATCAACAGAGAGAAGCACACTGTATTTCTATACACTCATAAAAAGCAATCCAAAAAGGACCCTAGTAAAACAGTTCCACTTACAATTGCATCAAAAATAATTAAATAAAATGCTTTAATTATTTAACCAAGGAGGTACAAGACTTTTACATTGAAAACCACAAAACACTGCTGAAATAAATTAAGAAAGACCTAAATGAATGGAAAGGTATACTGTCTTTATGGATTGGAAGATTTAATATTGTTAAGATGGCAATATTACCCAAAGCAATCTACAGATTCAATTTAATCCCTATCAAAATTCTAACGGATTTTTTTGCAGAAATGGACAAGTTGATCCTAAAATTTACATGAAATTATATCGGACTCTGGAAAACCAGAATAACATAGGAAAAGAAGAACAAATTTTGAGGACTTGTATATTTCAAAACTTAATATAAATCTACAGTAATCAAAATTGTATGATCCTGGCATAAAGGATAGACATAAAGATTACTGGAACAGAATCGAAGGTCCAGAGATAATCTCATATACCTATGGTCAATTGATTTTCAACAAGGGTGTTAAGATCATTCAATAGGAAAGGAATACTCCCTCCGACAAATGTGGTGAGTGAGACACCTGGGTATCCACATGCAAAAGAATGAAGTTGGACCCCTTCCTTATACCATATGTAAACATTAACTCAAAATGGATCAATAATCTAAATATAAGAGCTAAAACCATAAAACTACTAGAAGAAAACATAGGGGTAAATCTTCATGACCACGGATTTGGCAATGGATTCTTAGATATGACACTGAAAGCATGACTAATAAAATAGATAAATTAGACTTCATCAAAATTCAAAATGTCTGTGCTTTAAAGAACACCATCCAGAAAGTGAAAAGGCAACCTGCACAATGGGGGAAAATATTTGCAAATCATATATCTATAGACAAGGGTCTATTATCTGAATATATAAATTACACCCACTTATATATCAAAAACAAAATGACAAATAACCCAATTAAAAATTGGGCAGAAGACTTGAAGAGACATTTCTTCAAAGACAATATCCAAATGGCCAACAAGCATATAAAAGGATGCTCAATTTTCTTAGTCAAAAACCACAGTGGGGGCCGGCCCGGTGGCTTAAGCAGTTGGAGTTCCATGCTCCTAACGCCGAAGGCTGCCGGTTCGATTCCCACATGGGCCAGTGGGCGCTCAACCATACATACCACTGTTCCCCAATACAGTCCTGTTCCCATTCCCTAATAAAATAAATAAAATATATTTTTAAAAAAACTTTAAAAAAAAAAACAAACACAGTGAAGTAACACTTCATACCCACTAGGACAGTTATAAACAAAATGCCAGACAATAATGAAGATGTGGAGAAACTGGAACTCCCATACAAGGCTGGTAGGAATGTAAAATGATTCAGTTAATATGGAAAGGGCAATTCTTCAAAGAGTTAGACATAGAATTACCATGTGATCGAATATTCCATTCTTCTGTATATACCCAAAAGAACTGAAAACAAGTACTCAAACAAATAAGGGGACTTGAATGCTCACAGCAGCACTATTCACAATAGCCAAAAGGTGGAAACAACTGAAATGTCCATCAATGAATGAATGAATAAACAAAATGTGGTATGTACATACAATGGAATATTATCTATAAAAAGGTATAAAGTACCAATGCATGCTATAGTGTAGATGATATATAGTATAAGATTCTATTTATATGAAATATGCAGAATATGTAAATTCATTGAGAGAAAAAGCAGAATACTGGTTGCCAAGTGCTGGGTAAGGGATGAGTGGGGAGTAACTGCTTAATGGCTGAGATGCTTCCTTTGGAATTATGAAAATATTTTGTAACTAGGTAGAGGTGACTTTTTTACAATATTGCTAATATACTAAATGTCACTGAAACGTACACTTTAAAATGGTTAAGTTTACGTTCTGTGAATTTTACCTCAACAAAATTAGAAATTAATTTACCTCAATAAAACATAAATTAAGATGGCAGGAAGAAGAGTATTAATCATCATTAAACTAATAAACAAAATTCCTAAATAAAAATTATCTCAAATTTGATTGACATATGTACATTTTTATTTATAAGTAGTGTGCATGTTATGTTATTTCTTAGAGACACACCTAAAGCAAAATAGCAGGAGGTGGTTGAAAAAAAGTTGAAAAATGCAAGTTCATACACACAAGAGCACAATACACACCAGGTAATTGCTAACCAATCCAAATTACAAGTGACAATAGAATTCAAAACAAAAGGCACTAGTATGGATAAAAAGATAACTGCTTTTATCACAATTATTTAGTATTGTTCTGAGGCAAAACTATTAGGAAGAAATATAAAGCTGCCCTAATTTACAGATGACATGACTACCTAGAAAATTCAATAGAATAAACTGAGAAACTGTTAGACCTAATAAAAGAGTTTAGCAATGATGATCAAAATAAGGTAAATTATAAGCCTTAATGATTTTTCTATGTGACAGCAACCAGTTAAAAATGTAATGGAAAAAAAATCTCATTCACAAGAATAAAAACTATTCATTACCCAAGAACAAACCCAACAAGAAATGCCCAAGATGTATATGAATAAAAAGATTAAAACTTTCAACAGAACCAAAAGGAAAAATCTGCACACAGAGGCATACTTTATTTCTACATGGCAAGGCTAAATATTGTAAAAATGTCAGTTCTCCCCAAACTACTGTATAAATTCAATTCATTCCCAATAATTTACCCAACTATATTATTTACACAACTGATCATATACTTCATTGTATAGTTCATTTCTTCTGAAAATAAAATAAAAAGGAAGTACTTGCCAAGTATCTATATTGAAACATTATAGTTGAAACTAGAATGGAAAATAAACTGTTATAAACAACACTAACAATAATAACAACTGGCAGTTATATATCTTTTAGTATTTTCAAGGCACTCCTAATGTTGCATATGCTACATTTAATCCTAAAAAAAAATCTCTTATCACCCCCTACATATTTGGAAACTGAGGCACTGAGAGATTAAGTGATTTATTCAATATAATACAGTTACTAAATGGTAGGCCTGAAACACTAACCCAGTGGTCTGGTTCCAGAGCCTTAGCTCTTGACGACTATGTTTAGCTATCACTTTGCTAACGATATCAAATAGAAAGTCTGTGTTGGAATATATCCACATGGAAATTTAGTGTGTGATGAAGGTGTCACTTCAGGAAAGGATGAACCATTTACTAACAGTGGAGGTAAAATTGGCCATCCATTTGGAACAAGTTAAAGTTTACATCCTACCTCATTCCATACCCCCAAATAAATTTCAGATGGCTTAACCTGAAAAGAATGTACTGAGGGTAAGGGGGATCAAATATACGGTGATGGAAGGAGAACTGACTCTGGGTGGTGAACACACAATGTAATTTATAGATGATGTGATATAGAATTGCACATCTGAAATCTATGTAATTTTAATAACAATTGTCACCCCAATAAATTAAAAAAAAAAAGAATGTACTGACAAATTTATGTAAAAAGGTAACTCACCTGCAGAGCAAAAAACACCACAAATCATACAACAGACTGGGGGAAATATGTATTTACAGTATACGAGATCTGACAATTAAGTCCGCGAATTTGCTGCAACGATGTTGCTATTTTTGATATCAGAGGGATTATTCATTATGAATTTGCACCAGCTGGACAGTGAACCAAGTTTACTATTTGGAAGTGCTGAAAAGGCTGCATGAAAAAGTTAGATGACCTAAAATTTTTGCCAACAATTCATGGCTCTTGCATCACGACAATGCACCAGCTCACACAGCACTGTCTGTGAGGGAGTTTTTAGCCAGTAAACAAATAACTGTATTGGAACACCCTCCCTCCTCACCTGATCTGGCCCCCAATGACTTCTTTCTTTACCTGAAGATAAAGGAAATATTGAAAGGAAGACATTTTTTTTCCTTTTTTTTATTAAATTTATTGGGGTGACAATTGTTAGTGAAATTACATAGATTTCAGGTGTACAATTCTGTATTGCGTCAGCTATAAATCCCATTGTGTGTTCACCATCCAGAGTCAGTTCTCCTTCCATCTCCATATATTTAATCCCCGTTACCCTCATCTCCCACCTCCCACCCCCTTTACCCTCTGGTAACCACTAAACTATTGTTTGTGTCTATGAGTTTTTGTTTCTCATTTGTCTGTCTTGTTCTTTTGTTATTTTTGGTGTATATACCACATATCACTGAAATCATACGGTTCTCTGCTTTTTCTGTCTGACTTATTTCGCTTAGCATTATACTCTCAAGATCCATCCATGTTGTCACAAATGTTCCTATATCATCTTTTCTTACCACCGAATAGTATTCCATTGTGTATATATACCACAACTTCTTTATGAAAGGAAGACATTTTGATGACATTCAGGACATCAAAGGTAATATGACAACAACTCTGGTGGCCATTCCAGAAAAAGAGTTCCAAAATTGCTTTGAAGGGTGGACTAGGTGCTGGCGTCAGTGCATAGCTTCCCAAGGGGAGTACTTTGAAGATGGCCGTAGTGATATTCAGCAATGAGGTATGTAGCACTTTTTCTAGGATGAGTTCACAAACTTAATTATTGGCAGCATACGTGCCAGAGTTAGTGTCTCAAGCCACCTTCTTTCAAAAAAGGTAAAGAATAATAGTAGGCAATTTATAAAAGGTATCCAAATGGACAATAAACTTATTAAAAGAAGCTAAACATTGCTAGTAATCAGGAAAATGAGAAAATAAAACATGTTCAGTTGGAGAAAATTAAAAAGATTGAGAATATTCAGCAATGGTGATTACAAATAAAGAAATGAGCAGTCACTCTTGCTCTCGGTAGGAATGTAAACCAGAAAGCTGTTTGGGATGGCAATTAGGCAATATCTATCAAAATTGTAAATGCATATTCATTTTGACTCAGCAGTTTCACTTCAAGGAATCCAGCCTACAGACCTATTTGCAAAGATATATGAGATTGTGAATGCAATATTCTTAGTAATACTAGATAACATACAAAACATACATCAGTACATAAATAGTTAAGTTATGTTGCACCCATATTATGAAATAGTGTGGAGTCATTAAAGTAATAAGATTTATAAGTACTGACATGGAAAGATGTTCATGAGATATTGTTAAAATTTTTAAAGCACACTGAAGAACATTATGTTCTCTTATTTTTCTTTCTTTTTTGTTTTGGAAAAAGAAAATAGTCTGAGTGAATATCTGTGTGTGTATATAGAGAACATTTGAAAGATGCCTCAAAGTGATTGCACTGAACAAGAAAGGAAGACCAGTCCCTGAGAACAATAGCATGTGAAGTATGAGGACAGACAAAATGTTTGCAAAGAAGACTGGAAAACACGTGGCTGGAGAACCAAGAAGCAAACCAGGAATATGGTATAATGCAAGCAAAGGGAAGAGTTTCAAAAATATGCCATCAACAATGCCAAATGCTTTGCAAGATAATGATTCAATCGATTCAAGAAAACGTGTTCACTCAGTTTAGCCACATGTAGCTCATTTGGTTAACCTTGGCAAGCTCGCCTTCAGTGGAATGCTATGGGAAAAAGAACTTGGATTAAGAAATTGGAGATGAAGAATTAGAGAAAGTGACTGTAAACAATTTCAAGAAGTTTGGCAGCAAAGTGAGAAGATGTATAGGTTGATATCAAGAGAAGGTGGGAGAAGACTTCCCTGAATCAACGTCTTGAACACTTTTTTGGGAAAAGGGTATAAGCCATAAGTGACAAACTGATTATACTTACAGGTATCAGGCAGATAGACTAAGTTAGAAGCAGACTGTATGATCAGTGGATAATTGGCAAGTGACGCTGAATTCAGTTTGGGGATCAATAAAGTAGCAAACCATGGTGAATTGGAAACCACATCTCCCATCTAAAATGAACAGCCATGATTCAGTTCCAGTAGATTGCAGCTATATTGGAACCCACATCCTGTGTTTCTAGATCTTCTGATTGTTCACTAAACACAAAAAATCAAGACTAGTAACACCATGCAGGCCAATGCTGAGGACCAAACGTGTCTTATAGGTAATACCTAGAGTAACTGCTAAGAAAACATACGAGGTCTGACAATTAAGTTTGCGAACTTGTTGCAACGATGTTGCTAACCTTATTTGATATTAGAGGGATTATTTATTATGAATTTGTACCAGCTGGATAAACATCTAACCAAGTTTACTATTTGGAAGTGCTGAAAAGGCTGCGTGAAAAAGTTAGACGACCTGAAATTTTTGGCAACAATTCATGGCTCTTGCATCACGACAATGCACCAGCTCACGCGGCACTGTCTGTGAGGGAGTTTGTAGCCAGTCAACACATAACTGTATTGAAACACCCTCCCTACTCACCTGATCTGGCCCCCAATGACTTCTTTCTTTATGCAAAGATAAAGGAAATATTGAAAGGAAGAGATTTTGACGACATTCAGGACATCAAGGGCAATACGATGACAGCTCTGATGGCCATTCCAGAAAGAATTCCAAAATTGCTTTGAAGGGTGGACTAGGTGCTGGCATCGGTGCATAGCTTCCCAAGGGGAGTACTTCTAAGGTGACCAAAGTGATATTCAGCAATGAGGTATGTAGCACTTTTTCCAGGAAGAGTTCGCAAACTTAATGGTCAGACTTCTTTGCTCAAAAACACTAAAAATAAATCCAGATATAATCTTTAGAAATGTTCAAATAACCCACAGGAAGGCAACAAAAGACAAACAGAGGAAAGAGAAAGCGAGGGAACAAACAGAAAACAAAAATAAATAATAATAAATTGACAGACTTAGGTGCCAACTTACTGATAAGTAGATTCAATGTAAATGGTCTAAATTTAAAAAGAAAAGAGACTGTTAGATTAGGTAAAATAATACCAAGACCTAATTGTATGCTAGCTACAAGAAACAAACAGATGGAAAAGTTAAAAGATGGACAAAGATGGTACCATGTGCACTACTCACAATAAAGCTGGAGGGGCTAGATTAATAGCAAAGTAGGCCACACAGCAAGGAATTTGTCTGGGACTAAGAGGGACATTTCAGAATATTAAAGAGAATGGAATAGCAAGAAGATGTAACAGTCCTAACCCAGTAACAGAGCTTCATTCAATACATGAAACAAAACTTGATCAAACTGAAAAGAGAAGTGACAGAAGTATTCCGTAATCTAACCCAGCCTAATTTTCCAGGCTTCTTTCCTGCTTATGCTGTGCTACAGCGCACTAGATGCCTTACTGTTTCTCAAACATGGACTAGATTTTCCCATTTCTGTGTCTTTAACTATGCAGACCCCTAATGCCTAAAATGCCTCCTATCCCATTACCATACCCCCAAATCCTCACATTTCAGGGCCTGATTCAAATGCTACTTCCTCAAAAAATTTTCCTTAACAGATACAATCTCTCCTTCCTCTGAAATCTAACTTCAACGTGGTACATGCTTCTCTCAAAGAATTATAGTGACAAGTCAGACAGAAAAAGTCGAGAACCATATGATTTCACTCATATGTAGGATATAAAACTGAAAGAAACAAATGAAAAAGACAAACAAACAAAACTCAGACACAGACAACAGTTTAGTGGTTACCAGAGGGTAAGGGAGGAGGGGGAATAGTAGAAGAGGGTAAAGAGGATCCAATATATGGTGATGGAAGGAGAACTGACTGGGTGATGAGCACACAATGCAATATATAGATGCTGTATTATAGAATTGTACACTTGAAACCCATGTAATTTTATTGTCCATTGTCACACAATAAATTTAATACAAATTTAGAAAAAAGAATTATAGTGAACTGTTTACAGGTCCACCTCCTGAAGACTAGAGCTCTCTTATTCACTGCTGTATTCCCCATGCCTAATTCTAATGCAGTAGCCACTAAATAAATGTTTTGTAACAGGAGCAAAATTAAGCATCTTTATCAGAGGAAAGTCATAGTTGAGGAGGAGTCTTAGGTCGTAATCAGGCTTGGGATGTGTTCCAGTTTTATTCATTCATTCATTCATCCAGACCTATCTTCCTCCTTCCCACAACATTTATTGGGCACCCACTATAGCCCAAGCTCTTTGCTAGTTAATAATCATCATTCTAACACTGAACAGTTTTCAGAAGCACTTTCACATCCATAATCCCATCTTCTTTATCTTTGAAATAATTAAGAAGAAGTTCTGATATGGCTTTGCTACAACATAGGAGGCCTTATTGTATTTCTTGAACGTGAGATACGTAATGTATATAGACATCTTTGGCAATTTTAAAGCACTATTTTGACTTTCATTTTGCTTCCCATTAGGAATATTCTAAGCAGATAGTTATTATCCCTGCTGGTTCCACATGTGTTCTCCTCTTTTTACTACTGAAGCACCAGCCTACAAATCTGAGCTGCAATCTACATAATATGTAACCACATATCATACTGGCATGGAGCTGTACTCAATTATATTAACCTTTTGCCTTTTCACCATCAGCCTGGATATCATATGGAGAAAGTTAAATATAACACTCACAGAAGGGAGGAAATTTCACAATACCATGGCTGAGAATTTAGGAATAGCTAGGTACATACCGAAAAATTTAAGACTCTAACTAGGGACCCATGACATGAACGCACAAAAAGAGACGATTAGGTTCTATGTACACATTTGATTGAATAAAGCTACAAGATTGCAGGTCCAACTGTAAAGATAATTACAGAGATCGTAGAAAAACTATTCCATAATCTATCATTACATTTGCATTTAATTTCATTTCTGGAGTTCCTTCCATACTTTTTAAATTAATTCATTTTTTAATTGCAACCTATTTTTATCGAAATAAAAGTCAAACAATTTTGTTCAAGATAAAACGATTGAAGAAGGGATGTAGATTCAGGAAAGGGGAAGTCAAGAGAGTAGAGTAGATATAAACTCGAACTTGTGCATTCGTATGTTTTTATAATTCCCCAGGTACAGCTAGGGTTGACAACCACTACATTAGAATAGTGCTTTCCAAAATTTAATGTATGTGCAAATTACCTGGGGGATAAAAAAGTAAATTCTGATACAGTAAGTGTAGTATGGAGACTTAGATTCTTCATTACTAACAAGCTCCCAGGTGATTCTGAAACATTGACAACACTTTGGGGAACAAGGCCTTAGAGAAATTCTCCAAGATATGTCAAAGGAGACATGTGCAAGGATGCCCATTTGAATCCCATTTTTATTAGCAGGGAGGGATTAAAAAACACCTTAACTGTCCCTTAGTACTATAATAGATAAATAATCTGTAGATTTTCATAAAATGGAGGACTATTTGATAGTTGAAATTGATGAACTAGAGTTCCCATGTATTAACACAGATAAATATTTAAAAACATGATGTGGATTGACAAAAGCAAATTTTGGAATATAGTTTGATACTTCTCAGGTATTAAAAATTATCAATACAATATTATATTATTATGTATAGTTTATGGATCTATACCTATATAGTTAAATTTTTAAAACTTTCATGGGAATAATACACACTAATTTTAGGAGAATACTTATCTGGGGGAGTGAGAGGAAAGAGATGAGGATGTGAAATTCTATCTTTATTTGTGAAGTGGAAGGAAGATCAGAAAGTATTTAGCTCTTAATCATATTTTCTGTAAGTCAACATCTATTGTATCTGGATGATTTGTTAAATTTTTCTATACTTCTTAATATGTTTGAAGTATTTTGTTATTAAATTTTTTAAACATCTAGAGCTTTGTTGCACTTTAATTCTTATCTTATGACAGACACTACTATGAGAAAAGGCTCTGGTCTCAGTAATAGGAACCTTCTTGTGAAATGAATTACTGTATTCTCTTCCCTGTGTCTAGTCCTTCACAGTTCCATTAAATCGGCAAATAAAAGGCTACCTCCAATATCTTAGAATAGTGCTCCTCAAACTTAAATTCCTGTCTTAGTCTCAAACTTCTTGCCCTACCTCTTTTCATCATCTCTCTGGCCCCCAGATCCCTCCATACTTTAATGTAAGTAGGGGCCTCAACAGGTTTGCTCCAAAGTGAACAGTGTGACCTGAACCTGTTGGGATCATCTCTGTTTTAAGCTTATCCTTTAAGAAATAAAAGTCGATTTTTCCATAATAGGTAATTCAAATAAAACTTGGAGAACTTCCATGTCTCTGAAGCATTTCTCTGGTCTTACGACACTTCCAATTGTAATCAAAAGAGCATGATGGCAAACACTAGCATCATGGAGTGAGTCTCTCAAAATATACCTGGCCCCACTTGATGGAAAAATGCCCTAAAAGAAGCTGTTAAAACACTTACAAACACAACCCAAAGTGTACCTTTAGTTATTTATTGACTTCCTTCACTTCTAATATTGACTAGTTTGATGAAATGGAGTAAAACTAGGGCTTGAATGTCTGCCAGCAACTAAAGTCTAACTTAAGACAAGTCACTTAAGAAACCTGGGTAGTTCTCAAATTCCTCATCTAGAAAATGATCAAATTTCTAGCCCAATATATGTGTAGAATTGATGAAAGCTATTATGTTTATTAAAAAACAAAAGAATTAGTATATTTCTCTTTCACACACGCAGTCAACCTTTATTCAGCTTTCTCCTTTTCAGTCTCTGTACTCCTTTCAATAATCTTTCTCTCACTTTCTAACAGCCATGTTATTGTCCTGCTACCCCTCAGAGACAGCTCTCATCCTAAAGATGTACTGTTAGCCACCTATCAATGGTATTTTCCCTAAGGCTCTAGAATATTGCTGATAGAATAAATGCCTAGAGGGCATATCCTAATGAGCAATGTACTTTGCACTTCAAGTCAAGCTTAACAAACTCATTGCCAACTGTTTTCTACATGAAGCTATTGCCTTTTGTTTTCCTATTACTACCTGGTTCTATGCAAAAACCATTAGGTATAAGCATTTCCATGGAAACCCACTAACCACTTAATTCCAGAGACTCATCTCCCCAAACATTTATAAATTCCCAATCTGCATGTGGAGTCAGGTGGTGGTAAGTCTTCCCACTTAACTATAGCTGATGTCTGGCTGCCTATTTGTTTGGAGACAGGGTCAAATAGGGAAAGTCAGAGACCACAGTAACAATAGCCTTTCTTAAAAACTGACAAAAGCTAGAGCTTATGATGTCAGAATCCTCTACATCTCCCACTCTTGGGACATCACTTGACTTAGCTTCTAAGTTTTAAAGGCAAAACCTTTCAGAGATGGGGCTCCTAATGAAAACCAAAAAAGAAATTAAAACCTTCTCAAAAACTTGTTCTCTAACTACCCCATGAAAAAAGCTCAACAATAGTTGGGATAAAGATCTGTGCAAAACAAAACAAAAAATGGTCTGTGCATCAAGAATGGCTGCTTTGAAGATCCAAGATGACGGAGTAATTAAACACTGTGCCTGCTTCCTTCTGTGAAGAAATTAAAATTACAACTAAATTATAAATCAACCAACCTGGAGAACCATCTGAAGTCTGGCTGAACAGAGTTTTATAACTAAGGATATAAAGAAGAAATCATGTTGAGCCTGGTAGGAGAGGCAGGGATATGGAACTGGCTAACCCCAATCCTCTGTGTGGTGGTTAAGAACCGGCAGGGATATCTTGGCTGCAGAGATCCCCCTCCAAAGGAACGAGAGACATCAGCCCCACACCAGGCTCCCCAGCCCAGAGTACTGGTGCCAGGAAGAGGAGCCCCCACAACATCTCGCTGTGAAAAACAGTAGGGATTCAGACCATTCTGGTGGGACGGGAGGCTGCGGGAAACCCAGATGTCCTCTTAAACGGCCCTCGCAAGACTCTCTCACTCCCAGGCACTCACCTTGGACTCCAGCAGAGTGACAGTAATTCAGGGGGTGCTGGAGACAAATGGGGGTCAGACTGAGTTGTGTGGCTTTGGAACAAGGGCTGGAGGACAGTCACCATTTTCCCTGTGTGGAATCTTTCTCCTATGCAGGGTTGAGGGGCAGGGTGTAAAAGGTGAAGGGATTAAGAAGTACAAATAGGTAGTTACAAAATAGTCGTGGGGATGTGAAGTACAGCATAGGGAATATAGTCAACAATATTGTAATATGTATGTATGGTGCCAGGTGAGTAGTAGACTAGTCGGGTAGATCCTTTCTCTTTCTCTTTCTCTTTCTCTCTCTCTCTCTCTCTCTCTCTCTCTCTTTCTCTCTCTCTCTCCCTCCCTCCCTCCCTCCCTCCCTCCCTCCTTCCTTCCTTCCTTCCTTCCTTCCTTCCTTCCTTCCTTCCTTCCTGTCTTTCTGTCTTTCTTTCTTTCTGTCTCTGTCTCTGTCTCTGTCTCTCTCTGTCTCTGTCTCTCTCTGTCTCTCTCTCTCGACTAGTCGGGTAGATCCTTTCTCTTTCTTTCTTTCTGTCTCTCTCTCTCTCTCTCCCTCTCCCTCTCTCCCTCCCTCCCTCCCTCCCTCCCTCCTTTCCTTTCTTTCTTCACTTCCCTTCCCTTCCCTTCCTTCCTTCCTTCCTTCCTTTCTTTTTTTTTGATGCTTTTATTTTTGGGGTGGATCATTTCTTAAATTATACAAATGTCTAAACACTATACTGTACACCTGAAATTAATATAAAATAATACTGAATATCAACTGTAATTGAAAAAGTTAAAAAAGGTGAAGGGGAATAAGAGATTCAAATTTCCAGGTATAAAATAAATAAGTCATGGGGACGTAATGTACAGCATAGGGGATATAGTCAATAATATTGTGATAGCGTGGTATGGCATTAGATGGTTGCTGGACTTATCATGGTGATCACTTCTTTAGGTATATAAGTGTTAAGTAACTATGGTGTACACCTGAAACTGATATAATGCTGTATGTTAGGTATATTTTAATCAAAATCTTAAAAAATAAAATAAACTGAAACTAACTAACTAAATGAATAAATAAAAAGAATGGCTGCTTGGGATCATAGCAAGAACAAAGGACCTGGACCCCGGAAGACCGGCATTCCACTCTAGACCCTGCCACTTACCAGTTTCCCCATTGCATACAAATCACATAAGCTCCGTGAGCCTCTTTTTTCTCAGCTGTAAAATAGGTATCCCACCACCTCCTTTTAGGATTTCTGTGAGGATTATTCAGTCAGTTTCTAACTCTCAATTGATTCTGCCAGCTCCTCTTCCACATGGCCATTACATGGCCTCAGGGCTGCCTCCTGACTGCTTCTCTTATTGCTATTCTCTTTCCTCTAGGAGAGTTTTCTTCGTTCCCGTTACTTCAATTATTGTATGTGAACAATTGCCAAGTATCTCCGGCTCTGTAAGCTCTGAGCTCCAGATCCATGCATCAATTTGCCTATTTGACATCTTCACTTAGCTGTCCCAAATGCACTTCAAGGTAATATGTCCAATATTGAAATTAAAATGTCTCCCTCCTTTTGCTAAACATGTTTCACCTGCAGTCTTCCCAATCTTGGTAAGTGGTTCCACCATACACCAAGTCCCATTAATTATACCTCCTAAATATATTTTAATTATTTCCTCTTCTTCCTGGCTCCATTCTTACTACACAAGTCCAAGCACCATTATCATTTCCCAGGACCATCTCAAGAGCATATTATCTGGTCTTCTTGCTTTCACTCTTGCTCCTCTAATTAATTCTTCATACAGTACAGAGTGTTCTTTTTACAACATAATTCATAACCAGGCCACTCATCCTCTCCCACTTCTCTTAAAGACCAAATTCGATATAATGTGTCCTATTAGGTTCTACACAATCGGAACACTGCCTACCTCTCCAGTTCTGTCATATGTCATTCTACCCCGCCACTCTTCCCATTCCAATCTTACTAGATTTTTCTCATTACTTGGCACATACTATATCCTCTCCAACTCGGCCTGAGCATTTTCTATTCTTTTCACCAGAACATAATTTACTCACAAGCCTCAACTCCTTTCACCTAGATAACCCCTATTCTTTCTTCTGTCCATAGTTTAAATTTCACTTCCCTAGGTAAACATTTATTTCACCCACCTCAAAGAATGCCACAATTTCCACAGAATCCTGTGCTTTTTCTTCATGGTACTTAACACGTATAACCATGTAATCTACGCAATTAATATCTCCCACACTCACTCCCAAAAGACTAAGCTCCAAGAATGCAGGGATTTTTGTCTTTTGTTCAACAGTATGTCCCCAATGCCTAGCACAATACCCAGAACATAGCTAGAGTTCAATAAATATCTGTGGACCTACTTCAACAGCCCTGTAATAATTATTCCTACCTCTACTTTTTCCCTTTCAATCTCCTTTATAAAGTTCAGATCTGAAGAAAACAACTAAATGTCACCCAATGCACTCAGGATAAAGGTCACACTCAACAGGACATAGCGTATTGCCTGATCAAGATATTACTTGCCACTTTAGGCTCATCTCTCAACATTCCCCATTCCCACACTAGGCTCCACACGGAACTAGTTGCATTTCCAGAAACTCACCATGCTTCCTTTCACTTCTCTTTTCTCTGCACATTGTCCCCTTTGCCTGGAAAGTTCCCTCCATACTCTTTTGTCTGGGTAACTCCTATTTTCATTTAGATATCAGCTTTAGAAATTATTTTCCCTGAAAGCTTTCCCTGGCTCCCCAAGATTGTGTTAGGCATACCTCTCATATACTTCCATAGCATATACTTACATTATCAAAGCACGTGTCAGTCAGTATTGCAACCAACTATCTATATACATCTTCCTCAACAGACTAAATTCCTTAAGAGCAAGGGCTGTATTTTATTTACTTTTGTATCCTGAGTACTTGGCAAGGTAACTAGTACAAATAAAGCAAAATATTTTCAATGAATTACTTCTATCTTCTAAATAGTTCTGAAATCTATACCTCTTTCTCTCTACTCTTGTTATTGCTCTTCTAGTTCAGACACAACTTCTCACCTATTCTACTGCAGCAACCTCTTAACTGACACCTGTCCTCAAGTCTACCCTCTATGCTAATGACTGGAAGATTTTTCTAAAATATGAATTTGAACGTAACATCCTCTTACTCAAATTCTTCAAAGGTTCCAACCACTTATAAAGTCTAAATTCCTTAGCATGGCACACATGATTGGTTATATGACAATCAATATGTGATGCTTAGCAAAGTGTCTGTCACACTGAAAGTACTCATAATCGTTAGCCACTGCATTAGTAAGCTTTTGTTGCAGCAATAAACAACCCACAACTCTCATTGGCTTATAAATAAACATTTGTTGCTATTTTGAATAACAGATGGTCTTCAGGCCAGCTGTGGCTTGGTTGAGCTCACCTGGGCTCAGGTTCAAACCTGCTCCATTTGTCTCTCATTCTGTGACCCAGGCAGCATAAACAGAAGCTACCGGGGGAAATGTTCTTCTCACAGATGGTAACAGGAGTACAAAAAGCCAAGACAAACTATGCACGGGTATGGGAAACCTCTACTGGGACATGAGATATTTCTCATCTGCTCACGTTGTATTGGCCAAAGCTCATCACATGGCTAAACCCAAAGGAAAAGGGTCAGAGAGGTATATTGCACCCACTGAGTGGCACTGTAAAGTCGCATGGCAACGGGCATGGATGAAAAATCCTAATACATAGAGGGAGTAGAATTGTTGGGAACATTTTAATCCAACAGAGCCTCCATTTTTATTCAAGAAACCCCATAAACTTACTCCTATCTACCTTTGCAGTTTCATCTTCTTCTATTGCTGAACTTGAAATTTAGGCTGCAAAAAATACTGTGGGAAGTAGTCTCCAAAAATAAGCTCCCTGTGATGCATGCCTCCTGGTGTGGTGTTCTTGTACAAGCCCAATTCCTTAAATCTAGGTGAACATGTGCCTCACTTGGCATCAACATAAAACAGAAGACACATTGCATGGCTTTTAAGCTAGGTCAAAAGAAGGCTTTGAGCTTTGACCTTGGTCTCTAAGAAAAGTTCATTCTTGTGATTCTTCTTAAGAAGGATCCCCCTTGAAACCAGTCATTATACTACGGGAAACCCAAGCCATACAGATAGACCATATATATGCACTTTCGTCAACTGCCCCCGCTGTCTCCCAAATACTAGCATCAACTGGCAGTCATGTTAGTGGAGCCATCTTGTACATCCACTCAGGTGAGTCTTCAGATGACTGCAGACCCAGCTGACTATCTGACTGCAATTGCCTGAGAGACCTGAAGCAAGAACCACCCATCTGAGTTCACTCAACTCACAGATTTGTAAGAGATGATAATAAATTGCTGTTTTAAGCCATTAAGTTGTATTTTATTGCATTTTGTATTTTTAAAATTGTGGTAAAATACACATCATATAAAATTTACCACCTAATCATTGTTAAGTGTACAGGTCAGTAGTGTCAAGTATATTCACACTCTTGTCCAACCAATCTCCAAAAATCTTTTCATCTTTCAAAACTGAAACTCTATACCCATTAAACAGCTCCCCGTTTCTCCCCTCCCTCCTCAGCCCCTGGCAACCACTAATCTATTTTCTGCATCTCTGAATTTGACTACTCTGGTATCTCATATAGTGGGATCATACATTATTTGTCCCTATGTGACTGTGTTTCATTTAACTTATAACTTCAAGGTTCATCCATATCATAGCGTGTGTCAGAATTCCCTTCCTTTTTAAGGCTGAATAATATTCCATTGTATGCATACACCACAATTTGTTCATCCATTCATCCATCAATGGACCACTTGTGCTCTTTCCACCTTTTGGCTATGCTGTTATAAACATAGGTGTGCAAATTCTGCTTCTGGGTATACATCCAAAAGAACTGAAAACAGAATCTTGAAGAGATATTTGTACACCTGAATCAAATGGTTTTGTAGGATTCCCAAAGAGCAATGGAATACACAGGAAACAGCTGCTGGAAGGTGTGCTCTGCCACTCTCCCAGGTCCCCTGGACTCTGTAATTTTCCAGACAGTGTATGCAATAGGCAATTCTAGAGCAGAGCTGGAGGTGTAATGCCTGTTTAAAGATGGATTTGCAGCCTTAAATAAATTCTTCCTGGCAATGCTCTCAGCTATTACCCCTGGGGACTGGTACAAATTTCCACTCAAGTACCAAATAACCAAATACGCTGAACTATTTAACTCCAATTTGTCTGACCCAAGTTTCTCAGTGATAATCTAACATACAAACCAAAAGAGGCGTGCTAATTTAGAGGTTTATTGCTTTCTCCTTCTACTGGCAGTGCCCACATGTCTACAATTCCAGTCAACCAGGTAAATTGGCAAACTCTCCAATCAAAATAAGAAGCATCCAGAGGCGTTGAACAAGATGGTGACATAGGCTCCTGAACTTCCCTCCTCCCATTGACACACCAAATGTACAGCTATACACAGAACTATTCCCTCTGAAAGAAATCCAGAAACTAGATGAGTAACTCCTACACATGCGGTGAATGAGAATAAGAAAACACCCACATCAAAATGGGTAGGAAAGGCTGAGACACACTCTGGCCATAAACCCCACCCTAGCACAATGTCATACCATTGGGAACGAACCTTAACCCCCAGTTTCTCCCTGAGGAGCAAAGGGTTTTGACCACACATCTAGTACCCCAACTTTTAAGGCTCCCACCCAAGGGATAGGTCCCCCAAACCACCTGGCTCTGAAAGCCAAGACTTGCATTCACAAGACCTATAAGACTACAGCAAACAAAGAAGCAGTTCTTAACAGGCACAAGCACACTCTGTGGCTACCCCACCAGGCCTCAACACAGAATGAGCAGACAAAAATGCCCATCTCCCAGTCTTTCCTTGAAAAGAATCTAACTGCATATTTTACAAGCTGCTGCCTGAGGGTCTGACTTCTAATTTTAGCATGCACATAGAGGCTGGCTGCAATCCTCCCCACAGACCAGGGAAGCCAGTGAGAACTTCCCCCACCTCCTCCTTCCAGCTGGCTCGAATGATAAAACTAAGTCACCACTCTATCCCTGGAAAGAGCTTATACACGTAACTGGCACCCCACCTTTTGCAGTTGCCGACAAAGGGATGGGACCCCAAGTCACCTAGCTCTGATAACAGCAGGGCTTGTATACATGGGCACTGAAGGACTATAACAAACAACAAGTCATTTTTCAAATGGGTGCAGAAGGGCCCCCTCCATGGGTATCCCCCCCATGGTTCAGCACAGAGAGAGAAGGCAAAAATGCCCATCTCCCAGTTTCTTCCTGGAAGATTCTTAACTACATACTTTCCCAGCTGTTGCCTGGGGGACCAGCTTGTAATGAGCCTGCATCTAGGTGCTTGCTGACTGTGATCCTCCCCTTTGGAACACTGGTGGGTCTTGGCACACGTTCAACTACTGGGAGCCACTAAGAACAAAGAAAGCTCCTGGACAATCACAAGGAGCTCAGGAGCTCAGGCCAGGCTGATTGACAAGGTTCATCTCCTATGTGAGACCATTCTGTAAAGACTGGGAGAGGTGGCTGTTTTATTTGATGCACAGATAAATACAGGGTTAAGGAAAATGAATGTTGCAAACAAAAGAACAAGATAAATCTCCAAAAACAGACCTTAATGAAATGGAGATAGGTGATTTACCTGATAGAGTTCAAAATAATAGTCATAAAGATGCTCACAGAGGCCAGGAGAGCAATTCATGAACAACCTATGGAACAGGAGAAAATATTTGCAAACCACATACCCAATAAATGGTTAATATCCAATATATACAAGTAGCTCATACAACTCAGTAGCAAAAAAAAACAAAAACAAAAACAAATAACCCAACTTACAAATAGGCAAAGTACCTGAATAGAAAAATTTCCAAACAAGACATACAAATGGCCAACAGGTTTATGAAAAGCTGTTCCACATCACTAATGATCAATTAAATGCAAATGAAAACCACAACGAGACATCACCTCACACCTGTTACAATAGCTTATTATGAAAAAGACAGAGATAACAAATGCTGGTAAGGATGTAGACTTTAAATATCTTACAATTTTAATCGGCAATTATACCTCAATATAGCTAAAAAAAATTAGGAAGCATCCATCGGATTTAATCACACAACTCCTGGTCAGTAAGCCCTGGTGGTGTTTGGAGGATAATTTGGGGCAGCACTCTGCCAGGCAGTGATGAGGCTCAACCTTACCCCCACCACACACACAGCCTGAAGTTCTGTTTCAACAAATTGCTACTAATTCATAGTTCATTAGAGCTGTGTTGAAATTTGAAAATCTTTATTTTCCCCAAACCACCTTTATAAAATTAAATTTTATTGGGGTGACAATTGTTAGTAAAGTTACATAGATTTCAGGTGTACAATTCTGTGTTACATCATCTATAAATCCCATTGTGTGTTCACCACCCAGAGTCAGTTCTCCTTCCATCACCATATATTTGATCCCCCTTACCCTCATCTCCCACCCCTCTCCCCCCTTACCCTCTGGCAACCACTAAGCTATTGTCTGTGCCTATGAATTTTTGTTTCTTCATTTGTTTGTCTTGTTCCTTTGGTGCTTTCAGTTTTATATCCCACTTATCAGTGAAGTCATATGATTCTCGACTATACACAATGAAATACCACTCTGCCATAAGAAAAGATGATATAGGAACATTTTCGACAACATGGCTGGATCTTGAGATTATTATGCTAAGTGAAATAAGTCAGACAGAAAAGTCGAGAGCCAAACTTCCTTTCAGTCCTCATGAAGTCCAACTATGTAGCTGCTTTCCTGCCTGCACTGAGATTCCTGCTCGTTTCTTCACAAATCCGGACAGCTCTAAACTGATCCCTCCTGAGCAAGTCTCTGTTCTTGTAACAACAGGAGCCTGACACAAAGTCCTTGCTCTGCCATTTATTGGCTATTTGGAAATGAACTCATTACTTCTTTACTGAACGTACCTAGCAACCTGAGCAACCTTTAGATGGTTGTCAAGAAAACGTGAATTACCATTTACTAAGTGTCTGCTATGTGCCAGGCACTATGTTAGATGTTTTAAAAGTTATCTCACTTCAGTAAGAATTATGACCATAATGTAAAAATGCATTGTAAACAGTAAATACTAAAGATGTAAAAAATTATTTTTACATGACATTAATGCTGCGATCCCTCCTGACAAGGAGAAAATTAGCAGAAAGCATTCCCATAGTGCCTCACACTTAATGCTAGCAAAATGCAAATGGTGGTATTGCATGTGTCTGCATTCCTTCATCAGATTGTTAGCAAGCAGAGGGCAGAGAATGGGTATTCTTTCTCTTTTATGTCCATAGCCAAACACAATGAGTACAATGTTTAACTCAAAATAGGTACCTTAGTAAATGTGTGTTAAATAATCCAAAGGCAATTTAGGGTGAGGGGATCAGATATTAACTGATAATGCTGATAAATGTGATGACAGGCTGATAAAGATGATAAAGATGATGCAAGTGCCATGCTTAAAAACAATTCTTATCCATCCTGTGTCTCCTTACTATATTTCACAAATTTGCTGCTCCCTCTGCCTGGATTACTCTTCCCCTAGATATCTTCATGGATTACTCTCATTTCATTCATATGTCTGTCCAAATGACATCTCCTTAAAGAAAACTTTTGTGACTACCCTTTCTGAGACAGAATGCCTTATCTCCCTAGCCTATTACTGTGCTCTATTTTTCTTCATCACACTTATCAATACCCAAAATTATACATCTAATAGTGTGTCTCTTTCTCCCACTAATCTATAAGCTTCAATTAGGGCAGGGATGTTGTCTTATCTGCTGTGGCAATTCCAGCTCCTAGAATAATGCCTGGCATGCAGCAAGTACTCAAAATGTTGTTGAAAGAATAAACAAATCAAGGAATGATTTAGGTCTGAGAGTTAAATGTCAGGCTGAGTCAACTGTAGCCTAAATATTCTTGATACTTTTCACATCATAATTAAAATAGAAGTAGTAGAGCCAGGTATGTTGTTAATAATACACAGATTACCCAGCCTTTCAATTTCTGGCTTCTTCTGGAGATATTTAATTTACAAAATGAAATTGAATCCCACATTAGTTTACTTAAAATAAACGTTGAATGATTAAAATATCACGAATTCAAACTCCAAATGAACAGCAAAAGAAAAAACAAAGGTAAAAGAATTTGAACT
Organism: Rhinolophus ferrumequinum; assembly: GCF_004115265.2. Taxonomy (NCBI): domain Eukaryota; kingdom Metazoa; phylum Chordata; class Mammalia; order Chiroptera; family Rhinolophidae; genus Rhinolophus; species Rhinolophus ferrumequinum. Next base: position 7,468,498 of record NC_046284.1, on the reverse strand, counting down.
ACACAGAATAAACTAATTCAGACAGTCGATATTCACACTCAGAACAAAGAAGAAAACATCTCAGCCACATGCTGTTATTTTCTTTTCTCTAGTTGACCCACCATGCTCAGAGATCTGTCAGCATGGATTCTAGTTGTGAACACGAAGGTCAGAATGACATGACAAAATCTGATCTATCAAAAGGAATAACAGAAATGAAGCCTTTTCTTAAGAGGGCAGAAGAGGTATGTGAGGAGAGGTTCATTATCCAAAATATGAAATACAACTTTCTGATTAACTATATATATGTACCCAGGAACCTAGGTTTCCTGAAATTTTAAAAATCAAAAGCCTGAAATATCCTTGCAATATTTTTAAGGTGTGATAGATTTTATAAACAGCCATGAAACTACTAGCTTAATTCAAGATCTTTCTCTAGAGCAGTGAGGGGGAACTTGGCAGAATCCTACTGTTAATTGTGACCTTTGGCCTTACTGAGATCACCACTTAATTTTCAAGGAACACAAAATTTAACCAATCTAAGAAGTAAGTATATCATGTAACTGCTGAGATTCTTCTTTTCTACTTTTGCCATTGGAACTTTGACATCCATAATGGTGTCCCAATGAATGCATTAACCACACTGTCCTCCTCTCCCCCAATTCTTTAATCCCACTGACCTCTTTGCTCTATCTACCTTAGGTCAACTTTATTTTATAAAACAACATCTGACCACATTTACTGTAACAAGCAACATGAGAAAACAACCATCCTATTAACGAATGTTCATAATTCTTGCAGTATAGATGTCATGGTTACTGTTTAGATAAAGAATTGCTATACTGTGGGCCTATAACTGAAGAGCTTTTTGAAAATATTTTTAAATTAAAGTGTATTGGGGTGACAATTGTTAGTAAAGTTACATAGATTTCAGGTGTACAATTCTGTGTTACATCATTTATAAATACCATTGTGTGTTCACCACCCAGAGTCAGTTCTCCTTCCATCACCATATATTTGATCCCCCTTACCCTCATCTCCCAGCACCCACCCCCCTTACCCTCTGGTAACCACGAAACTATTGTCTGTGTCTATGAGTTCTTGTTTCTCACTTGTTTGTCTTGTTCTCTTGTTGTTTTTGGTTTTATATCCCACATATCAGTGAAATCATATGGTTCTTGACTTTTTCTGTCTGACTTATTTCACTTAGCATAATAATCTCAAGATCCATCCATGTTGTTGCAAATGGCACTATTTCTTATTGTATGTCAATTTGGGTCTCTAGCAAGCAGATCTTGAAAAGGAGTTTAGGTGTGCAAGAGGTTTATTAGGAAGAAATGCCCTTATAAGATAACAAAGGAGTGATGCAGGATGAGCAGAAAGAGACTTCAGATTGTGATGTATCACAATCTGACATCTGCAAAAAGAAAGTGGGGAGGAGGCAAGATTCAGCAGGGAGAGCTTCAGATCAAGTGCAGATCTGAGAAACTCTTGGCAAATCCAATGGGGACATCTTGAGCAAAGACTGCCCATTGGAAGCATCCCCATTGGACAAAAAGAGCCAGGCATGAGAAACTATACCACACTTAGTCATTGGCTGGAGGCCTCCTGGGAAGAGCATGTCCTCCCCTCAAAGACTGAGCCAAATCCTGAAGGTGCTGTACCCCAACGGTATCAGCTCACTGTATTCTTGTAGATGAACAGCAAGTCATTTTTTGAAGGGAGATCTAAGCAGTGCACCTTCATAGTTGCCACATCTGGGGATCAAATTTCATCTGGAAGTTACAGCCATTCATTGTTTCAGCCATCTATAAATGAGGCAGGTCCCAGAGCTGAATGGGACAGTCCTCGGTAGGTGACAGTGTTAGAATCTGGATGTCTGCACATGTTCAAAAAGAGAACACATTGACCGATTTCTGAGAAATAGAAAATAGGATGACTCTGACCACATGAAGGTGAGTGGAAGCCAGGCAAACGAACTAGGAAGACTGTCTGCCTTTTAAGGCTTGATGTTAGTCTGTACTGTTAGTTTCTGAACTGTAGTTCAGAAAATCAGGTTTGACAAACTCTGGCATTGGCATTTTTTAACTAAAATTTTTATTGAGATCAGTTTAGATTCCAATGCCATTACAGAGAGTTCCCATGTACAGTTTATTTATTTTCTTCCAATGGTAACATTTTGAAAAAGTATAGCACAATATCGCATCCAGGATATTGACATTGATACAATCCACCTCTCTTATTCAGGTTTCTTGTTTAATCTGTACTCGTGTGTGCGCGTGTGTGTGTGTCGCACCACCACGATAGTCAAGATGAGGAACACTGCATCACCACTCCATCACACTCCAACACTCCATCCCACATGTTGCCCTTCTATAACCTTGCCCACTTCCCTCCCACCTTCCTATCCCCATGCCTAGCCCCCGGCAACCATTAACTTGTTCTCCATCTCCCAAATTTTCTCATTTCAAAAATGTTATATACATAGAATCATCTATTATGTAACCATGGCTTTTTTCACTCGGCATAATGCCCCCGAGATCCATCTAAGTCATTGCATGTGTCAATAGTGTATTCCTTTTTATTGCTGAATTTATGTCATGGTATGCATATGCTACATATTGTTTAACCATTTACCCACTGAAGGACACATGGGAGTCCCCCCCCCTTCGATATTTGGCTATAAACATTCTTGTACAGATTTTTGTGAGAATGTAAGTTTTCATTGCTCTGGGTTAAGTGCCCAGAGGTGCAACTGCTGAGTCGTATAGAAGTTGCATGTTAAGGTTTTTTTAAGAAACTGCCAAAATGTTTTCCAGAGTAGCTGCACCATTTTACATTCCACCGGCAATGTATAAGTGATCCACTTTCTCTGCCTCCTCACCAGTATTTGGTGTTGCCAATATTTTTTATTTTATTTTAACCATACTGTGTGTAGTGATATCTCATTGTGGTTTTAATTTGCATTTCCCTAAAGGCTAATGATGTTAAATATCTCTTCATGTATGTGGCCATTTGGATTCTGACAGTGTCTTTATTGGCCTCTTTTAGTGTTCAGCCAGGTTTGTTTTGAAAAGACCAGCATGATTCAACTAAGCAAGAGAAGCCAAGGGAAGGAGAGAGTAGGATCATGTGTGGTTGGAGTTTTAAAGGGAGACATTATTCATTCCATGATCTTATTCAAACATATGTTTCCATATTCAATCTCAGTTCCTCATCCAACACAATCAACTTTCCAGAAAAAAATTACCCAATGCTCTAAAAGGACTTTCAAAATAGCTTTTTTCCTATGAGAATAAATTTCTTCACAATATTTATCCAAAATAAAAGATGCAATTAGATGTAACTTTAGAGGTAAAACAGATTGACAAACACAGTGAAATTTAAAGACATAGTCAACCTGTACACTTAAAATGTATGAATTTTACTTTATGTAAGTGGAGCCACAATATAGCTGATAAACAAAATGAGATTGGGGTTACGATATTATATAGACCAGTGTGAGAAGGCTCCCGTGAGGAGAGAACATTTTATCTGATTGCATTTAACCCATAAACCCTTTATTTCACAGACAGAAATATACTCTCTCCCCTTGGCTTGCTCTTACCTTCTCTTCTGGCCACAAAACTATGAGAGAGATGTCCTCCTAGTCCCAAATTGAGGAAAGCAAGATGGAGATAAACTCCTTCATTTTCAAGCTTTGGTAGCATCCCCTGTAAGAAAAAAAAAAGAGTAATTCTTTACTGTCAGAATCCTGTGACTCATTTTTATTTATAACAACCTACATATTTCAAAAACAGTATCTCACATAAAAGTTATTAAAATGGAAACAATATACTGTTTGTGGGAGTGTACGAGTATAGTTGTATGACCTTTAAAAAGATAATTTGAAATTCCTCTGACCGAGAATTAACACTTCTAGTAATCTATCTTCACAAATGTATTTGTTCAACAAAATACCAAACACCTACTATGTGCCAGACACTGAGCTGGACCCTGAAAAGATAGCAGTAAACAACTCAAAGTTGCAGTCTGATAGGGTTCTTACATTCCAGTAGGGAGAAAGACCACAAAAACTATATCAGGTGGTGATAACAATATCAGGTGATGGAAAATAAAGTACAGTTGTGTTCATTTTGTTGCTTTGTTCATAATCATTCATAACTTAAATATATATGGCATGCCTTATTTTGCATGCATTTCATATGTATCAAATAATGCATAACAAATGAAAAAGAAAACAGGATAAAGGGAGTAGAATGAGGGAAGAAAGTTTGTTGGGTAGACAGCCAGGGAACAGTTCTCTGATAAGGTGACATGTCAGAGAGACCTGAAGCAAGACAGGGAGTGAGTCATGCAGAAAAATCCCAAGGTTCCGAGGCAGAAACAGGCTAGGAGTGTTTAAGGAAAGGTTATTGTGGCTGGAGTGAGAAATAGGATAAACGGTGGTCATGGAGGTGATAGGCAGCCATATCTGGAAGGCCCTGTTAGACCATCGTAAGGAAGTGAGATAGAAAGATACTGAAAGGTACTGGGTAGGCTTATATTTTAAAATGAGCATACACTAGCTGCTGTGTGGAGGACAGAATATAGGAGGGAAAAGGTGCAGAAATATACTGTGATAATCACTGCCTCTGCATTTTAAAGAATACAAAATAGAAACCACTCAAATATCCATTAATGAGAATAGGTTAAAGAAATGGTGATGCATCATCTGCTGGACCACTAGGCAGCCATTCAAAAGAACGGGGCAGAACTATATGTAATGATTTGGAAAGATGCCTATGAGATTCTGTTAAGTGAACAAAAAGTAAATCGCAAAGCAAAATGTCTGGTAAGATCCTTGTTTAGTTAAAAAAAAGAAAATATGTAGAGCTACACACACACACACACACTGAAGCACACACTTATTTGTAGAAGCAGAGGAAAAATTAGAAGCACATGTGACAAACTTTTAAAATATGGTAGACAGAATAATGGCCTCCTGGAAAAAATTCACATCCTAATCCCTAGTATCAGTGAATATGTTACCTTACATGGCAAACATGGTTTTGGAGATGTGATTAAGGGTATGGCCCTTCATTAAGATAGGGAGATTGTGCTGGTCTATCTAGGTGAACCCAATCTAGTCCCATAAATTCTTAAAAGTGGGGAAACTTCCCCAGCCGAATCCAGGAGAAGGCAGCGTGAGAAGGACTTGATACCCTGTCGCTAGTTCTGAGATGTACAAAGCTATGTCAAAGGACCAGAAGGAGGCTTCTAAAAGCTAAGGGCAGCCCCTGGAAACCAGCCAGCAAGGAAAAGAGGACCTCAATATTGCAAGGCACTGAGTTCTGACAACACCTGAATGAGCTTGCAAGCAGATTCTCCCCTAGATCCTTCTAAAAGGAACACAGCCTGCTGACAGCTTGACTTCAGACTAGTGAGACTGTAGCAGACTTCTGACCTCTAGAACTTTTGTGGTGATTTGATACAGCAGCCATAGAAAACTCATACCTAACCTCTGGCAAGTGGGATTAGAGGAGGGAACAAACAGAAGGATGGAGATTTTTTTTTCTGTAGTTGAACACAATGTTCAAATTTTTAAAAGAAGCAAATTCTGCTTTGGATCTTACAACCAAAAAAGATCCCAAGCAAGGGAGAGAGAAATTAGATCAGTTAGATCAAATTGCTGGTCTCCACCCCAGAGTGGCTCAGTCAGCAGGTTTGGGGGAAGGCTTCCGAGTTTGCATTTCGAACGATTTCCCAGGTGCTGCTGATGCTATCGGTCCAGGAATCATATTTTGAACATCGCTGGTTAAGGGAAGGGGGTCTGGAGCCAGCCTTCCTAGAATCAAATTTTGGTTCCACCACTTACTAGCGTTTGAGCTCGAGCAAATTATTTAACCTTTCTTTGCCTATAGTTTCTTCAACTTCAAAACAGGGATGATAATACTAGTACTTACCCCGCAAGATTATTGTGAGAATAAATGAGTTAATGCATGTCAAATCATTAGAACAGTGCCTGGCCTGTAGTTAGAATTAGGTAAATATTAAACCCTTATTACTTTACTATTTACTTACCTTGTGTCTTATTTTAAACCATCCAGGATCTTGTCTTGAAAGTCATTCATGCCCTTCTCCAACTGCTTCCCATTTTTCTCACTATCTCTGACTTAGTCTTTTGATGAAAGCGTCCTTCATAAAGCTTTTGTTGTAGCCAGGCTATTAACCCTTAGACCAAAACCTTTACAGATAGAGCCCTTTCTTCAGAAAACCTGGCCCTCCCTGGGGAAATAATAAAAGCCTCCAGCTACAGACCATCAATTGCCCTTTCTCCTTTCCCTGCACCTTATCCTTCACTCTTCTCATCCCCTTCTATGGAACAGGAAATACTTCAGAAAAAGGGACTGTTAAACTAAACAAAATAGTTTATGCATCATGTCATGTCTTTTTGATAAGCTGCCACTGATCATGTTGGAAATTGTGGCTTATAAATAAATTCAATCAACACGATACTTTCAGCCCTTTAAATTGTTAATCTCTATTGCCAGTGGCAGCAATTTCATCTAAACACCCAGAAGAAGGCCAGCAGACCACTAACTCTCAGTTTAGCTTCCCATTTGCAAACTGAGCCTGACTGTGGCCTCTAAGAACTCCTCCCCCATACACCTCGCCCACCAGTCTCCAGTAGGCGGGTTCTCATCCTAACTTATCCGCTACAACTTTGAACCCAGGGCAATTTACAACGGGTGTTGCAAATTTTACTGATAATGAGTTAATTTACACAGATGGTTGTTCTTCTCCAATTCTCCAGCCTCTGCTGAAAAAGGCATGAAACTAGTTGCAAAGGAGTGTGTGGGGCGGGCGGGGGGGGGAGATTTAATTATAAGTACTTGTTACATATTTTTTATTTTTTATATAAGTACATTTTAAATCACAGGAGATCCATCTTTGCAATTGCTTGTGTTGGCTTTTCAACCCAGAAGGCCTCAGATGTGTGCTGGAGCATCCTGTGAAAGTGCTAATGGGGAAAGCATCACCTCTGAGTCAGACATTGCCAAATATGGCATCCTCTAGCAAGGAAGGAGGCGACCTCCTCGCTGTGTGAAAGTCTCTGGGTTACACAGTTCTGCAAGCAAGGTGACTGTGACACGGCCTCCGCCTACCCCCCACCATCCCTTGGAGATGCTGATGAGAAATTGTATTGATAATAATATGTACTATGGTATTATGTGTAATGTTATATGTAATAACAGTATAATGGTGTCAAACATAATTCATTCTTTGTTAACATTTAGTCTTTAGTGCCTTAACCTAGTCAGTCCCAAATTTGGCTAAATGTTCCAATCACCTAGGGAGCTTTGCCAAATCCCTATGCCCAGATAACTAACACCCCATACCGATCAAATCAGAATCTCTGGGATCAGGAACAGTATTTGTTAAAGATAATTCCAGGTGATTCGACCAGACAGCAAAGTTTGGAAGCCATTACCTGAGCCCAAAGGAGAGACACTGAGAATCCTGGACAGGAAAGCGGAAGCTGACTTTTTGAGCTGAGACAACTCTCCACATAAAGTACTATTTCCTCCATCCTCTTGCCTATTCCAACGCTGCTGTTCCAGAATTTGTGTGTATGTGTTTGTGTGGGGGGAGTGAGGTCCCCCAGGTATATAATGTCTTTAAAACAGGGGCTGTAAGAAACTATGCTTTACAAACTACCCATGCTGGGTACCAATCAACCTGAGCCACACCCTGCCCCTCATTTATCCCCTAACCTCCCAATCTACAGTGTTTCCCAGAAAATAAGCCCTCGCCGGACCATCAGCTCTAATGCATCTTTTGGAGCAAAAATTAATATAAGACTGGGTATTATATAAGACCCAGGCTTGTATAAGACCCGGTATTATATTATATTATATTATATTATATTATATTATATTATATTAAAGACCCAATCTTATTTTAATATAAGACCGGGTCTTATATTAATTTTTGCTCCAAAAGACGCATTAGAGCTGATGGTCTGGCTAGATCTTATATTAAGGCTTGCTCCAAAAGACACATTAGGGCTTATGTTCAGGGGATGTCATCCTGAAAAACCATGCTAGGGCTTATTTTCTGGTTAGGGCTTATTTTCAGGAAAACACAGTATGACCATCTCGTTTTCACCACTGCAGTGCACTCCCTAAATCCTGGCTCCAACTATCCATCTTCTAACCATCAATGCAGGTACAACCCAAATGCTATTTCCTCAATGAAATTTACCCTGATCCTCTCTCTCAGTTGTCACTTTAAATCTGAGAATCAGGCCTATAGATTTAATAGAAACAGCAGTGCATTGGGTCAGTAGACCTGGTTATGAGGCTTTACTACTGGAACAGAAATGCTAGAATTTCTGTTGAGGCAACAGTCCGCTCAATAAATCGCATTTCCAACCTCCCTTGCCGATGGGAGTGGCCAATGAGATGGAAATTCTAGATGGCATTTCTGGGAAAGCTTTCAGAGTGAATTGACTTGGTTTAGAGACAGGGACCCCTCACCTTTCTGCCCCCCGTCACGCCATGTCTGGATTTACAGTAACCCTGGGGAGCCTCTGAGGCAACTCTGATTCTGGAAGACAGCACACAGAATGACAAAACATAACGATAAGAAGCCAGGGTCTCTGAGAACCTTTCACTGTGAGGAGCTGCGATGCTAACCCTGGGCTGCCCCAAACTGTGCTGATGTTACTGAGAAAAAATAAACTTCTCTCTTGAGCCACCGGGCCTCTTTAATTAACAGCCAAACCTGACTGGGATAAGCAGCCGCTGGCTGTGAGATCCTGCACAAACCATTCTTTCTTTCGTTTCCTCAAATATAAAACAGGGAGAAAAAGTAATGGTGAGGAGTAATAAAAATCACCAAACAGTTGCAGGAGCTCGAGAGCTTGTTGAATCTAAGTCTGGATATTAATCAATGAATCTAATAAAACCTCACTTTGTAGCCAATGGAACCGAGCACTTTAAGGACAGGTGATTTACTCAGGACACAGAGAAAATCAGCAGCAGAAGCAAGAGTTGAAACCAGGACTGTTTTGATTTGGGGCCCGACTTAATATATCAATAGAACTCATACATACCTACCTTCAAATCATTGCAATGAGTAATGAGAAAATATTAATTTAAAAAGCGTGGTAGTAGATGATCAAAAACAGAAGCTGTTTAAACCATTGGGAATTGCTTTTGAGCTTGCAGTGTGTGGGAGTGATATAGATAGATAACCAACAGCTAGCCATCCCACACACGGTGTATGGAACAGTTTATTCTTCCCCCACTTACACGAATTTCATCTTTACACATACACACATACACACAAATGTACACTATCTCATGAATCTATTTGTCTATTCCTGTGCCAATAACTCATTGTGCTAATTAATAGTGACACATACCCCATCCCCCCATGTTCTTTGTAAAATTTTTCTTGGCTGTTGTTACTTTCTAATGAATTTTAGAATCAGCTTCTCAAATTCTATAAAATATCTCACTGGGATATCGTTTGGGATTGAATTACATTTATAATTTCTAGACAATTGACATCTTTACTATACTAATAATGCTTATTATGTGCCAGGTACTATTCTATATGGCCTACCACGTGCCAAGTAATTTTCTAAGCATTTGAGATACATTTGCAAAAAGAAAAAAGGAAAAATGCAGACATTTTTAGAAATTAGGGGGAAAAAACAAAGTTTCTAGTCCTCAAGAAGCATAGATTTTAGCAGAAGTATGCAGGCAATAAACACTAAATATAAGAAATAAGTAAATGATATACTCACATAGCACGTTAGCGGGTATTAAGTGCTATAGGAAAGAAAAGTGGGGAGAGTAGGACTGGGGCTCAGGACAGCAGGGTACAGATCACAGCCTTTTATGTTAGTCATGGGACGGTAACTGATTTAGTCCTACCTCTACGAGGTAGAGACTATCAGGATTATTGCCATTTTACAGATAAAGGAAACTGAGGCATAAAGAGGTTAAGTAACTTGCCAATGTCTCACTGCTAGGAAGTGGTAGAGCCAGGACTCGAACTTGAACAGTCTGGGCTCCAGATTCCTGGAACCAAAGTCAGTATTCTTTAACCCCACACTCCATTCCAGGTATGTTTCTCCATTTATCTATGTCTTCCTATCTACCAGTACTAACATATGACATTTCTTGTTAAGCTTCTTTCTAGGTATTCATAGTGTTTCTTGCTATTATGATTTGGAATATTTTTACCATGACATTTCTAAATAGCTTTTGCCAGTGTATGAAAAAGCTATTGATTTTTATATGGCAATCAGCCATCTCTTTGAGTGTTTATTAGTTCCAATAGTTCTCAGGTTGATTTTCTTGGATTTCATAATTAGAAATGCATATAATGACCGTTTGTCTCTTCCTTTCCATTATGTTTTCATATTTCATTTTTGTTATCTTTCAGTTCTAAGTATTTGCTAATTTCCACTGTGATTCCATTTCTGACCCACTAGTTATTTACATATATATCGCTTAATTTCTAAACATACGGGAATTTTCTACTTATCTTTTTGTTATTGATTTTTAGCTTAGTTCTACTATGGCCAAACAATTCACTCTGCATGCATGATTTCAGTCTTTTGAAATTTGCTCTATGGCCCACAATATGGTTAATTTTGGTAAATACTCCGTGTGCACTTGAAAAAAAAAGTACATTCTGCCATTGTCAAAGGCAGTGTTCCATAAATGTCAATTCACTCAAGTGTGCTAACCATATTCACCTCTTCTATATACTTACTGATTTTTTCTCTGCTTCTTCTTTTCGTGGTTAGTTTAGGGATTGCAACATGCATGGTTGAATTTTCAGAGTGTAATATAAATCAGTACAGTGCCATGCAGAACCTTAAAACACTTTAATTTCACTTCTCTCTCCAGCCACTTGTGCAATATTATAATATATAATAAATATATAATACGTAATGTTGTTTTTGTTTAACATAATCAATACTCATTTAGATTTTTCCACATAATAACTACATTTTCCATTGTTCTGTGTTCTTTTTGTATCTGCTAGCTTCCTCTTGGGATAATATTCCCGCTGCCTGAAGAACACCCTTTAAGGTATCTCCTTTAGTGCAAGTACCCTGGTGATGAAGTCTCTCAGTTATTTGTTATTTGAAAATGTCTTTGTTTTGCCTTCATATGGAAAAGATAACTTCATGAATAAAGAGTTGCACATTGCCAGTTATTTTATTTCATTACTTTTAAGATGCCATTTTGTTTGCTTCTGGCTTTTATATAGCTCCTCTGAGACGTCAATATCAATCATATATTAGTTTCTCATTCAAAGAGAGTATGTCCTTTTTTTTTTTTTCTTTTTCCTTCTGGCTGATTTTAAGATTTTCACATTGTCTTTGGTTTTCAGCAGTTTGACTATGATGTGTGTAGGGAAATTCTGCTTGAGTTTCATAGGACTTCCTGAATCTTTGGCTCAATGTGTTTCATCGGTTTTAGAAAATTCTCAACCATTATTTCCCAAAACATTGCCTCTCTCTCCTCTCCTTCTGGGATTTTAATCCCACAGCTGTTATTTTTTTTTTCACACCATGCCATACTTTCTTAACTTCATTTCTGTATTTTCTATCATTTTATCTCTTTGTGCTTTCAGTCTGAAAATTTTTCTTCAGAATTATCTTCCTTTTCACAAGTTTTCTCTTCAGTTATATTTAAACAGTTCTTAAATCTATCAATCAATTAAGCTCTTAATTTACTGATGTCCATGGGCCTGCCAAAAGCTCAGCTCAACTGCTTAGCTTGTCCTTCATAGCTTTTCAGAATCAGCAATTTCTGAGAAGGGTAAAGCCTTACCAAATGCCAGACTCTCCTCCCTGAGCCTGCATCCTCTTTGGGATCTTGGCCCTGCAAATCTTCCCTTCTTTGTTAGCTCCCTGATTAATTGAAAGTGTTTTAAAATATTTTGTCCAGCTTCTCTAGCTGTTTTCAGTGGGAGGGTTGGTTTGGAACAACCTATTCAACCATTGCTGGAAGTAGAACTTCTCTATTATTTTGGGGGGCAGCATAGTACCTAAAAGGCTTTGAACTGTATCTGGTACAATGGAATATACTCAGTAAGTTTATGTTACTATTATATATAAAGTTAGTCCATAGTTCTATTTTTTGTGTTAGCCTTGATGAATTTTAGTGTTATTATTCTTACAGCTTTGTAAATTGAGTTGGATGGCATTCCATATTTCTCTATCCTCCGGAACTCTTTATATAACATAGAAATTTTCTGTTCCTTGAAGATTTGATAGAACTCATTTATAAAATTATTTGGGCCTACTATTGTTTTTAGGGATAAACTTTTGGCTATGTTTTCAATTTATTCTATAGTTATTAGTTATACAGGAATTATTTAGAAATTCTATCAGGAATTCAGCAATTATTCCTATTTAGGTTTTCTTTTTTTTTTAATTTATTGGGGTGACAATTGTTAGTAAAATTATATAGATTTCAGGTGTGCAATTCTGTATCACATCATCTATAAATTACATTGTGTGTTCACCACCCAGAGTCAGTTCTCCTTCCATCACCATATATTTGATCCCCCTTACCCTCATCTCCCACCCCCCACCCCCCTTACCCTCTGGTAACCCCTATTTAGGTTTTCTATCTCTTCTTGAAAAAATTACAAAATTCCTAGCAGAGGCTGAATATAATATTATTTAACAAAGTTTCTTTGGGCCCGTGGTTATGCCTCACTGGTCATTCTAACATTGTTTGTGCTTTTCTTGCTTCTTAAATCATATGTAGCCAATTATACTTTATTCAATTTTTATAAAAACAGGTTTTGCTTTGACGGTTCAAGTCTACTGTTTCTGTTATTGTTGTGAGAAGCAACACGGCGGTGTTTGGGCTGAGGTGGTTTAAAGCTCTCTCCTCCCCCACCTTGGGGACATAGGAGGTCACTTGTTCCAGATGGAACAAGACAGATAAATGGCACACAACCCACATGAGACTCTGTGTGAGAAGTAACCCTTAACTTTGTCCAGCCGATGAGCTACCAAGGTTCATTTGGAACTGCAGCTCAGTCAAGCCAGTTCTGACTAGTACAGGAATTGAAATATTTTGGCACCCTAAAACATAGTCAAATCTTAAAAGTTTCATAGATACTTTAAATAAATTTGTACTCTTTGTCTCCACTTGCGTAATCCTTTATTTTGTACTTGTTTTGAATTTATTTCCTTTTTAAAATATCTTTCCATCATATTATAGACTTTGGGGTAGGAAAAGACATGTACTCTGCCCCCATTTTGCTCCAACCTGTATATTCTGTCTAGTTACATTCTGACAGAGTTTGCATTTTGTAACTGGAAATGGTATTTTTTAAAGCAACCAGGTAAGGTCGTGTAGGCTCGATCAGTTCAGTGCTGACTAAGAAAACGTGAGCTTTGTAACTGTAATCTATTTATTGACAAGTCAGAAGGTAGTGAGTTATAAACATGAAATCCAGCACCCCAATCCCCACCCAATCACTGCCTTCGATTTTTTCCTTGTCTCAGATACACCTCACAGCATTTAGGTCTCTTGCAGCTGGAAAAACTCCACTGTAGGCTAATTCAATCAAATGCAACTTTTCATCTCAGACCGTTCCCTCCTCAGCAAGTGCCAGCTAGGCTGCTCCCAGTAGAACTTGCCATGAAAAAGGGGTTACTCTCTGACAATTACATCCCTTCCTTCCTCTCAGTCTCTCTTTCTACTTAGATGTGCAGATAGTTTCTTAGTCCTGTGGAATATGTGTAAAGATAGGGCAACGTGGCCCTGTTTAGGTTGTAGGGTTACTCAGAAGTTATCGTTGACGGAGTTGGTCCTTCAGCCACAGACGCAACAGGAAAGGTCTTATTCAGCATACTTTAATTATACACATCCCAAAGAAATGCTTATAGAGATGAAGAACTTTCCCTACTTTGAAAGGCCACAACACTCCCATATTGGTTAAAAAAAAATGAAAAAGAATCATATATTCACACTACTGGTGATAGACTTTTTGTATTCCTTTATTTGGAGTTTGATATCCATTAAGTATGCACAAGTTTCTGGAGTACAGAGGTGTCAGTACAGACAAGGTCCCTGCCCTCCAGGAGCTTACATTCTACTAAGGGGTAGACATACCAGAAACAAGTAAATCAAATTTGTGATAAGTAATACGAAAGAAATAAAACTAGGGGATGTGATAGGGGAAGGGAAATGTGAGGCTGCTTTAGAGCCATCAGCAAAGACTACGCTGAGGAAGAATATTTGAGCCAATATCTGAAGCATAACGAGGAGCCAGGCACTCCAAGAAGGAAACTTGGAAAGAGTTTCAGGCAGAGAGAACAGCAGTTGTAATGTAATCCAGAGATAGGAATGAACTTTGTGTAACAAACAACGAAGGAGACCCAGCTGGGAAGTAGTTCCATGAAGGAGATGGTTGGCAAGTTAGGCAGGGACTAGATGAGAAATTTGAATTTTATTCAAAATGCTATGGGAAGGCTTTAAAGGGTTTCATAAGGGGATAGAAATGGACTCACTTATATGTTTAAAGTATCATTCTGGCTGGCCATGGAGAGTGGAATTTAAGGGAGCAATGGAAGAGGCAGGGCACTCAGGCCAGAAGCTGTTGCCATGGTCCAAGCAACACAATATCATGGCTGGGACCAGGGCAGCAGCATTGGCTACGAAGAGAAGTAGGTAACACAAAGACAAATTTTAGAGGCAGAATTATTAAGACATGCTGACATTTTCTGTGGAGGATAAAGAAATGGCAGGAATCAAGGATGATTCCTAGGTCTGGGATTTAAACAACTGCGTTAATGGGGGTATCATTTACTAAAATATAAAAGACTGGGGAGGATTGAGATGGTGGTAGAGTAATCAAGAGTTCCGTTTTGGATATAATAAGTTTGAGATGCCTACAATACAATCAAGTGGAAAAATCCGGTAGGCAGTTGTAATAGAGACACAAATTATATGCATACACAGAGGTGATATTTAAATTCATGGCACTATGTGAAATCATATAGGATTAAAGTATAGTGAGAGAATCTCTGAATCTGAGGCCTGAGCTATGGGTTACTCCACCATTATTACAATGTTTCTGTCCTAATTTTTGCAAAGTGGCTTACAAGGAAGAAGATTTCTGTAAAGAAGGAGACTTGGGAATTAACTCAATAGTAGGCTATGATATATTCACAGAATCAAAGAAAATTATCTTAATTTTCCATTTATTTCCATGGGGCCAGCTCCCACACCAGAAGAATGCTAGAACTTTCACTCCAACACTTAGAATATTGAATACAAGGCCAGAGGTCTTTCACATGCTGCAGATACATAAGAGAAAGAGTTAAATATTTTTCTCATTAAAGCCTGATGCAAAACTAGTCAAAGAATTAAAACTTGTGACAAAGATGAATAAAATGCCTAATTAATTGTACCTAGGTGTTTCTAGTTCCCTAAATCTTGCTCTAAATTATGTCTTATTTATATTTAATATCTACGCTAATACTAGTTACTAATTCTACGTAGTTGACTTAGTAGTGTTCTCTCTCTCAGGAAAAAATGCAAATTAGTGGAAAACTGTGATAATACTGTTTATCATGTCAAACTGTTCATGACATGATACCATAGCCAAAACACACCTCCCACTTGTCAGATTATTTAAATTGCAGAGAAAGCAAGGAAGAAATAAACAGTCTCTGGAGTGTTAGCCTTGCATAGCAAAGGGTACACAGAGATGGCAAATAGCATAGCTACTAAAGAGTCACCAACATGGAGAAACATTGTCAGACTAACGAGCATTACAACACTTAGTCCCTTGAGGTAGAATCACTCTTCAGCAACATGCTTGTTACTTTTCCATATTTACACAAATCACTGATACAAAAACCACCTTATCTTACTGCTTCTATAAGTAAATTCCAAGCCAATGAATGACGGGGATGGGTGAATTAAATTAGCCATATCAATGTGTTTTTTAAATAAGCATTGGTCCCTCAAAATCTCAGTTATCTATTTTTCCTGAGACAAAAACATTTCTTACCAAAAAAAAAAAAAGTTGATAGGAGACTCGTGGTTGAATCGGAGGTGGATACAGTAAACAGAAAAAGGAAAGTCCTGGATAATTTTAAATGTTTCAAAGGAGTAATATAACTGTCTGTGTAATTCTAGCACTAGTCACATTATCAGGGACAGGAGGAGTGGTTCAGACCATTTTTCATTTGTGTCATGGCTGGCAGGAAACTCAAAACCTAATCTGAATTAGAATCACATTAACAGTATCAGCCCGTTTGATAGCATATTTCTTTTTTCCTTTCCTTGGTCCCCCATTTTCTATTTATTTGTTGGTGAGTAGGTAGTGGCATTTCAGAGAGCCAAAATGCCCACCTCATCCAGACTGGAAATCTCAATTGGTTTTTGTTTTTAAATTATTTCTTTTCTTTTTCCAGTTACAGTTGACATTCAATATTATTTCAGGTGTACAGCACAGTGGTTAGACATTTATATAATTTATGCAGTGATTCCCCTGATTAGTCTAGTACCCACCTGGCACCATACACAGTTGTTACCATGTTATTGACTGTATTCCCTATGCTATACTTTGCATCACCATGACCATTTTGTAACTATTTGTACTTCTTAATCCCTTCTTCACCTTTTTCACCTAGCCTCCCAACTCCCCTCCCCTCTGGCAACCATCAGTTTGTTCTCTGTAATCTATGAGTCTGTTTCTGTTTTGTTTGTTCATTTGTTGTTGTTCTTTAGATTCCACGTAAGTGAGATCATATGGTATTTGTCTTTCTCTGTCTTTTCATCTATCTTCTTCCCAGACTTGAGTTTACATTAGAAAAGCTATTGAAGGTTTGTTGTCACCAGGTTTGTCTGCACAATGTGAAGTTATGCTTGCTTTTAGGGCGATGTTCTCTGCAAATCATGCAGATCGCCATGAGTTGTGCCCTAAGAGCTTGGGGTTAGTAAATCTGCCCTGTGGTTTACTGAAACCTAAAGTGAAGGAATTTATAGAATCATTTATTTTTCCTGAGCTTTTGATCAGATGACTTAAGGCTTTACTATTAAACAATGGTTAGTGTGTTGGTTTGTGTTACTGGTTGAGAACAGGCATCTGTAATGCTTTGGAAACCATTCAAGAAATCAGTAGACATATGATCCAGCAATCCCACTTCTCAATATATACCCCCCAAAATTATAATCAGGATCTGGAAGAGATGTCTGCACCCCCATATTCAATGCAGCATTATTCACAATAGCCATGCCATGGAAGCAACCTAAGTGTTCTTTGATAGAAAAATGGATAAAGAAAATATAGTATATACATACAGTGGAATATTATTCAGCCATAAAAATAATCCTGCTATTTGTGACAACATAGATGAACCTGGAGGGCATTATGTTAAGTGAAACAAGCCATGCAGAGAAGGACAAATACTACATGATACCACTTTTAGGAATGAGAAATCTAAAATAGTCAAGCTCATAGAAGCAAAGAGTGGAATGGTGATTTCCGGGGGCTGGAGGAGAGGGGAACAGGAGATTTGTCAGAGTCACAAAGTTTCAGTTATACAAGATGAATAAACCTAGAGATCTACTGCATAGCATAGAGCCTGTAGTTAACAATATTGCATTGTATACGTAAATATTTTTTAAGAGGGTAGATCTAATGTTAAGTGTTCTTATCACACACACTCAAAATAATAATGAATAAAGAGGGCAGGAAGAAATTGTTGGAGGGCATGAACATGTTTAGGGCACAGATTGTGGTGATGGTTTCCCAATTTAAACTTAAGTCCATACTCATTAAGTTGTATACATTAAATATGTACAACAGCTTTTTGTATGTCAATCATACCTCAATAAAGTGTTCTTTTTCAAAAGAGAAATTGGTAGAGCTGATATTCTATTATAAAACTTCATACTGGGAACCTTGGGAACCTGACCCCCGCCTTACTGATCTCAACCCCAGCCTGAACCTCATCTCTTCCATTCCCCGTCCTCTACAGCCACAAATGCTCACATGTCATGTATCCTTATTCTTCTCCACTCAGGGTTAAATATGGGAAATTTAAATGGTTTTCCTACACCAGCTCACACATCTGTTTTTTGCTTTGCATTTTTTCCAAATCAGATGAGAAAGAAGATATAAGGAAGACAAAAGGCGAATGGAGTAGTAGTAGGGTAAGGACATGAAAACAAAAGAAGTGATGCAGAGAGGGAGGGCAGAATAAGCCTCCCAGCGGGGATGGCAATGTGACTGAACAAAGAGAGCACTGGGTAAGGGCCTCGACATGGAGTGGGCTCTCAGCTTGTCACAGACTCCTTGGGAAACTTTTAGTGAAGGGCCACCACTCTTTGCTGCTCAGTTTGCTTTTCTGTAAAATGGAGATCATTTTTTTTAATTTTATTTTTTTATTAGTTTCAGGTGCACAAGACAAAGTAATACTTAGACATTTATCATTTATATCCCTCACACTGTGTGAACCTCCCTCCCCCCATCCACTATCCCTCTGACATCGCACGGAGCCATTACATTTCCACTGTCTCTATTCCTAAGGCTGTACTCCGCTTCTAAGGCTGTAAGTATATACATACATATATATACATAACATTTTTTAAATCCCTAATTCATACCTCATGACACTGTTGCAAGACCCTGTAAGATGACATGTGTAAATATATTTCGCAAACCATCAAGAGCCAAACCCATCTAAGGATTAGGGATGGGAGACTTACATAGGAGCCAACAAAATCATAAAAGAAATGGCAATTATTTTGTTTTTGGTTTTTCCTCACATGCCACTTAGTTTCAAGTTCTTCACAACACTATATTATCATTTAGAATATCCCTGTGACCTATTTATCTAACATCTTCTGATTTTCTTTCTCTTTTTTCCCAATTTCTACTTCAAACTGATCTTTGTATGTAAACACACCCTGGGTGCCTCTTTAGGAGGCAAAAAAAAAAATGAGAGGGATATGATTATTAGATTACTTCGTGTTATGGTGCATAAGGACATATATTCCCTTAAGTGCATATAGTATAGGCAGGCCTGAGTCCACATATACGATTAAATACATAAACACACACACACACACACACACACACACACACACGCACACCCTACAGTGAGGTCCTCACCCTTCTTTTTACACCTAGCATGTCACACGATATGGTCCTTGGGAAGGAAAATCTTACAATCTAGGTCACGTTGTTAACTTGCTCACCCAGGAATTATTTTACCCAATGAGCTGCTCCGCTGATTTCACATGTTCTGTTTCTATTTTAATGTGAATTGAGGCAGAACTAAATCATCTTAAAGCATCTGTCGATAGGCAGTTATCCGGCCATTCAGCTTCATGTTCTTCATAACCCAGTGTTATTATTTGGAATGTTTTTGGTCCCTTTATATAACAGCCCCTGAGTTTCCCTTCTTTCTTCTACTTTCTCTTTCAAACTGATCTTCATAGGTAAACAGGCTGTAGGTGGTCACAGATTTCATCAGGTGGAAAAAATGAAGAGAGGAGCCAATGGGTTAGATTACTTTGGATCATGTCCCATAAGGAAAAACCTATATCAGTAATAATCCCTTGGATTTATAAAAAGGGCTTTGAGAACAGCCCAGTGCTAGTTATGTGACCACGGGTGTCACTTCACTTCCCTGCATTTATTTCTTCATTTGTAAATGATGACAATATTGGTGATTTAAGCAGCCTATTTGGAGTATAGCCATTGAATCAATGGAAATTAACCCAATTGTTTTCTTACTCAGCCCCTTTCTCTCTGTCTTGTCCATGATGTATCATGAAAGACTGTCAGATGTCTTGCTGAAATCCAGACTCACTGTGTTTAACATTTCCCTGATCTACAAAGACAGTAAGAAACCTGAGCAAAAATTAAAGAGAAAGAAGGAGAGAAATTAAATGAGGTTGTTTGGACTGATCTGTACTCCATATCCCCATGCTATCTTCTGCTGATGGTCACCTCACTCCTCGAGTGCCCGCAAAACATGTATTTCCACTTGGCCAAATTGTTGGAACTTCAAATTCACTGGATGACTTTCTAAAAATGACCATTTTCTCATTTTTAAAATAAAATCAGCTTTTCCCCAGTTGACACTTCTCAACACAGTTTCTTGAAAATCCTGGAGCGGAGCTTACATCCAACAAGAGAGAAGAATTTGGAGGAAGCATCCTGTGGATGTAAATCCCCATCCATTTCTCACCTGCCCTCAGAGGAGATCCAATTCTTCCCAAGGGCTCTCCTGGCCCTCCTGAGTTGGTGACAGCACCACGAGGGATGTCCTGAGGAGACTTTCAAGTCACTTAGAAGGCATATGCAATTATACACTTTTCATTTTCATTTCAACATAGAAGCCTTACTCTATGCCAAGGTCCTGCTGACACAGCAACTCTCTTCACAGAGTTCACTGTCTAGTGTAAAAGACAGATGTGTGAGCAAATAAATATAACCCAGTTGTAAGTACATCTGAACTTACATGGTAGAACTATAGTATCAGCTCACTCAATCCTCCCATGTTTCTGGGCACTTCCATTCTAGCTAAGGATGGGGCTAGGTATGGCCTGATTCACCACAAGACAAGACAGGATGGATGGGACCACAGCCTAAAAATTTGCTGGATTAATGAGGCAAAACAGGTACATGGATGACAGGCCCTTCTACAGGTTCCGGAGGACAATTTGGTCTGGAAGGTAAAGGTGTTATACAGTGACAGCTACAGCTTAGAGAAATGGGATGACAATGGTCCAAGCCTTGGTGGGTACTGAGTCTCCCAACAGGTGGCCCAACTATAATTATGGGAAATTTAGGGAAAGCAATACTTATATTCTAAGAAAGTGAGCTATCAGTATCAGGAACACTCACTAGCAAGTATCAAGCCTTAGCCGCCAGGCTGAAGTTCAAGGGAAGTTCTCTGGTTAGCAATTGCCCTGACTACAGTATATTCTGAGCTAATGAATTTGACAATTAAGCCAGTATAATCAGCCTCACTGAACATCTGAAAGGCTAGTGCTCCTCACGGAATAGTAAGTCTCAACTCTAGAAGTACCTGCATATACGATTTAGCACACCTCGTGAGCAAACATTGAAAAAGTGGTGGCTGCCAGATGACCCTAAAGGTTAACTCCAAAGCTTGCAGCCCACATTCCTGAAATCTGTCACAAGTGGAAGCTTATGTGAATGTGTCCATTGAGAAAACTTCAAAACTGAGTATGAGGGCCCCCAAAGCACTGCAATTATGGATGGGAAGAAGGGGTAAGTATTGCATAGATTAGTTGTTTTCATTTGGAGAGAGGATGGACAGGGTTCCAGGAGAGGGGAAGAAAGGGAGAGATGTGTAATTGAAATAAATATCCCCCCGTCCTTCTTTCTCTTCTATAAATACACAACTGAGAATCGGTGGCATAGGTGAATAATTTTATTCAATATTGAAATCTCTGTCCTGGAGGATTGAACCGTTCGAGATAATTGGAGAAGGGACTAAAAAGATCACCTTAGCTGGATTGACATTCAGGGTAAAGAAATCCAGTAGCTTTTCAAACAATTAAGAATGCTAACGCTTACATAAAGTATATAAATACTCCCACTTAATGAAAATGTACTTAACAGCTAAGTGTTTATTGAAGCTTGAGTACCATGACTCAGAATTTTCTTTCAACTAGAAATCAAGTCCCAATTGGAGGTCCATACAACCACTGACGCACCACCTTTCACTCTCACTCCCACAGTTTTCTGACACAATTCCAAGGGCTAAAAATGTCTAAGGACATTTTCTGAAAGACTTGGGTACTTATAAACATCAGGAAGCTACACTAAACCTAGATCTGTTGGGAGGAGAGGTACGGCATCCATTCCTGGGGCTGGACCCTGGGATGAATATACTGGCCTAGGAGTGAACTCTGTGGTACTGGCAGTGGGGTAGGAAGGGTACTGAGTGCTAGGCCTAAAGGGAGCGGTGAAAAGGGCCAAGAGTATCATCTGCAGTCTCACCTCCTCTCAGGACACTTGGCACTAGCTTATACCTTTCTCCTAAACTCAGCTAAGAGGTTTGCTGTATTTTATACGTTTCTGAGTGTCTTGTAGTATGAGGGCTTTTGAAAAATATTAATTGACCGTGCTTCCAGAAGCATAAAGTCAACACTTAAAAATTAAAAGGAAAAAGTATCCTTATGTTCTTATAAAATTGATATTAAACATTGAGTGTTTTGGCAGATATAGGGATGTGCCACTTAGAACAGCCTTCAATAAAGAACTTCCTGTCCAGCTTCAAGTTGACATCATCTAGGGATGAGCTCCTTCAGAGCTCACATCAGCATTTGAGCCAGTCACGCTCTTCATAGGATGGCCCCAACTAATGACTGAGCAAAATAGGAGTACAAAGACTCAGCTGTTTCCATCCAGCGGGACTTCTCAGGACATGTTAGCAGGATTCCAGTAAGTAAGAGGCAGGCTTTGCTTTTATCTCCCTTTTGGGCTGGCAGAGACTTTGTCAGGTCTACATTGTGGTCTGACAGCTCCCTCTGCCCAGTTCTTCTTTCCCCTCTTCTTTTCACAGGTGTTACTCCACAAGTCTTATATAGTATAATATAAAATAAAACCAGGTCTTATATTAATTTTTGCTCCAAAAGACGCATTAGAGCTGATGGTCCACCTAGGTCTTATTTTCGGGGAAACAGGGTAGTACCTGTCCAGCTATTCGGCACCAACATACACATGAGCTATTCCCTTAGGCATGCTGGAATCTCCTTGATTATCTGATCTTAACTTACAAATGAATGCCTGTATCACAAGCCCTCTGGCTTCTACACTGTGGAAGAGGGGGACCCAAAGTGAGTTCCTGAGGACTGCATGGATCCCTATGCCCATAGGTAACTTCCATTAATCTGAGATTCTGAGCACTACTGATAATAAATAGTGATGAAGACAATTGAAATTAAAATTTTCTTTTACTAGCAATATTTGAGGGTTCAAAAAAATATCCATTGATTGCAACACTACAGGGATGATATGACTTTGTAAAACATAAGCAAGGGAAAGAAACAATGGATTCCAAATGATTGAAGGAGTTATCTAAGATACATTTACTGTTCTTGTTTGTCACTTTGATTTCTAGTGAATAAAGATCTTGTTCAAAATACTGGAGACCTCCATTGAGATTAGAAGCTCAGTGTGGAAACTGACACTTCTGTATTCCCAGACAAGAGAAAGATAGAACAAAGGAAGGAGAAAGAGACAGAGACACAGAGTGAGACAAAGGGACAGAGCCTAACAGAGCTCAGGAGGGAGCTAAACTTAAGACTTGTCCTCAACAACTTCTCCAATTCCATAGAAAGCAACTGGCTTCAGCTTTACATTAAATCAATGATATCCCAGCCAGAAATACTTGTTACATGTACAAAATAAAATGCAGTTTGAAAGCAAGAAAATATGGTACAATTAGGAAATGGGGTAGGGGATCACAGGGATCTTATTCCATCCAATGGTACATTCATTTGCTAGGGCTGCCATAACAACCACAAATTGGGTGGATGAAAAAACAGAAATGTATTGTCTCACAGTTCTGCAGATTAGAAGTCCTAGATTAACGTATTGTCAGAGATGGTTCCTTCTGAGGGCTCTGAGGGAAGGATCTGTACCAGGCCTTTCCTTGGCTTTTAGATGCATCACCCCAATCTCTGCCTTGGTCTTCACATGGCATTCTCACTGTGTGTGTGTCTATATCCAAATTGCTCTATATAAGGATGCCAGACACATATAATTAGGGTCCTACCCTACTCCAGTATGACCACATCCTAACTTAACTGATTATATCTGCAATGACCCTATTTCCAAATAATGTCACTTCTGAGGTTCCACGGGTTAGGGCTTCAATATATGGATTCTGGGGGAATGCAATTCAACAGGTGGTATCATTGGCAAGAAGCTACCTTTGTGGAGATTTGAACATCCAAACATCATTACTCTGATGGGAAGAGTGCTGTTGAGCCCCATGTTTAGCACAGCAAGTTTTATACAGTTACATCCTATTGTTGATACAATGAAACTTTATTTTCAGTAAAGATATTAAACAGTATCATTCATTCACCATTACCCTCATGATAAGCACAATCAATGAGTGAGCTAAAGGCTGTGCTTGAAATGTCTTTTTAGAACTTGTTATGGACTGTTGCAGCTCCCCAAAATTCGTATGTTGAAGTCCTAACCTGCAGAACCTCAGAATGTGACTATTTGGAGATACAGCCTACATAGAGATAATTAAGGTAAAATAAGGTCAACACACTAGACCCTAATATAATATGACTGGCATCCTTATAAAAGGAAGAGATTAAGATGCAGACACACAGAGGGCAGACCACGTGAAGAGACACAGGGAGAAGACCGCCATCTGCACGCCAAGGAGAGAGGCCTCAGAAGGAGCCAATACTGCCAATCCCTTGATCTCAGACTTCCAGCCTCCAAACCTGTGAGACAATAAATATCAGTTGCATAAGCAGCTCAGTCTGTGGTACTTTGTTACAGCTCACCAAAAAGAACAAGCACTTCATGAGTACTCCTAGAGAATCTGGAAAAAGCCTTGAGATCCACTTCGATGGTGGCAGGGCAGGTGCATGTGAACGGGCCTCTTTAATAGCTAAGGAAATGCTGCTGCTGACGCCCACACCCTTCCTCTACTTTTCCACCTTCAAAATGGGTTTGTTACA
Organism: Rhinolophus ferrumequinum; assembly: GCF_004115265.2. Taxonomy (NCBI): domain Eukaryota; kingdom Metazoa; phylum Chordata; class Mammalia; order Chiroptera; family Rhinolophidae; genus Rhinolophus; species Rhinolophus ferrumequinum. The sequence goes on along the minus strand of NC_046284.1, from coordinate 7,443,773 downwards.
GGCATTTCCCATGACTTACCTTTCACTGGGTCTGTAGATTCAAATGATAGGCCCTGACTCCGGGTACTGAATTTTATAAGAAAATAGTGAGTGGACATACAGATGACCGATAGACATGTGAAAGATTCTCCATGTCACTAATCATCAGAGAAATGCAAATTAAAAACACAATGAGATGTCACCTCACACTTGTCAGAATGGCTATCATCAATAAATCAACAACCAACAAGTGTTGGCAAGACTGTGGAGAAAAGGGACCCCTCGTGCACTTTTGGTGGGATTGCAAATTGGTGCAGCCACTATGGAAAACAGTTTGGAGGTTCCTCAAAAAAATTAAAAATAGAACTATCTTGTAATTCCACTTCTGGGTATTTATCTGAAGAAATCCAAAACAGTAATTCAGAAAAAGACATGCTCCCCTATGGTCACTGCAGCACTATTTACAACAGCTAAGACGTGGAAGCAACCTAAGTGCCACTCAAAAGATGACTGGATAAAGATGTGGTACATACATACAATGGAATATTACTCAGCCATTAAAAAAGAATGAAATCTTACCACTTGCAACAACGTGGATGGACCTAGAAGAGGCATTATGCTAAGTGAAATAAGTCAGACAGAAAAACAAATACCATATGATCTCACTTATATGTGGAATCTAAAGAACAACATAAACAAAAAAACTCCACAAAATAGAAACACACCTATAGATACAGAGAACAAAGTGATGGTTGCCAGAGGGGAGGAGGGTTGGGAGGCTGGGTCAAAAAGTGAAGGGATTAAGAAGTACAAATGGGTAGTTATAAAATAGTCACAGGCATGTAAAGTACAGCATAGGGAATATAGTCAATAATGTTGCAACAACTATGTATAGTACCAGGTGGGTTCCAGACTATTCGGGAGGAATCACTGCATAAGGTGTATAAGTGTCTAACCACTATGCTGTACATCTGAGACTAATATAAAATAATCCTGAGTGTCAACTGTAATAAAAAATAAAAGTAAAATTTTTTAAAAAAGAAAATAGTGAATGGACAAACCTGTGTGATCAAATATCAGAATGGGCACCGGAGCTCCAGATAGGAGCCTTCCCCAAGCAGCAGGAAGATCTACACCTAGGCATGAGGGAAACTAAATTAGTACCCCATAGTTAGTAGTTCCTTTACTTTAAGCCACTAAGTTTTAGCCCATGATATATTTATTACAAGACTTGTCCTTAGCACAAGTATGCACACTGGCTCCTGGGTTCCTGAGTCACTGAATGTCAAATGTGGTGAGATGCTGAAGTGGCACTGCTAAAGTTAGAAGGCTCAAAGTTGCCAATTAATTCTGTGCAAAAAGGCGTTTACATCAGCCTCCACTTTGGGCCCAGCCTGAGGTTCTCAAGCTTCTATTAGTCTGGGACCTCTTCAGGAGCAACTGCTTGCCTCAGGCCTGGAAATAAAACAATCACAGCAAAGTTCCCAGCCTATTTGTTGGACAGCAACTGGCTATATTTATCATCTATCCTCCTCCAACCTCCTCCCACTTCCTCTCGCCCCGTATTAGTTTCATATTGCTGCGTAACAAATTACCACAAATTTAGCAGGTGTAAATAACACACTTTTATAGATATACAGAAAGAAATTTATTATAAGGTATTGGCTCACACAATTATGGAAACTGAGAAGTCCCACGGTCTGCTGTCTGCAAGCTGGAGAATCAGGAAAGCTGAAGGTCCAAACCCACAGGCCTGAGAACCAGAGGAGGCAATGGGGTAAGTCCCAGTCTGAATGTGAGGGCCAGAGAACCAGGAACTCAATGTCCAAGGGCAGGAGAAACCAGACGTCCCAGCTCAAGCAAAAAGAGTGAATTTGCCCTTCCTCTGCCTTTTTATTCTATTCAGGCCCCCAATGGATTGAATGATGCCCACATTGGTGAGGCGATCTTCTTTACTCAGCCTATCAATTCATTTCCTAATTTTACCAGTTCTCTATGCTTCTCTTAGCCCAGTCAAGTTGACATATAAAACTAACCATCACATAAACAAAAGTACAGAACAATAGAATGAACTATCATGTATCCTTCATCTAATTTCAGCAATTATTAACTTAATGCCAATCTATTTTCATCTATACCCCACCCCCTAGGAGAGTGAAGGTGTCTGCCATCTCATCTGGAGCTCAGTCCTCTTCCAAGCTCCCATAGTTGCTCGCAGAATTCATTCCTTGTGCTGTATGACTGAGGGCCCTGGTTTTTGCTGACTCTTAACTTTGGGTTCCCTCCAATCCTAGAATCTGAGGCAACCACAATATGGCTGTTTGCTTTGTTTTTAGACTGGCAGTAGAATCACGCCAGTCTGGTAGGATGGAGTCTTAAATAACATAAACATAACCATGGCAGTGACATCCTATTGCCTTTGCCATAGTCTGTTTGTTAACAGCAAGTTTTAGGTACTGTCCACACCCTAGGAAAAGGGATTATGCAAAGGACCCCACACCCCTACCTCTGACCTCTCACGTCTGAGAGGGCAACAAGCATGGCAGTTGCTGACTGCTTCTGTTCATAACACTGTTACCAGAGAGTGGGCTCTTCTTGGCGCGGTGTCCAGGTTCTTGGCGTCTCAAGCAAAAAATTGAATAAGATACCGAGGTAAAGTAGTGAAAGTACAGTTTATTAGAAGAAATAGTACACTTCAAAGAAATAGGAGTGAACCCGAGCAGTAGAGAATGGCTCAAGAGCCCAAGGTGGCATTATCAGGAGAAAAAGTACACTCCAAAGAGTTTGGAGTGGGCTGAGCAAAAGAAGAGGCTCAAAAGGCCCTCACAGGAGAGGACTTGGAGTTTTTATCCTTTGTTCTCTAGAATGGGCTGTTCCTTTGCAGGTGTGGGACCACTTGATTGACACCTGTGATTGACAAGAGGCTATAACCTCATCTTTTTTTAAACTGCAAATGCGTGAGTGGCCAGTTTGATCTAGCTGGGTATCTTGTGCCCATTTGTTTACAATGGAAAGGGGAAGTTTCAGACAGAGAGGGGAGGTCTTCTGGGCAGTAATGCAGAAACCTGATGCCTATCTCTAACTGCCTGCCATGTTTTTCCCTTGAGAGATGTGATCCCCATAAAATATCTGTGGGAAGCTGAAGGACAGAAGATCTTTGCTTCTGTATCTGCTTCCTGCTGGACAGGGACGCAGAGCTGTCCCTACCTATTGGGGGTTTCACAGAACTCTCGCCCTATCTGATCTCAGATGAAAGGAAGGGGTCCCAAGATCCGCCTGGAAGACTGCATTGGCTTCTTTGGTTGCAACTGGCAATGTTGGTGGGGTATCCTCTGTATCCCCAAAGCCCCTGAATAAGGAAAAATAGCTTTTAATTAATAAATCTATTAGCTCTATAGAGCCTGTGGCCATTCAACCAGTCATTTAGGTGGCGTCAATTGTCCAGGAGCTGGGCCCAGAATGGGTTGGAAAAATATTAGGCTTCAATGATTACAATCAACAAGAATGCTGGCTTGGGGGAATGTTAAAGCCTATTTGGTCTCTGGGATGGAATTTTCCAAGAGTTAGATCCGGAATGGCTTGGGGGATGTTAGGAAACCACAGGCTTTTAAGTAGTTATCAGAAGCAGGGGTGAGAGATATTCTGTGATTCTGGCTAGGAGAAATCTTTAGTCTATGATTCAGAAACTGATTAGAAGAGTAATCAAAGCCGGGCGCTAAGGAGCTAAAAAACTAGGGAAAAGGAGACTTAAAATTTCTGTAGTGAGGGGGCTCTCCCATTACAATACCACCAACTAAACTTGGGATAGGATTCAAGGTGCATTTTTTTGTTATTGTGTTCTCTTTGCCTAGTTATCATGCCATGTGCATTCCTTTGTGGTCATCACTATCATGCCACGTAAGTCACACATGGGTTATTACCTATGTGAGTAACAAGGCTCAGCCAATCCCACAAAATCACACATGGAGTCCCAGGACCAGCCACATCAGCACACCCTGGAAGCTTGTTAAAAATGCAAATTCTCTTACCAGAGGGTAAGTGGGGAGGGGGGTGGTAGAAAATGGAAAAGGGGATCAAACACATGGTGATATATTATAGAAATGTACACTTGAAACCTACATAATTTTACTAACCAATGTCACCCCAATACATTTATTTAAAAAAAAAAAAAGAAATGCAAATTCTCAGACTCCACTCCAGACCTGCTGAATTAGAAACTCTCCTGCAGTTTGTATTTCAACAAACCCTCCCCCTCCCCCAGGAGATGCTGATACATGGTCAAGTTTGAGTACTACTGAGTTCAGAATCAGGCTTTATGGAGAAAAGGGGACTTAGCCAAGGAAAAGCACAGAGAAAAGTATGTGTATGAGTTTGGGGCTGCCATAACAAAGTATCATAGACTGGGTAGCTTCAAAAAAAGAAACTTATTTTCTCACAGTTTTGGGAACTAGAAGTCTGAGATCACGGTGTCAGCAGGGTTGGTGCCTTCTGAGGTCTCTCTCCTTGGTTTATAGATGGCCATCTTCTTCTCCCTGTTTTCCTCCAGGGTATCCTTATGTCCTAACTTCCTTTTCTTACAAGGACATCAGTCAGATTGGATTACGGTCCACTCTAAGGACCTCATTTAAACTTAATCACCTCTGGAAAGACCCTGTCTCCAAATAGTCGCATTCTGAGGTACAGGGGCTTAGAACTTCAACGTACAATTTTGTGGGGACACATGCAGGTCATAACACCTTGTTCTTCCCATATTTCCAAAGAGAGGTGTGCTGGGTCCAGGGTGACACTGGGTCCAAAAGTGATTCTGCATTACAAAAGAGGGATGCCTCCACTCTGTGGGGCTCCCTTTTTGTCCTGTTTATTGGGGGAAAGAAAAGGTTGCTTGGTGCCTGGCAGTCAGCATTTGAGGTATCAATGGTTTGTTTCTAGGCATTGTTTAGGAATGCCAATGGCTCAGCACTGGGAGATGATGGGACCCATATAATCAGTGCCCTTCTGGAGCAGGAACCTCTTGTCCTATTAGAAGCTGAACTTGGAGATAGTTCAAGCTCTGGAAGAACGGAAGGGCTGGTTCCAGCTAACTCTTGTCCAGCATCTGGAGTGAGTTCTCAGGTTCACATTCAGATAATGCTGCTCACTGCACTACATCAGTAGGCCTTTCATGGCCTCACTGGATCATGAGGACAAATGAAGTCAACTGACAGTAATAATTCAAGGTTCACTGTCATGTTTCCTGCAAAGTCCACCTCAAGCATGTTGGGATCTCTCTCATGTGCTTACAATCAATTTTCGCCCTCTGGGATGATTGCTGTGCCCCTGGACCATGTCCATACTGCTGCTCCAACAAGCATTGTCTACTCGACTGCTCTTCTGGCCACAAGACCCCAGCAATGTCTGTCGCCATTCTTCTGCCAACCGCCATGCTACTGCTGCTATTAGATAAAGCAGATATAGAATTGCACAGCCCAGAATTTCAGGCTACATCAAGTATTGCCAAGTAAGCACTGTTCTGCCAGGTACAATAGGCCTTACTAGGGCTATTATTTTGCCAGGAAGGGTTGTCTTTTCTGCTATTCTCCTGGACATAGGAGAGATTCATTTGTTGCCTCTGTGACCTCTCCCAATGACAGAATCAAATGTTATTTTTTGAAAAAGTGGAGAATATCCCTCTGCCCTTTGTGTTGCACTCTGTTATTGAGTCTCACATTCCTTTTGAGCTGACTGAAGAGACACTTTATATACAGTTTGAAAGATCACATATTGTGACAGGTATCTGGTACCATACCAATCAGCTATGGCCAAGGGGACAAGACCACAATACCCAGATTATGTGGTCACAAGTCACACGAGTTTGTCCTTATATTTCGAAACCATTTCTAAGGAATTAAGGAGCCATTCAATTGTTGATTTTAAACCTTCGATATGTGTTTTTCTGCATTTGTATGAAAATCATGTTTTCAACTTTTTGAAAATGATACATTATCAAAAAATATAATTAAAACCAGTTTCAGTTTCATACCTAACTTTTCTTCATGCTTAACATAAAATTTACTGTTTTAACCATGTATAAGCATACAGTTCACTGGCATTTAGTACATTCACATTGTTGTGCTACTATAACCATCATCCATCTATAGAACTTTTTCATCTTGCAAAACTGAAGTTCTATCTCCATTGAACACTAACTCCATATTCCCTGCTCTCCTCAGCACCTGGCAACTATCATTCTACTTTCTTTCTCTGTGAATTTGACTACTCTAGGGACCTCCTACAAATGGAATCATACAGTGCTTGTTCTTTTGGAGGTGGCTTATTTCATTTAACAGAATGCCCAGTTGATTTTTACACTGTCCCATTCTACTGGATTCTTCTATTAGTGAAAAAATAAGGCACACCTGTCTTCATCTCAGAATTTGTTTTTTAATCCCTCAGTCCTCCTCCAGTTACAGACTTGTACCCCTCTTTCTTTTACTTGACCACTCACTCTCTAAGCAACTGTACTCTGGCTTTCAAGCCACTCTCCAAAGTTATCGATGACCTCCTAATTTGTTAATTTGATAGCCTTTGCCCCTCAAATTCATCTATCTTTATGTATCCATAGAATTACATAGATAGTATGGTGTTTATTCTACAAACACCCTGTGAGTTATGCAGGACTGGTATAATTATTATTCAATGGAAGATCATCTTATCTCCATTTTACAGATGGAGAACCCAAACCTCAGATTTTCATTTGTTCATTCACACAACAAATGTGTATTGAGTTTATCCTATACACTAGTCCTCTACTGGGTGCTGGAGAGAGAATGGTGAGCACCCCAGACACTGTCCATTTCTTCATGCAGCTTATAGCCTAGTCAGAAAGATAGACATCATTGTGAAAATTATCACACATGGGAATATAATTACCAATTGTTGTTTTGTGAAGAGACAATACAGGGTTGCTGGGGGTTCACAGGAAGACCTAGTTCAGATTGCAAGTGGAGTGCAGGGAAGTGCTTCTTAAGAAGTAATACAGGGCAAAGAGAGAAAGAGACAAAGACAAAGAGGGAAATAGAAGAGAGAGGGAGAGGGAGAGGGAGAGGGAGAGGGAGAGGGAGAGGGAGAGGGAGAGGGAGGGAGAGATCTAAGCAAAGGGAACAGCATGCCATTATTCCTCAGGGGAAGAAAACAGAGAGGGACAGAGAGAAGACCCCAGTAGCTGGAGCAGATATAACAAGCAGAAGAGAGATAGAAGAAGAGGCTCCAGAGGGAGGCAGAATTTCATCATAAGGGCATTATGAAGCCTTAGAACACCTTTAATCTGCTGAATTAAAGGGAACAAATTTGACAGAACAAGTCTGGAACATATGAATACAAACAGCTTTTTACCCTCTTTTCTTATCCTGCACCCCAACTAGGACAAATGAATTTGGAGTTTGCAGGCTGACTGGGTATTTGCTTTCCCTTCCCAAGAAATTTCAATATTTAAAGATTAGATAGAGGAGAAAGAACTACCAAAGAACACTCAGAGGAGCATCCAGAGAGGTGAGGAGAAGCCAGAATTCCCTGTCTTAGAAGCCGAGAGAAGAGCCTGTTTCAAGAAGGGAATCCTCAACCTCTTGAATGCTGCTGAGAAGTCCAGGGAAAGTAAGACTTGAGAGTGTCCGTTTGATGCAGCAACAGGGAAGTCTAAGTAACCTTAGCAAAAGCAGATTCCACAGAGGGGCACGAGAAAAGTCATATGGGGAAAGGTGGAGAGAGATGTGTAGACTATTTTTCTGAAAAGGAAAAAATAAAGGGGAAAAGAAAGATGTAACAATAGCTGGAGGGAAGGGTGGGTTAAAGAAAGAGGAATTTTAAAGATGGGAGATAATAGAGAATATCTGACAGGAATGATGCAGTTGAAAAATAAGACGTTAAAGATTCAAGAGGTGGGAGGGCATAACCAACTTAGAAAGTGAAGTGGGATTGCTTTCAGAACCAGGTGTATTAACTAGCCTTTGATAGAATCAGGGATATGCCTTCTGGTAAAGTACGGTTTAAACTATAGCATGCCTGTGAAACAACTATGAGTTATATTGCAAGGGAGATTCTGATTCAGCAGGTCTAGGGTGGGGCCTACGACTCTGCATTTCAAACAAGCTTTCAGATGAGACCAATGTAGCTGGTCCACAGACCACACTATAAACTACAAAACACTAGACAATGTTTCTCAACCTTGGCTGCAGATTAGAATCACCTGAAGGAGCTTTTAAAACTCCTGATGATAGAAAAGATCAATAAAAGCAGTTATTGGATGCAATCCAAGATGGTGAAGTAGATAAACACTGTGCCTGCTTCCTTCCATGAACATATTAAAATTACAACTAAATTATAGAACAATCAACCTGGAGACCATCTGAAGTGTAGCTGAACAGAAGTTATAACTAAGTTATAACTAAAGATATAAAGAAGAAGCCACATTGAGTCTGGTAGGAGGGGCAGAGACACAGAATGGGCCCCACACATGTGTGTGGAGGATGAGAATCAGGAGGGATATTTCGGTCGTGGAGGTTCTCCCCAGAGGAGCTAGGACTCCAGCCCCACACCGACCTCCCCAGCCTGGAGTACTGTGCCAAAGAGTTCCCACAACATCTGGCTGTGAAAAACAGTGGGGATTCTAACCATCTGGGTGGGATGGAAGGCTGAGGGAAACACAGGTGTCCTCTTAAATGACCTGCGCAGAGACTCACTCACTTACAGGCACTCAACTTGGGCTCCAGTGGAGGAATGGTGACTCAGGGGGCAGACAGAGGGCAGACTTAGGTGCGTTGCTGCAGAGCAAGGGCTGGAGGACAGTTGCTATTTTCCCTGTGTGGGGACCTTCTGCCATGCAGCAGGCAGGCTGGCACCATCTTTCCTGTGTTGAGCCCAACCCCTACGCTTATGGCCAAATCTGAATCTGATTGGCCTGGTGAGCTCTGTTGCTCCACTCTGCTGCTTCACTGAGACCCCACCCCACCCAGCCCCCTCAATGCTGGAGGCACTTTCTCCAAAAGCAGTCAGCCCTGCCTGTATTGCACTCTTTCTTGGAAAACTATCAGAGGCTGACAAACACTAGGCAGGTGGCAACTAGTCTCAGTGTACTCTGAGACTTTTGCTGAGTAGCTTCAGGCTTAGCACTGGCACCAAACAAGAATTTACATTAATCTGTTGACCACAACTCTTCCCATTCTAGTGACTCCCTGAGACTCTCCCTCACCCAATATTCATACTGAACAAGGTTTTATCAGTGGCTGTACCTTAAGGGAGCCAGTAGATGGCAGCCAGCCTCGGGGGGTCCTGGCTTTTGGCAGAGCTACCCCAGACCCGGTACTGGTGGCAGACATCCTAAGTTTGCAGCATGGCCTCTCTCCAGGTTTAGCACAGGCTGATCCGCAGTGAACAACTGCAGATCATTTTGTAGCTATTACCAGGCCTATCACAGGAAGTGAGTGACCTGGGCCTTCACTAGAGCCCCTCCCAAGAGGGCCCAGAACAAATATACTTGAAAGCTGGCTTCAGGCCACAACAGAGCACCGCCCAATTAGCCCCACGAGTGGCACACACAAAGGGTGGTCTCAACAGGCACCAGAGCTCACTGGGGCATATCCCACTCAGTGGAGTAAGCCCCCCGACCCCCGCACAGCAGCCTGTAAGCTGTGGATGTGGTCAAATACCACAGCCAGTCAGCCTGAGGGTCAATCCCACCCATTTATGTGCCAATGGCAATAAAGGCTCAACCATAACAGGAGGACACACACAACCCCCACAAAGGACACTCCTGGAGCACCCAGAGCAATTGACCAGGGAGACTGTGCCAGGGCCCCAAAGATCACCTATTACATAAAGCCACCCAGCCAAGACTGAAAGGCATAGCAAATTTACCGAATACATAGAAATAAACACAGAGAGGCAGCCAAAATGAGGAAACAAAGAAATATATCTCAAATGAAAGAACAGGTGAAAAATCCAGGGAGATAACTAAATGAAATGAAGACAAGCAATCTACCAGAGACAGAGTTCAAAACAATGGTTATAAGGAAGCTCAAGGAACTTAGTGAGAACTTCAACAAAGAGACAGCAAGCATTAAAAAAGGACATAGAAACCATAAAAAAGAACCAGTCAGAAGTGAAGAATATAATACCTGAAATTTAGAATGTACTAGAAAGAATCACCAGCAGACTAGATGAAGTAGAGGATTGAATCTGTGATTTGGAAGAAAAGGTAGCAGAAAGCACCCTATCAGAACAGCAAAAAGAATCAGAAAAAAGGAGGCTGTTTAAGAGACCTCTGGGACAGCTCATTGAACGCGGGGTTAGGCGTCAGGATCCGTCTTCTTCGTGAGACGCATTTACACAGAAGCAACCATGTCTAAGGGACCTGCAGTTGGCATTGATCTGGGCACCACCTACTCTTGTGTGGGTGTCTTCCAACACGGAAAAGTGGAAATAATTGCCAATGATCAGGAAAACCGAACCACCCCAAGTTATGTCGCTTTTACTGATACCGAACGATTGATCGGTGATGCTGCAAAGAATCAAGTTGCAATGAACCCCACCAACACGGTGTTTGATGCTAAACGCCTCATTGGACGTAGATTTGATGATGCTGTTGTTCAATCCGATATGAAGCATTGGCCCTTCATGGTGGTGAATGATGCTGGCAGGCCTAAGGTCCAAGTAGAATACAAGGGAGAGACAAAAAGTTTCTATCCAGAAGAAGTGTCTTCAATGGTTTTGACAAAGATGAAGGAAATTGCAGAAGCCTACCTTGGGAAGACTGTTACCAATGCTGTTGTCACAGTACCTGCTTACTTCAATGACTCTCAGCGTCAGGCTACCAAAGATGCTGGAACTATTGCTGGTCTCAATGTGCTTAGAATCATCAACGAACCAACTGCTGCTGCTATTGCTTACGGCTTAGACAAAAAGGTTGGAGCTGAAAGGAATGTGCTGATCTTTGACTTGGGAGGTGGCACTTTTGATGTGTCAATTCTCACAATTGAAGATGGAATCTTTGAGGTCAAATCTACAGCTGGAGACACCCACTTAGGTGGAGTAGACTTTGACAACCGGATGGTCAACCATTTCATTGCAGAGTTCAAGCGCAAGCATAAGAAGGACATCAGTGAGAACAAGAGGGCTGTCCGTCGCCTCCGTACAGCTTGTGAACGTGCTAAGCGTACACTCTCTTCCAGCACCCAAGCCAGTATTGAGATTGATTCGCTCTATGAAGGAATTGACTTCTATACCTCTATCACTCGTGCCCGATTTGAAGAATTGAATGCTGACCTTTTCCGTGGCACCCTGGACCCTGTAGAGAAAGCCCTTCGGGATGCCAAGCTCGACAAGTCCCAAATCCATGATATTGTCCTGGTGGGTGGTTCTACCCGTATCCCCAAGATTCAGAAACTCCTACAGGACTTCTTCAATGGAAAAGAGTTGAATAAGAGCATCAACCCTGATGAGGCTGTTGCTTATGGTGCAGCTGTCCAGGCAGCCATCCTATCTGGAGACAAATCTGAAAATGTTCAAGATTTGCTGCTATTGGATGTCACTCCTCTTTCCCTTGGCATTGAAACTGCTGGTGGAGTCATGACTGTCCTCATCAAGCGCAATACTACCATTCCTACCAAGCAGACACAGACCTTCACTACCTATTCTGACAACCAGCCTGGTGTGCTCATTCAGGTTTATGAAGGTGAGAGGGCCATGACCAAGGATAACAACTTGCTTGGCAAGTTTGAACTCACAGGCATACCTCCTGCACCTCGTGGTGTTCCTCAGATTGAAGTCACTTTTGATATTGATGCCAATGGCATCCTCAATGTCTCTGCTGTGGATAAAAGTACAGGAAAAGAGAACAAGATTACCATCACTAATGACAAGGGTCGCCTGAGCAAGGAAGACATCGAGCGCATGGTCCAGGAAGCTGAGAAGTACAAAGCTGAAGATGAGAAGCAGAGGGACAAGGTATCTTCCAAGAATTCACTTGAATCCTATGCATTTAACATGAAAGCAACTGTTGAAGATGAAAAACTCCAGGGCAAGATCAATGATGAAGACAAACAGAAGATTCTTGACAAGTGCAATGAAATCATCAACTGGCTTGATAAGAATCAGACTGCAGAGAAGGAAGAATATGAACATCAGCAGAAAGAGCTGGAAAAAGTCTGCAATCCCATCATTACCAAGCTATACCAGAGTGCAGGAGGCATGCCAGGGGGGATGCCTGGAGGCTTCCCTGGTGGTGGAGCCCCTCCTTCTGGTGGTGCCTCTTCTGGACCCACCATTGAAGAGGTTGATTAAGCCAACCTTGAGCATAAATTTAGCATTGTTCCACATAAAATATGGAAGGACCCAAATTTGTAGCAAATTTACAGCAGTTTTAAAGTTGAGCTGTTATAGTAAGAAAAACTGGGCATTCTTAATACTTGAATATGGAATATGTGCACAGGGAAAGGAAATAACGATGTACTTTATATGCACTGTATTGTAAAGTGGAAAATGCAATGTCTTAAATAAAACTATTTAAAATTGGCAAAAAAAAAAAAGAGACCTCTGGGACAAAATCAAGCATAATAACATTTGCATCATAGGGGTACTAGAAGGAGAAGAGAGAAAGTAAGGCATTGAGGACCTATTTAAAGAAATAATGACTGAAAATGTTTCTAAGTTGGAGAAGGAAATAGACATACAAGCCCAGGAAGCGCAGACAGTCCCAAACAAGATGAACCCAAACAGGCCCACACCAAGACATGTTATAATTAAAAAGGCAAAGGTTAAAGACAAAGAGAGAATCCTAAAAGCAGCAAGAGAAAGGCAACTACTAACTTATAGGGGAGCTTCCATAAGATTGTCAGCCGATTTTTCAACAAAAACTTTGCAGGCCAGAAGGGATACACACAAAATATTCAATGTGATGAAAAGCAAAGACTTACATCCAAGATTACTCTGTCCAGCAAGGCTACCATTTAAACTCGAAGGACAGATAAAGAGCTTCCCAGACAAGAAAAAGCTAAAGGAGTTCATCACCACTGAATCAGAATTACAAGGAATGTTAGAGGGAATTCTTTCAGATGGAAAAAAAAAGAGAGAGAGAAAGGTCAAAATTATGAATAATAAAATGGCAATTGCTATGTGTCTATCAACAATCACTTTCAATGTAAATGGATTAAATGCTCCAATCAAAAGACATAGGAGGGCTGAATGGATAAGAAAACAAAACCCTTACATATGCTTCCTACAAGACACTCACTTCAGATTGAAAGACACACAGAGACAGAAAGTAAAAGGATAGAAAAAGACATTTCATGAAAATGGAAATGAAAAAAAACAAAAAGAGCTGTGGTAGCAATACTTATACCAGACAAAATAGGCTTTAAAATAAAAGCTATAAGAGACAAAAAAGGACCTAGTAATCCCGCTTCTGGGTATTTATCTGAAGAAACCCAAAATATTACTTGGAGGGGACATGTGCATTTGTATGTTCATTGCAGCATTGTTTACAATGGCCAATATGTGGAGACAGCCTGGGTGTCCATCGATGGATGAATGGATAAAAAGGAGGTGGTACATATATTGGAATATTGCTCGGCCATGGAAGGAAATGGGTTCTTGCCATTTGTAGCAGCATGGATGGACCTGGAGGAAATTGTGCTGAGTGGAGTATGTCAGACAGAGAAAGACTGATGCAATGTGATTTCAATTGTATGTGGAATCTAAAGAACAAAATAAACAAACAAAATAGAAACAAACTCATAGATACACAGAACATTTTGTTGGTTGACAGATGGGATGGGGGCTGGGGATGTGGGTAAAAAAAGGGGAAGGGATTAAGAAGTACAAATTGGTTGTTACAAAGTAGTTATGGAGATGCAGGGCATAGCATAAAGAGTATAGTCAATAATATTGTAATAATTATGCATGGTGTCAGAGGGGTATTAGATCTTTTGGGGTGATAGATGGAAGGGGTTTGGGGGAAGGGTGAAAAGGTGAAGGTATTAAGAAGTACAAATTGGTAGTTACAAAATAGTCATGGGGATGTAAAGCATAGAGAACATAGTCAATAATGTGGTAATGACTATGTATAGTACCAGGTGGGTACTAGACTAGTCAGGGGATCACTTCTTAAATTACATAAATGTCTAACCACTATGCTGTACACCTCAAATTAATATAAAATAATATTGAAAAATATAAATAACAGAAAAAAAAGAGAAGATCAAGAAAACTAAGAGCTGGTGTATTTAAAAAGATAAACAAAATTGACAAATATTTAGCTAGGATAACTAAGAGAAAAAGAGAGAGAGGACTCAAATAAATAAAAGTACACGTGAAAAAGGAGAAATTACGACTGATACCACAGAAATACAAAGGATCATAAGAGATTATTATGAGTAGTTATACATCAACAATTTGGACAACATAGAATAAATGAATACATTCCTAGAATCATACAACCTACAAAATCTGAACCATGAAGAAATAGAAAATATGAACACACCAATAGCAAGTTAGGAGACTGAATCAGTTATCTGAAAAACAAAAACAAAAACAAAAAACTCCCAACAACGAAAAACCCATGGCTTCTTGCCATGGTTTCATGCACAGATTCTACCAAACATTTAAAGAAAAAATAACACCAATTCTTCTCAAACTCTTAAAAAAAAATTGAACAGGATGGCACACTACCAGTCATTTTACAAGACCAACATTACCCTAAGACCAAAGCCAGACAAGGACATCAAAAGAAAAAACTTACAGGCCAATATCCCTGATAAACATACATGCAAATATCCTCAACAAAATATAACAAAGCAAATTCTCCAGCACATCTAAAGGCTCATATACCATAATCAAGTGGGATTTATCTCTGCCATCAAAGGATGGTTCAATATATACAAATGAAAAATGTGATACATCAACATTAACAAAATGAGGGATAAAAACCCTATGATCATCTCAAGAGATGAAGAAAAGGCATTTGACAAAATTAAACATCCTTTCATGATTAAAAAAATCTTTCAACAAATTAGGTATAGAAGGAATGTACCTCAACAAAACAAAGGTCATATATGACAAGTCCACAATTGACATATTCAACAGTGAAAAACTTTTCTTCTAAGACAGCTTTTCCTCTAATATCAGGAAAAAGACAAGGAAGCCCATTCTTGCCACTTCTGTTCAGCATGGTACTGAAAGTCCTAGCCAAGGCAAATAGGAAAGAAAAAGAAATAAAAGACATCCAGATTGAAAGTAAAAAAGTAAAATAGTCTCTGTTTGCAGTTGACATGATCTTATATACAGAAAACCCTAAAGACCACCAAAAAGCTCTTAGAACTAATAAACAAGATCAGTAAGGTTGCAGGATACAAAATCAACATACAAAATCAGTTACATTTCTATACATTAACAATGAGCTATTTGAAAAAGAAATTAAGAAAACAATCCATTTACAATTGCATCAGAAAGAATAAAATTCTGAGGAATAAATTTAACTAAGAAGGTGAAAGATAAGCACACTGAAAACTATAAAACATTAATGAAAAAAATGAAAAGGACAAAAATAAATGGAAAGATATCCTGTGTTCATGGATTGGAAGAATTGATATTGAAAAAATGTTCATACCATCCCAAACAATCCACAGATTCAATGCAATTGTTATCAAAATCCAACAGTATTTTTCACAAATATAGAAAAAAAAATTTTAAAATTCATATGGAACCACAAAAGACCCTGAATAGCCAAAGCAATCTTAAGCAAGAAGAACAAAGCTGGAGACATCACACTGCCTGATTTCAAAATATATTACAAAGCTATAGTAATCATATATTGACCAATGAAACAGAATAGAGAGCCCAGAAATAAATCCACACAATTATGGTCAATTATTCTTCGACAAAGCTGACAACAACACATAAGGAGGAAAGGACAGTCTCTCCAACAAATGGTATTGGGAAAACTGGATACCAACATGCAAAATAATGAAATTGGACACTTATCTTACACCCATATACAAAAACCAACTCAATGTGGAATAAAGGTTTGAATGTAAGACTTAAAACCATTAAACTACTAGGAAAAAATAAATAAAAACATAGGGAGTAATCTCCTTGACATTGGTCTTGGCAATGATTTTTTTTTATATGACCAAAAGCTCGGGCAGCACAAGTAAAAATAGACAAATGATATTACATCAAACTAAAAAGCTTCTGCACAGTGAAGGAAACAATCAACAAAATGAAGAGACAGCCTACTAAGTGTGAGAAATTATGTGCAAACCATATATTCGATGAAGTGTTAATATCCAAAATATATAAAGAACTCAAACAACTCCATAACAAGAAACAAATAACTTGATTTAAAAAATGGGCTAAAGACCTGAATAGACATTTCTCAAAATAAGATATACAAATGGCCAATGGGGATATGAAAAGGTACTCAACATTACTAATCATCTGGGAAATACAAATAAAAACGACAGTCAGATATCACTTCACACCTGTTAGAATCGCTATTATCAAAAAGACAAAAGATAACAAGTGTTGGAGAGGATGTGGAGAAAAATTTTTTTTGCTCTGTTGGTGGGACTGTAAATCAATACAACTATTATGGAAAGCAGTATGGAGGTTCCTCAAAAAATTAAAAATAGAACTACCATATAATCCAGTAACTCCACTTCTGAGTATTTATCCAAAGGAAATGAAAACAGGATATTGAAAAGATATCTGTACTCCCATGTTCATTGCAGCATTATTCCCAATAACCAAGATATAAAAACAACCTAAGCGTCCATCAACAAATGAATGGATAAAGAAAATGTGAGTGCTCTTTGATAGTTCCTTCTCCTCTACCTAACCTTTAAATATATATAAATGAAATGGAATATTATTCAGCCATGAGAAGGAAGGAAACCCTGCCATTTGCAAGAAAATGGATGGTCCTTGAGGCATCATGCTTAGTGAGATAAGCCAGACATCGAAAGACAAGTAATATATGATATCACTTATATGTAGAATCTAAAAAGTCTAACTTGTAGAAACAGAGAAAGTAGAATGGTACTTATCAGGGGCTGGGACATGGGGAAATTGGTGAGGTATTGTTAAAGGGTACAACTTTGCAAACAGAAGATGAATGTGTTCTGGAAATCTAATGCCAGCACAGTGATGACAGCCAAGAGTACAGTATTATAAACTTCAAAACTGCTAAGAGACTAGATCTTAAATGTTCTCACCACAAAAAAGAAATGATAATTATGTGATGTGATAGAGGTGTTAGCTAAAGATAGAGTGGCAATCATACAGCAACACATAAATGTATCAAATCAACACATTGTACACCGTAAACTCACACAATGTTATATGTCAGCTATATCTCAATTAAAAATAAACTAATTTTACAAATTAAATCAAAATAAAACACACGCAATAAAGATTGTAATAAAAAAAATCTTGCTATATTGAAAACAGTTTTATTTAAGGGAATGGATGTGATAGCCATTCTGTAATATATAGAGAGAGGTGTTTATTAACACCTCTCTATATATATTTAATAAAGGTGGTCATAAGAGCGCTACGTCAAAAAAAAATGAAGTGAATGAGGTAGAATGGAGGCAACTTTGAAGGATACTTGAGCAGATTTATCTTCTTAAAAAACAAATATTCAAATTTATTTTTAGCACAAATATGTGCTCTGTGCTTTTAAAAATCAAACAATATAAAGAATTAATAATGCATATTTACACTAGCCAAGATATGGAAGCAACCACTTGGGTTATCCCATCGATAGACAATTGGATAAAGAAGAGGTGGTACGTACATACAATCGAGTATTACTCAGCCATAAAAAAAAAATGAAATCTTATCATTTGCAACAATATGGATGGACCTAGAGGGTATTATTCTAAGTGAAATAAGTCAGACGGAGAAAGACAAGTACCATATGATCTCACTTATATGTGGAATCTAAAGAATAAAAGAAACAAACAGAAACAAATTCATAGATGCAGAGAACAAATTGATGGTTGCCAGATGGCAGGAGCATTGGAGAAGCTAGATGAAAAAGGTGAAGGGATTAAAAAATACAAATTGGTAGTTACGAAATAGTTATGGGGATGTAAAGTACAGCATAGGGAATATAGTAAAAAATATTGTAATAACTATGTACGGTGTCAGGTACATAGACTAATCGGGGGGATCACTACATAAATTATATACATGTCTAACCACTATGCTGTTTACCTAAAACTAACATAATTGAGTATGTCCATTTTAATTGAAAAATTTAAAAAAATTAATAACACAAAGCAATTGTCCCCTCCATGACCCCAGTCCTGTTCTCCAGAAGGACACCTTTGAACTCTTCTGATTCTGATTTTGATCTTCCAGGGACTTGCATCACACCTCTAAATCATCTGCTTCTACTGCTATTTTGTGCTTTATCATTTTTATGGTATTTATTGACAACTGTGGAAAGTGAGGCTTTAACTCAGTGACATCAGCCACACACACTCTCTTCCCCATACAGCTATAGACCATGTTTGCTTCCTTTATGGGTTGCCTTTACCTAGCTAGCCGAGCTCTCACTATCCAATGATCGGCTATACCCCTTGTAAAAATGTTTATCCAAAATTCAAACTCTGAAGTGGGAAGCTGCTTTAATAAATCCTCATACAGTGTCGGCCAAAATGTTGAGACTGTGAACTACTCCAATTAGAGGTAACAGCCTTTTTAAAATATGCTAGGCATTAGAGCTGCCATCCTCCTCATCTTTGCCCTAAGGGTTTAGCCTTTAGTTGGTCCCAGCGTTTACTCTTGCCAGGTCCCTCGGAGAACTACTAAATCTGGTCTGATTTAGAAATTATCTGCAATGTGTCCTTATATTGCTTATTTACATTACAGTACAAGCCATTGAAGGATACGGGGAAAATCAAGTTCATGTCCAATACTCTACACTGTTGTTGCCTATTGTTCACAAACATACCCACTAATGAGTTTCTTAACTGTTAAATAATTAGGCAATTGGTATTTCAAATGCTTTCTATTGTACAGAAATCTTTAGTGTTTTGTTATATAGATGGTTGAGAGTGTTTTAGTAATATTTAGGGAAACAGGTTGGGGTTTTTGAACGGGCTGTGAATGCAGTGTTTTCCGTTTAAATAATGGAAAAACAGCTGCCATCTGAATATTTTCTTTCCAGCATGTCCTCAGGAATAGATTAGATTTGGATAATGAGGACTTCCTGTACTTATACCTTCAGTTCTTGTTTCTTGAGCTATCAGTAAAATCCCTTCACTCTCCATGTGAAATAAAGATATTTACTGACTCTTCCCTTCATGTCTCCTTCCCCTCTTCTATCTATCCATTGGTGCTTCTGTACTTGTATTTTTCTGTGGTCAAGGTTCATAACATTTACAATCTGTTGTGTAGTTTATAAAAGCTTTGTCTATAGTTGGTTATAATATCGAATAATATTAAATGTCAACTGTAAGTGAAAAATTAAAAATAAATAAATAAAATCACATCTACTTTTTTCCATTAAAAAGTTGAAAATTAATATACAATATTTGCATTACTATAGATATTAAATATTGCTTACTGCACAGCCCAGTAATGTATTATTATATTATTTTCCTAGTACAACCTTATTGCTTTCCTGGAGGCTCTATTTGTATATTTTGTTCCTTTTCTTTGTTTGCCTTTATCTCCTTCTTAGGATGACTCATACTCTTAAGGATCCCAATAAATCTCTGGAATCCTCTTTATTCTGAAGACTCTGTCCCACATCAATGGAGACTAATTGCTCTGTAGACCTCTCACTCCACTGTCATCCAAGGACTTCCTTTCATTGATCTCCTCAGCTGGACCATCTTGCTTTATATCTCATTTTCAACACACATACTCAAGGAACATACTAAGAAAACATGTGTGGGGATTTAATTTTCTAAATTCCTGGTCATCTTAAAATATCTTTATTCTACTTCTGCATTTGACTGATAATTTTCAAGGCTTAGAATTTTAGGTCAAAAATAATTTTTCTTCAGATTTTGAAGATCTGGTTCTTTTGACTGTAATTTGTTTTCCCTCCTCTTTGAATGCATGTAGGGTTTACTCTTTATGACTGGTGTTTTGGAATTTCATGTTAATCTGCTTCGATGGTTTTTTTAAAAAAAAAAAAAAACATTTTGTTTACTTCTCTGGGTGCCTGATAGGCTCTTTTTTTTTTAATTTTATTTTTTAAATTTATTGGGGTGACAATTGTTAGTAAAATTACATAGATTTCAGGTGTGCAATTCTGTATCACATCATCTATAAATTACATTGTGTGTTCACCACCCAGAGTCAGTTCTCCTTCCATCACCATATGATAGGCTCTTTCAAATTTAAGGTTTATATTGTTCTTCAGCTCAGGAAAATTTTTTCATGTTATTATTTTGGTAATTTCCTCCCATCCATTTTTTTTCTCTGTTCTTTTCTGGAGCCCCTATTAGTCATGTAGATGCAGAAATGCTGTCTTGCTCTGAAGTCACTGTCAGTAAGTATAGTCCACATAACTCATAGTTGGGAGGGGCAAAAAACACTTTATATCCTGAGATAAACTAACAAAAACTAGGATATCCTTTCTAGTTCTAGCCACGCCCCAAATAAGGCAATCCTTAGGTCTTTCCTTTCAGCTACTGACTCTAGCAGAAACAATTCTCACCTTCCTTTTATGATGCCAATGCCGGCAAATACGCTATAATCCTTTGAAAAATGGTGATCATGTGAGAAAATTATTGTTTTCCACCACAAACTAAGTGTAAGTTCAGTAACCACCTCATCCATCTTGTGGGTTTTGTTTTTACCCCTACCCCACCTTTAAATACTTGTCCACTGCTTTTAGAGCCTTGACTGCCTTGCAAACCTGTTCTACAAATAAACTTCTTTGCTACCTAAAAGTGTTTGTTTCTGAGGCTTCTTTTCTTGCTCATATCCTAGCCAAAATCGCACAAGAAAGAATAATAATGATTAGAGTATAAATCTAATCTTGTGTGATTTGTGCTACGTCAGTTATTTAAATCTGCAATCTACTTTTTATAAAATTTACAATCTTTAGTAGATAGGAAGAATTCTCAAATAGGACTTCTTCTTGACTCATGGCCTAAATGGATTTAAAGGGAAAAAATTCCAAGTTAAGTTTACAGTTAGTTTGTATATGGTGGGAAAACAGAGATTTTGCTCACATGATGTATTTAGAAAGTTCCACAAGTAACATCAGAACTCCAGGCCCTTAGCAGAAAGGTAGTGGACCATTCTACTTGTATATCATACAAAATTTAGGGAATACTTCATTACGTACTTATACAAGATGTTCAAACAAGATGGGACAGCAACTGTTACATGTTGAAAGGGGGCTGTTTGAAGAAAAGAAAGACTTAATACTGTACTTTGGCGGCAGCAATACCAACATAGCAGGACTTTCTGACAACCACTGGTTGCTCTCAGAGAAAGCAGTTTGTTTGCTGGAGTCTGTGAAAAAGTAACCAAACTGACATGCCTTGAAATTGGGAGTTACAATTACAATTGCTTGAAATGGTGGGCATCAGTGAGAGCTGGGATGCAGATGGGCACTCATAGGCAAATTGCTTATTTTGAAAGCCAATTGTATTGCCTCATTGCTACATTTGTAGATCTGAGGTTAAAAGACAAACCTTTCAAGTGATTTCAAGTGTAAAGCAGTAAATGCTGGCAAAAATATCAGAAAATGTATGTATGCAGCCATCTTTAGGCTGTTTTTGAAAACAGTCAGCTAGCGACTCTGGGTGGTGAACACACAATGCGATATATAGATGATGTATTACAGAATTGTACACCTGAAATCTGTGTAACTTTACTAACAATTGTCACCCCAATCAACTTTAATGAAAAAAAAGAGAATAGTCAGCAAGCATCTTCTTTAAGCCCCTAACAAAGCTACTAGATATTAAGAATTATTGCAAAACCCAAGTAATAATAGTGCGGTAGGATCTTAGTATATGATAGAGCTGGTATTACAAATTAATGTGGGGAAGACAGACCATCTCGTAAACATTATTGGTAAAATTGGCTCACTGTATGGAGAAATAGAAATATATATACATTTTTACCCCATGTACAAAAATAAACTTGGATGGATTAAAGAACTAAAGGCAAAAAGTAAAACTCTAAATAAAAGCAAACTAAGGGGAATATCTCTGAGACCTCATGGGGGAGTTCTTAAATAAACCTCCAAAAGCACAAATAGTAAGGTGAAAAAGCAATGAATTTGACTATACCAAAACTAAAGATTTATTTCCAACAGTGAACACCATAGACAAAGTTAACAGGAGGGTGAGAAAGATCCTTGCCATGTCTAAAAGCAAAGGATCATTATTTAGGATGAACAAGGAACCTTTTCCAAGCAGTGAATAAAAGACAGGAATTCCACTAGGAAAATGGGCAAAGGATATGATAGGCATGTTATTATACACCAAGAGAAACTCTCAGTCAGATTCAAAAGGAGACACCTAAGAGAATGTTTCCTGAAGTGGTGTTTTGGGGAGCAAGATGGGAGTATCCTTGATGTCCATCATTTGGTAAGTGGAAAAGTAAGTGAGTTACAAATAAGGAGTTAAGTTTATGTGCAGCCAAAAAGCTAGACTTCAAAACCTGGTGTTGCATGGAAAGGGCAAGAAAGGAATAGATATTTAAAATATCATTCTATTTCTTTAACTTAAACATATATGACAGTGCTATGATTTCTTTTCAAAGGTACACACGCATCTAAACACTCCATGGAAGTTGCATGGGAAGGACATCCACCAAATACCCAAGAGTGGGTTAAGAAGAGGAAGTAGAGAGGGGATGAGAAATGAAATGAAAGGGAAAAAAAAAGATAACAAAAGTGGCCTCACGCCATTCAATGACATTCGTGTACCCTGACCTATTGAGTACGATCATTTCAGTTCTGTGCATCCGAACACCTAAAAAGAGAAAACAAAGCCACACACAGACAGAAAATCAAGTATGGTCAAACTACCCTTGAAAATCTTCAAACCACAATTCATTCATTCAGCAAATATTCGTGAAGCACCTGCTTCGTGCTAGACTCTGTTCTGGATACTTGAGATCCAACAACGAACAAAACAAAGGTCTCTGCCCTGTGAAACTTCCCTTCCAGCAGGAGGAGACAGACAATAAATGATAGATATAATAACTAAGTTACTCAGCATGTTAAAACGTCATAAGTACTATAAAAACACAGGCAGCAGAATAAGGGGGATTAGGGGTGCTGGGGGTGGGGGCTTCAACTTGGAACCAGGTGGTCAGGGTAAGCTTCATTGAGGGGCTGACAGTGGACCAGGAACTTGAAGGAGTTGAGAGAGTTCCAACTGAGGATGCTGGCAGAGTGACCAGCCAGTGACAAGGACCTGAGACAGGAGTATGCCTAGCACATTGGCAGAACAGCAAAGAGGCCAACTTGACTGGAGCTGAGTGAGCCAAGGAGAGAGTAGTAGGAGGTGAGGGCAGAGAGGTAATGGGGGCCAGATTGTGTTGGGTCTCACAAGGCCATGAAAAGAATGTCGGCTTTTATTTTGAGGGACAAAAATGCAAAATCATTGCAGTCTTTTCAGTGAAGGAGTGACAACAATGATAACAAACACACATGCAGACTTGACTGTGTCCTAGATTTTGAAACAACTTTACAGATATGAATGCATTTAATCCTCACAGCGTGCCTCTGACAAATAGGTACCATTACCATCGCCATCATTGTTTAAATGAGGAAAGTGAGGCAGGAAAGGCTAGCAAGTTGCCCAAGGTGACACAGCGAGTATGTGAAAGAGCCAGGCTACAAAGCCAGGTGAGTTGGCCCCAAAGTCCACCCACGTAGGCACAGCGGAGAGGTCCTTCTCTTATTGGGACTTCAGGTTTGAAAGGCTCATTCCGGCTGCTACCCCTGAGAACTCTGCTATTCCAGAGCAGAGTGCTCAGCGGTACCATGTGTCTGTAAGCCCACTGCCACCAGCACTGGAAAAGGTCTCTGTGTCCGGCTGAGCACCAGATGTTTTCTTAGGCTTCCGTTCAGGAGCCACAGCACTACTGATTGCAAAATGCCCACCTTTAACCACTGGAATCATGCTCAGACAAACTTTCTCCCAAGATTAAAAGCTCTCAGTGGTGAGACTAAGTAAGACTACATCTGGATCATGTCTCTGTCTCACAAGCACCCTGGGCCATAAATTCTTGGAGTGGCACCATCAATCACTCTTCTCTCTCCCCAGTCTCATGGCTTTTTACCAGCGGGCATATTTGAATGTGTGTAAATTAAAGTCTTAGAACATATATGATTTCTCTATCCAAACGTTGCTAGCTCACCTGCTTCTTCCTCTTTTTGCTCCCTTGCCAGACAGGACTGTTTGCTGAATAAGGCTCAGGACACTCGCCTGCTTCTTCCCACCTTTACTTCTTTTCTAGAACTTGCACTCCCTCTGGCTCTCTGGTACTTGCTTGCCCCTCCTTTATTTATACCAAGCCTCGGCCTGATGCACACCACAAACTGGGGACCTTTCCATGTGCTTCCTATTTCCTTTACCTCCTGACTTTGGTCCTTCTCATTGGTACCCATTCCTCTGTGTGTCACTTTTTCCTGGGAACCTCCTCTCTAAAGTACAGTCGCCATTCCAGAAGACTACTTTTGCCAGGGCAGAACACTGTGTTTCTTAGTTAATTGCATCGATTTTCACATTTCCTCTTTTCTAGCGGAAAACAAACTGCTTCTACATTGTAGTCTCACTTAAAAAATATATAGAAAATCATAAGGCCATAGAAATCAGGAGCTTTGACTCTGGCACATTCTGGCACTTTCAGCCTCTTTGAAATGGGAATAACAATTCTCCTCCTCCTAGTTTGCACAGCTGTGAAAATCAAATGCAATGTGTCAATGACCATTACAAGGGATGCTCTCGGTTAATATGAGATTACCTTTCATAGGGAATACGCACCAAAGCACTCAGTGGGAACCTGAGATTTCTCTTTTGATGATTAATTCTTTCTTTGTTACGATTGAGTCAGCAGGTACTTAATGAATCAGTGAAATGGCATTAAATGTTGTGCGTTGCCTCTCTTTCAAAGCATTTTAGACCTTATTTCTCGAAGTACAGGTAGGTGGGAGCCTGGAGGCTGGGATAATAGTAATGATGATAATCAACTTGTTGTGTCGCACTAAGCCCAAGTCAGCCTGGGAGCATCTTAGGACAGAGATGACTTGCTCCTGTCAGCATTTTCCCCAGCACCAAGCACAGTGTTTGGCACATAGTAGGGGTTCGTCGTTGTTTTTAATGAAAGACTGAATGAACAGCCAGATAAAAGAAGCCACTATGCCTGGCAATGTGATTGGCAACAAGGTGCTGTGGAACTAGCACTGAACGTGGAGAAGAGCCCCTAGGTTTCAATCCTGATGCGTGAACTTGGTGTGTGGCTTTATGCAAATCCCTCCTCTTATACTCACACATATCTGAAAAACAATGGGTCAATGGTGGGGAGAGTGATGGACTAGGTAATTTCTAAGGACTCTTATTGACCTGATGTGCTATTACAAGAGTGACCACAACTTGCTAAATGAATTGATCAAGTACAGGGAGTTGGGTTATGGCTGTGGGGCACGCCGTCATGGGATCCACGTTTTACCCTCTGTCAGGGAATGTGAAGGAGGGAAGATGCATCAGACCCTAAGCCTCAGGGGGAAAGGCAGCAGCTGTCCTTGGCATTGTTAAAGCCTTGTCTTGCCATGCAGAGCAATGGTACTGACCAAGGCTAGAAGCCGATCTAACTGGAGAACTGTATCACCATGATGCAAAGCCTTAGCAGAAAAGAGGGGAAACACCAAAGACTTGGGGAAAGGGAAGGAAAATCAAGGTGAAATCCTTCCTAAATACACAGAACCCTAGGAAGTTGGAACTGGAAGCGAGCATTCTTAGCAACCATCTAATACAACCTCTTAACTTGAAAGTGATAGAGAAACAGGCCAAAAGAGAGGAAGAACACTTGACTGAACTCACACACACCGTACATGGCAGAACGAGAAGCAAACCCAGGCTCACTGATTTCAAGGCAAGTGCCACAGCTCACACCCCTCCTCCTCTCTTCTTCTCTCTTCCCTTCTCTTTCTTCCCTCTTCCCTTCCCTCCTCTTCTCTCTCTCTCTCTCTCTCTCTCTCTCTCTCTCTCTCTCTCTCTCTCTCTCTCTCTCTCTCCCCTTATATTCATAAAAGGATAAGTTCGTAAATGATTTAGATTTGGAGGACAGAGTATGACCTGGGCGTAACTTACAAAGGAAGGGAGCAAAGTGATGGAAGTTTTAAACCTCTCTCCATAAAAATCCACACAATTTTCCCTGCACTTTCAAGGGGTAATCGGACTCCAGGTAAAGAACACACGTAGTATAAGAGGTCATAGAATCCTCAAAACTTGGGGCAGGAAAGGACTCTGTCAATGAATCCTCTGACAGTTCTGCAATTTGATCATTTTCCTTACTAGAACGCTTTTCTGATATTCTGATCACACCAGGATAGCATTATTTTTGGCCGAAAGCCATTGTAATACTCAGAGAAGAGTAGATATGACGTCAGCTTTAAAATAAATTAGGAGGATTAAAATAGATCAAATGAAAGTGAGCTTCTAAAAGTAAGAGTGGGTCATATTTTAAGATAGTTCACAAAAGGAGTCATTCAATGTACACATCTCTAGTCATTTTATCTGTAGCATTTAAACCAGTTTTCACTTCGATTTCTGATATGACCACTGCAAAATAAAAGATGCTAGAGTTTATGCCTGTATCCATCCTGTATAGAATTCAGCTGATTTTTTTTTATTTTGTTCTACAAGTAAATAAAAAGCACTCCCAAAAATTTCTTACATGGAGATTTCAGCAGTATCTGCATTTCCTGGTCTTTGTTGTCTGTAGAATGTCTCTATGAATTTGATTGTCTTTTGTCTGTTTTGAGATGACCCTTATATCATTGTTTTTCAGATATGTGTGAGGATAAGACGAGGCATTTGCACAAAGCCACACATCATTCCAGACCACACAAACTATCCCTTCTGGTTGATTCCCCTCATCCGAGACAATTGCTCAGTTAGGACAGAAAACTCTTTCCTGGAGAGCTGGGAGGGCTCCCCTTGCACACAGCAGGGGATGGAGCCTGCAATGACTCATGTGTTCTTTCAGCCACCCTGGCACTGACAGTCTCTCACATTACCATTTCACGCCTAGACGTTATTTGCCCGGCTCTTTTCTCTTCTTCCCTGCTCTAGTATTAACTGCTTACTCTCTTTCTCCTGGATAGTGCCAGGCTCGCGATTCTAGTTGATGTTAAGCCTGTAACTCAGCCCAGCTCTTAAGCCCCACATCCATCTCAAAGTGTTTTGCAGATCAGCAAGGCCTCCCCCCATTTTAGGACCTTCTGTGTAGAAAACAATAGTGGTTTTAAATAATTAATAAACCTTTATTAACAAAATCATCTTGGTTTCATAAGGGATACAGGAGACATAGCATATTGTTAGGGATAGATAATGAAACCAGGCTTCAGAAGTTTAAATTTCAATTGCCTCAGGATAAAAAACAAAAAACAAACAAGCAAACAAACAAAAAAATCCAAAAACAAAAACTTCTTAAATGATTCAAGATTCAAAGGGACAGAGAAAAAAAGTAAATATGGAATGCCCTTCCACAGAGGCAGAATTGCTGGGTGAGAGTATCCATCTGTAAAGCTGGATAGTGCATTCATAGAAGTTTACCTGAGTTTGGAAAGGTAAGGTAAAGTGAGGGTTGATACAAATTTATAAATTTGTATTCCAACTAGGCAGCCTGTGGGACCCTGTTTCTTCTTAATATGTAGATTTTTAATCAATTGTTTTAATAGCTTTATTGAGGTATAACTGACACACATCAAACACACATATTTAAGTTTGACATATGTGCATACCTGTGAAATCATCACCACAATGAAGATGGTGAACATACCAATTATGCCCCAAATTTTCCTCATTCTCCTGTAACCTTCTTTTTCATCCCTCCCTCCACCCCGATTCCAAGACAAACGTCGATCTGCTTTCTTTCCCAATAGATGAGGTTTCTTTGTATATAAGTAGAATCATACAGCATGTACTTTTTTTGTCCAGTTTCTTTCATTCAGCATAATTATTTTGAGATTCATCCATGTTGTAGTTTGTATCAATGGCTCATTTTCACTGCTGCATAATATTCCATTTTATGTATGTACCAAAATTTACTTATTCATTCACTTGTTGATGGGTATTTGGATTGTTTCCAGTTTTGGGCTATTAAAAATAAAGTTACTATTAACATTTGTTGCAAGTCTTTGAGTTGACATATGCTTTCATTACTCAGGTAAATGCCTAGGAGTGGTATACCTAGGTCATATGGTAGCTGCATGTTTAACTTTAAAAGAAAATGCCAAAATATTTTCCAAAGTTATACCATTTTATATTTCCAAAAAGAGTGTTTGAGTGTTCCAATTGTTCTACATTCTTGTGAACACTTGTTATCGTTGGTCTTTGAATGCTGGCCATGCTACTGAGTGGGTATTTGCATTTCATTCAGGTTCTAATTTGCATTTCATTAATGACTAATGATATTTAGCATCTTTTTACGTGCTTATTTGCCATCAATATATCTTGTTTGGTGAACTGTCTGTTCAAATCTTTTGCCCATTTTATTCATTGGGTTGCTTGTCTTCTTATCATTGAATTGTTAGTGTACTTTAAACATTCTATATACAAGTCCATTCTCAGACACATGATTTGCAAATACTTTCTCCAAGTCTGTGGCTTGTCTTTTCCTTCTCTTACCAGTGTCTTTCAAAAAGTAAAAGTTTTGAATTTTGATGTCCAATTTATCCAATTTTCTTCTATAGAATATGTGTGTGTGTGTGTGTGTGTGTGTGTGTATTTAGAATTTATTGGGGAAGGGGAACAGGACTTTATTGGGGAACAGTAGTGTTTACTTCCAGGACTTTTTTCCCAAGTCACGTTGTTGCCCTTTCAATCTTAGTTGTGGAGGGTGCCGTTCAGCTTCAAGTTGTTGTCCTTTCAGTCTTAGTTGTGGAGGGTGCAGCTCAGCTCCAGGTCCAGTTGCCGTTGCTAGTTGCAGGGGGCGCAGCCCACCATTCCTTGCGGGAGTCGAACCGGCAACCTTGTGGTTGAGAGCCCACTGGCCCATGTAGGAATCGAACCAGCAGCCTTTGGAGTTAGGAGCATGGAGCTCCAACCGCCTGAGCCACAAACCCACCCCAGATTACATATTTTTTGTACCCTATCAAGGAAATCTTTGCTTAACCCAAGGTCTCAAAAATTTTATCATATATATTTTTTTATTTTTTCTAGAAGTTTGAAACTTTTAGGTTCTACATCTAGGCCTAGGATTCATTTTGACTTAATTTTTTACATGGTGCAAAGTTTGAGTCAAAGTTCTTTTTTTTTCTCTCTTTTTTTTTGGCATATGGTTATCCAATCCTCCTGATACCATTTGTTACTGAAAAGACCATACTTTTTCCACCAAGTTGCTTTGTACCTTTGTCAAAAAACAATTGCCTATACATATGTGGGTCTATTTCTGGACTATCTGTTCTGTTTCATTTGTTTATCTGTATGCCAATACTACACTGCTTTGATTACTATGGCTTTATAATACCTCTTGAAATTAACGAGAGCAAATCTTCTAAATTTGTTGTTTTCAGAATTGGTTTGGCTATTTTGGGTCATTTGCATTTCCATGAAAGCTTTAAAATTAGCTTGTCAATTTCCACAAAAATTCCTGCTAGGATTTTGAGATTTCATTGAATCTATAGATCGATTTGGGTGCAACTGACACTTAAGAATATTGAGTCTTTCATCCCATGAACACATGTCTCTCTATCTATTTGGGTCTTCTTTAATTTCTTTCAACAATGTTTATTAGTTTTTATTGTACAGATCATCCACATCCTCCGTTAGATTTAACTCTAAGTATTTCATATTTTTATTATATTGTAACCAGAAAAACTTTTTCAATTTCTAATTGCTTATATATAAAAATTCAGTGTTTTTGTATATTGATCTGGTATCCTGCAACCTTGCCAAACTCACTTATTTGTTCTAATAGTCTTTGTAGAAATTATAGGATTTTCTACATAGATGAGCGTTTCATCTTCAAAGAAGGACAGTTTTGATCATTCCTCCTTTCCAATATAGACGTCTGTTAATTAATTCTTGGTTTGTTTTGTTTTTGTTTTGTTAATTGCACTGGCTAGAATGTCTAGTATAAACTTTACTAGAAATGGTGAGAGCAGACATCCTTATCTTGTTCTTGATCTTAAGGGAAAACATTTAGTCTTTCACCATTAACTATAATGCTGGCTGTAGGTTTTTCATGAATTCCCTTTACGAAGTTGTAACCAACTATTTTTAATTTTAAAAGGAATATGGTGGAATACTGCTGAAAGTGTGGTGGACTGAGTATTCTGAAATACTTTCTTGCTCCACAAACCAAAATGCTGGATAAATTACATCAAATTTCCTTATAAATGCATAGCTAACCTTGACAGAAAATAAAGGAAGTCAGTCTCCAGGAGATAAAACCAGAGCAGCGAGGGAACACGGAAAGTGGAAAAGGCCTGGGGTCACTTTCCAAATCCAGAAATCATATTTTTGGATTTTAACATCTGACAGCTTCTCTAGCTGATCTACCTCAGTCTCCTTCAGAAGCTCTCTTCTTCTACCTGGTTTTAAACATTTGTGTTTATCAGGGCTCTCTCTTTTCTCGCTCCCAAGTTGATATAATATATTACTATCTCAAGTATCACCTCTATGCTGATGACATGCAAATCTTTATCTACTGTGTTTTTTCCTGAGAACCTATTTTTCCTATCCAACTTCCTAAAGGATATGATCTTGACTTTGATGTACTACATATCCTTGAAACTCATGTCCAAACTGTTTTCATCTTTCCTCTGCCTGTATCTGTTCCTCCTTCTACCTGTTATTGGCACCATAATTTGTGAATCATCCATGACTCTTTTTACCTCTCTAACCCTTCCATGTCTAACTGATGCTTTTTAGTTCAAACTTCTAAGTATCTCTTGAGCCCATTTCTTCATTTCCATTTTCATTGCCTCCACCTTTGTTCAAGTCACTAGTTTTCACCAGAACTACTGCAATAGCTTCCTACCTGGTCCTCCGCAGCCAGTTCAGCTCTCCTCAGTCTATCTTCCATAGTGACACCAGAGTCATAATTTACAAATTGATGTCACTCTCCATTGCACACATAATAAAGTTTAATCCCCTAAAGTTGTCACATAATGTGCATTATCTGGGCCCTCATTACCTCTCGAGCTTCATCTCTCCATCCCATCCCCTACTCTCCAGTCATTTATTTTTTATTTTTTATTGGGGAATAGTGTGTTTTTCCAGGACCCATCAGCTCCAAGTCAAGTCGTTGTCTTCAATCTAGTTGTGGAGGGCACAGCTCACTGGCCCATGTGGGGATCGAACCGGCCACCCTGTTGTTCAGATCTCATGCTCTAACCAACTGAGCCATCCGGCCACCCCTCCAGTCATCTTGAATGCCATGTCATTTCCTGAACCCTTTATGCTGTGTCCTGCTTTTGTGATTTTACACATCGCTTCTGTTTGCCTCTCTCTTATTTTTATCTGGCTAACCAAATTCTATGCATTCTTCAGGACTCAGATCAAATATTATCTGCAAGAAACATTCCCTGACACTGTTTGCCTAGTTAGGTTCTGTTCCTAGATACTCCCAGCAATTCATCTTACCATATTGTAATAGATTCCTTATTTACTTCTCTTCTTGACTGTGGGCTTCATAAGAGCAGATTCCCTGGTACAGCAGTAGTCCACAACTAAAGACTTTTAATTAATTAACTAACTAATTAATTAATTAATGTTGGCCACTTGACCATTTCAAAGACAGAAATACTTTCTGGAATAAGACAGTATTCATTCAACAATACTTTGTTGAGCATTTTAGTCTTCCTTAGGGTCTGGAAAAGTAGAGACAAATAAGATACAGGCTTTGCCCTCAAGGATTTCATAGTCCAGTAGCAAATTAGATGAAGAATAGGGTTCTGGCAGGTACAAGTCCAGACTCAGTAAGAGACGCATATAGTATCTAAGGAGTACTAATAATTGTTTAATGAGCAAAGGAGAATAGAACACTGTTGAACTGTTTTTTTTTTTAACCTTTAATCTACTCTTTTTCTAAACTTATTTCCTGACTACACATATTTGGAAAGAAAAATGTCTCCTAAAAGCAATCACTACCAGGAAGCCAAAAGCAATTTGGAATGGAATGTATTAACCACTCTGAGATTCATTACCAAAGAGTCAAGGGTTGAAGTAAGGACGGCTGGAGAAAGGGAAAAGAGAGACAAAAACAAGGAAGAGAGACTGAAAGAGATATTTAGTAAGAAATCAAGAGAATCTGTTATTTAGCTTCATTTGGTCCCCAAAACACAAAACCTAGGTCCTTGGTCTCATTCTTATACTTTTCTTGTGGTTGTGCCGTTCAGGTCCAAGTTAGAGAACAACTAGAGAGGCTAGATTCACTTTCATTTTCTGGGAAGAGCATAGTTTGAAGGAGGTTGTTTCTTCACTTGAGACTAAATGCTTGCTCTGACTTAAATAGTGCTTAATCTGTGCTATCTCAAAATTTGCCGTCTGGTTCTATTTACATTCAAATTATGTTTTGCAACAAAATTTATTTCTCATAAAAATGTATTTCTCTTGGATTTCCACCTTAAAGTCCTTATTGTCTCAAAATTGCAATGGGAGAAATTTTATATTTCTTCCCGGCTCTATTACTCAACTTCTTTACCTTCTTAATTCAATTTTGGTAAACTCAAAATTGCATTTTTTATTCTTCTTGTGAAGTGTTAATTCAGTGTTGACATTGGTATTATGGCTGAATTTCTGCTTAATGTAAAATTTAAAAGTACTGTATTTGTCTCTTTTTTCTACATAACGTGATTAAAATCATGGTAGATATATGTAAAACTCAAACAAACTGCAAGTCACATAGAGAATCCCACAATATCTGAGGCATGAGAGAATCTTGATATTTCTCCATACTCCAGGGTGGGGATCACCAACAGGTTTCTTGTCTTCTAACTCCAATTCAACCTACTGGCTTCAGAAGGCCTGATTCAAAAGGCAGGATGCAAATAGCAGAGATAAAACTTCTTTTTATCTTGGATCAACATCTAACTGAATTGCTGATGTTGGTTGCTTATACACTCTAACTTGCTGGTTTCTAGATTCTACCTGTCAACCAGCATGGACCTGCAGTGCCTACTTGCTCCTCCATATCTTTCTTAACTGCCCTAATCTTGATTCTTGGCTTGGCTGGAACTGGGGTTCTGCCATAGTTTTCTGCATAGCTAGGCTCCCAATATCAGGGCCTTCCAGGTGTTACATGCTGATCATACTTTGGCATGACATTCTCTCTAGGGCTAGGCAGGGAGTAACATGACACTGACTGGCAGAGCATGCCTTGTAGCGAGTGCCTTTGTGGGTTAAGGTATACATACACCTTCGTGGGCCATCCTTTACCCTACCATGTCATTCTCTGACTAGCTTGCCTTGTTGTCATTGCCATTTCCAGTTCCATAGCTGCCCAAATATCTTTCTGCTCCAATAGAGTCCGAATTGAGCTTCTACGTCTAATGACTTTGATCTGAATTGTTTACTGTGTGTCTTTTACCACGTTCCTCGTCTTCTGAGAGGGAGATGCATTCCATATGGCTCAGTGTAGTGGTTAAAAGCCTGGGTTCTCCTGGGTTTGAATCCCCGCTCCACCTCCTCCTAGATGGTATGAATTAGGACAAGTTATTTAATCTCTCATGTCTCCAGTTTCTCATATGTAAAACAAGGATAATAATTGTACCTACCAAATTATATGCAAAGTACCTGACAAATAATGAGTGCGCAATAATTATCAGGTATTGTCAATGATATTAGCTTGGTGTTACTCCCATTCTTCATTCTTCAAATGGAATGAGCTGACCAAATTCTTCTATGCCAGGCTAGGAGTCAATTAGACTATAAGGAATGAGCCTGCACAAATTACCATACCCTAGAATTAGAGGAGCTTAACTAGCACTAGTTATATTAAGTTGGGGGTAGGGGATGGGCATAGGGGGAGTTTCCCCAGAAGGGCCTTTGCTCCCAATATGGACCATAAAAGCTGGTAACTCTCGAACCAAATGGGGAGAAGCAAAGCCTCTCAGAGGTTGAGAGATGGCCTTCCAAGGAACCAGGTTATTATGAAGATTTTTTTCTCTGAGCAGACATTCCCCAAGGCCTTAGCGCGTCATGGAACAGCTGGTTAGGATGAAAGTCTCCATGAAAACACTTATATTCACTGTGAGTTCTAATCCCTGAGAAGAAATTATCTACATTGGCTCTGAGTGTCCCTGAGTTCTGTGAATGGCAGTTTTAGAGGATAGACATTTTGTTGTACGAGTACGTCTTCGTGGCTATCAGTGAGATTGTTTACAGGTCTTCACCTCTGGATCTGTCACACTGCCAAGGTTTGGAATACTCTTTCCAAAGATACTCTAAACCCTATATTCCCCTTGGTTCTTGGAACTCTTGGGCACTGTCTTTCTTTAGAGCAGAGTCCTACTCAATATGCATTACCTCCTCTTCCAAATGACTCATCTTCATACTAAGACTGCATAAAAAGCATGCTACTTATCTGAAGGTTCGGGCTCCTATGTATTTTAGTCATGCCACTCAGTGGCCACAGGGTCAAATGTTTGTGAAATGAGATGAAGGACAGAATAAAAGAATCAAAACACTTCACTTCTGCACCAAATTCAGCAGATTGTTGCGGCAGCTATGGGGGTATACCATTCAGGTCTCCTTTAAAGCAAGAACTTGCAGTTCAGCTACAAAGAGTGCAGTGATCTGACAACCTTCATCTATTAGCACTTTCAGGATCCATCTCACTTTTTGAAAAGAGACCACACAGTTCCTGGGCAGGCCGTGGCCACTGATTAGCAAGGGCCTGGCCATTTCTGCCGAACACAGAATTCTTCTAATGAAAAATCCTAGTTCCTGAGCTCTCTGTTACATTGGCTGAGACTCTGTCAGATATGCATTGAGATTTGAAGTTTGTCCAGCCCAATCATGCTTCATTACCCTCTTATTTTTCATAGATGCTTCCCTCTTGCATTCCTACATCTCCTACCCAGTATTTGCTTCCTACAGGACTCAAATGACTCAATCATCTACTTGTCATGTAAGTAATTTCACAGGGAACTGATGTATTCATTCAATATGCTCCTCCCCCTGCTTTATGCAAACACATACATCACTAGCCAGGGTTTTGCACAAAGAAAAATAATGAAAAATTGAAAAAAAATTTCCATACTGATTACTATGCTCAGTCAATTCATTGTAAAAAATGGGTAAGTGCTTCCTTTCATCCCCGAATTATTCAAACATTTTTGATAGGCCAGATGGTTAACAAAGTAAAACCTCCAGAGAGCCAATAATCAAGTCTGAGGGTACAAAGGCAATAAATGGAAGACAGCATTCTTCCTGAGATGTGGACTTTTTGCATATAGCACCATGCTGTTTTTGCTGTATAATTCTCTAGTCTTTCCCAGCAAAATCCCAAAGGAATTCACGAACCAGCTCATCATCATCTGTGAGGACAATATCTTGATCTTTTCCATTACATTAGGTGAACTTGAGAAGCCAGTTACAAGCTCTATTACAATATCTGCAGAATTACCAGTTAGATACAAAACCGGGGGGGGGATGTGAAAATATGCATTGACCCAGAAAAGTGGACTTTCTAAATTATATCATTTTGACTGATTACTGAGGGCTTCCCAAATGGTGTCCTCAATTACAGATGGGACCCTCGCACACATATGAAGAATCCAGAAATTCTTTGTCCTCCTGATTTTTTCCACATTGTTCATCCCCCACAATCTTAACCAAAAAAATGCTCCCAGTTCAGAAATACAGGGGAACAGCTAAGTCTAAATGAACCTGGATGCTCAAGCCCAGCCAGTACAAAGTGGCCATGACAAGGTAAGGTATTGGAACTTTAACCTGCGCATTCTCCTCTTCTGTGCCTCAGTGAAATTTACCTGAGACCCTTTCCCTCCCCAGCCAAGATGCTAGACATGAGTCACCATGGCTTTAGGGGAAGTTGTCAAACTGTAGCAAGTAAACAAAAGAGTCCAAATCTTGACTCTTGAGTTTTTCAAAAGCCAGAGGTTCAAGTGGAAGACAGAAGATTTGGACACACTTGTAACCTACTTTTCTTTTTGTGCTCCAGATTCCACAGACTGGGCAGAAAAGAGGGGAGGGAATGCAGGGAAAGGAGTGGAGTCAGGAGGGAAGGAACAGCAAGCTTCACAGAAGAAAATTCTATCAGTGGCCAGCACCAGAAAGCCATGTGCCAAGGAACCCATTGCTCACTGATGGATTGTCCAGCAGAAACGATGCCTAGCTACAACCATTCAGCAGTCCAGTACCCTCATAAACTCCTGGACATCTAGGCAAGGTGGGATGAGAAAGAACCATCTTGAAATATCCCATAGAATGAAGACTATTGAAACACACATTGCGACAAGGTTCACGCTGAATCTCAAATTGTCATTGCTGTGGAGGCAAGTGCCACCAGTTGATTCATTGGAATGATGTCATGACGAGTTAGGAACCATCAAATAGTCATGCTTCTTCCATTCCTGGCAATGAATCCTGGTGGAACAACATGAAGCCATCTGAAATAGAATGTTATGACCACTAAAGCTGGATTTTGAAAATGACCACACCTACTCAAATATTTGCTATGCAGATAACTCCCAAATCCTTATTTCTTGCCTCCACCTTTTAATTATTATGACCCCATTTATTAGTCAGGGTCCTCCAGGAAATATATAATTCTTTCAAACTAGATGATTTAATAAGAGTTTAATAAAGAGACTATTTACTGGTGTGTGGTCATGGTTTAAGGAAACCAACAAGGTTCCCTGGGAATGTTAACTGCTGGAGCCCTTACTATCCCCACGTCTGAGGGGGCAAGAAGACATAGCAGTTACCAAAACCCAGAGGGAGATGGTAGCTATATGGAGAGAGATGTAAGACAGGATCTGTGATCTTTAGTAGGGGTTGCAACAAACCTCTGGTGAGCTAACAGAGAGGGAGCCAGGGGAATGAACACTCTGTCCTCATTCTCCTCCAACCCATCTTTTTAATCTTCTGTTAATGCAAAGGGGGTCCATTGAACGCAACCCATGTAGGTCAAAGCAGGGTGGAGAAGTAGGAAGCTTGGGTATGGGGGCTGGCAATGGAAAACACTCAACACAGACCATTTGATAGGATTTGGAAATACATGTAAGAACTTCCTGGAAAGGCTTTCTCCCTTTGAGAATTTAATAACAGCTTTTATAAACCCTCACATCAACAGAGAAGTGCAAATAAGTATAAATATTTGATTTTGCATGACATTTCAAGGGATCTTGCAGTACCTGTGGCCTCTCCATAGTGTACCTACGTAGGAGTTCCATGGATACAAGTTAATAACCCTCTGCTCTGGAGAGCTGTTTGTAAGCATGCACATGATCGTGCTACAGTTCTTATTTCCCTAGCTTTTCCCCCCTACTATATTTCCAGCAACTTAGATATCCCACAGCAAAGCTGACACCTTTGGCCAAGTAGAAGTGAATCAACTGGGTCCTTTCTTTACTCAGTGTGAGCTATAGTATAGCGTGTGAGCAGCAGAGCTCTAAAGAAGTAGACAGAAAATGTGGGGCTGGCCATGTGATACTGGGTTGCCTAGCAACACTGGCTGGGAGGCTCTCCTTCCTGAGCCTCTCAGCAGAGAGAACTGGTTTTAAAAGAGACAGAGAGAGAGAGAGTATGTGAGAGAGACAGAGAGAGAGAGAGAGAGAGAGAGAGAGAGAGAGAGAGAGAGAAGGGAAGAGAGAAACAGAAAATGAAGAGGGACAGAGAGACAGAGTGAAATGTAAAGACAGACAAAGACAAGCAAAGGAGAGAGTTTAGTAAACAAAGAAAAGAAGTGAGGGATAATAAGGATGAATTTAGGGGAAAAGGGAAATGGAGATGGGTTCTGGAAAAGGGCTGTGAGATGAACTCTGTTGATGGAAAAGGGGAGAGGTGTAACGGCTGAAAAGAGAGACGTCCAAAGGAGGGAATGAAGGGGTGATGGAGTTAGCAGAAGGGGCCCCTTCTCCCAGGTCCCCTCACTGATGGCTACTGCATTACCTTTACTTAACAATGAAAGTTACCCAGTTTCTTTTTCTACCTGTAATTTTTTTTTCTCAAAGGTCAAACGCTCAGTTGCAAGAGCAGCACCGGGAATTCTTTATTAGGCACCATCAGGTCCACAGCATTGCTCAGTTCAGCAAAGATCCTCTTTTATAACCACCACAGTGACAACTCAGCCCTGAAGCTCAGCTCTTACAGTTTACCAAGTGCTTTCACAGCTGTTGTCTCATGGGACTCTTACTACAGCTCTATGAGGTAGACTATGCAGGAATTATTATGACCTCAACTCAACACATGAAGAACCTGAGGCTTGAAGAGGAAGAGTGGTTGTGCAGGACCCCACATTTAGTAAGGTTATGAGGATGCATACTGGGGGTCTGATTCCAAGTTCCATGACTGGGGCTGGGATGCTGATCTGCTGGGTCTTTCCAATTGCAAACTAAGCGTGGTGGACCTACAGGTGACGCACTTGCTCTCCACCATCTACTGAGGTGAGAGCTTAAGAGTTATTGAAATGTCTCAAGCCAATAAGGGGCTTCTCTTTTCCCTCTGTGTGTGAATGTGTCCATCTGTACCTCCCAGAGCAGAGCTTAATTGGCCTGGATGCACAGCCATCTTCTAACAACCCCTTGAGATACCCCTGGGCACCAATTCTCCCAGGAAAACCCTTCCGCTTTCATTTTCAGAATAACCACCAATGGTTGCAAAACCTCCTGGATAGGGGGAGGGATTTTTAAGAGACGGGAGTAGTTGGTAACTAGGGCCAGAGGGTCTGCAGGATCAGGTAGAGAAGAAGAGCTGGCAACCGAGTGCCATGTAGCAGGTGAGCAGTTCGTGTTCCTTCTCAAGTCTCTCTAATGTCTGAAGGCTGGAATGGGGCAGAAATGATCTCAAATCCTCTGCACCAAGCTTCTCTCCTGCCTGAGTCTTCCCCTTGTCCGATTCATCCTGTCCTTGCTGACAGATTAAGTTTCCAAAAATGCCATTCACCTGCTCAGCAAACTTCAATGATTTCTCCATTCATTATGGTATTAGTTTCATCACCCCGGCGTACAAGAGCTGCTTAATATTGTCCTAACCTT
Organism: Rhinolophus ferrumequinum; assembly: GCF_004115265.2. NCBI lineage: Eukaryota > Metazoa > Chordata > Mammalia > Chiroptera > Rhinolophidae > Rhinolophus > Rhinolophus ferrumequinum. Next base: position 7,404,382 of record NC_046284.1, on the reverse strand, counting down.
CTTTTCCAATTTAATCTGCGATTTCCTACATATTACCCAAGCGTCCGAGAAACTCAGATACATGCTGGTTTCCACACTCCTCACCTCTCATCTATTCCCACCTATCTGATATTCCCTCCCCCTTCCATCGGAGGGTATTCTCCACCTGTCTCCACATAGCACTTGGCTTTGTAATTTGTCATCTTGGCTAAACTGAACTACATTTCACAAAATTACCTTTCCTGTAGACTACAGTGGGCCAGAGAGAGATTCTTGTGGGAGATTTGGAAGGTGGAAGGGAAGCAGCCGCCATTTTGTAGCTCACACACGTTATCGCGAATCTGCTGATTCACCTTGTTGGCATAAGGCAATAACCAGGCCTGCAACTGTTCCATCTTCCTCTGGATTCTATTTCAGCTTCTCTGACTTCTGGACCAGATGTATATTTAACATAATGACAAAGGGCTAAATGTCCATCTTCTGTGAGACACCTATACCAGCAAGGGCAGAGGCAACGAGAACTGACATCGGTTTTAGTCCATCCTGCGGGTTCCAGCCTGTCCTTGCTCTCCCCCACCTCACATCCATCTTCACTTCCCCATTGCCTACCCTGTGGATATATGTTTTACAAAGTCACTTCTCCTCCCTGGGTCTCAGTTTTCTTATCAGTGTAAAGGGACAATTTTACCAAATCTCCAAAACCTAAGGAAACTTCCAACTCTAACACTGTATCTTGAGCTCAACAGAGTTGGGGGGAAAATGGGGCTTTAACTAGGGAGATTCCAGCCTGAGCTGCGTCTGAACTGAGGGAAGAAGGCAGAAGGAGGCTTCCCATTGCTGTCTTCTTTTAGATGTTCCTTTTCACCCCCATGAGAAGATAATTACTGCTTCTCACTCCCTGGTTTGGGGGAAAGAGTGAAAGAAAATCTGGAAAGTAGAGCCTCTAGAAAGGTTGCCAATTTCTACCTTATTCTTTCCCTACTCTATGTCTTGGGTCCATATACAACAAGAGTGATGACCAGTGGTGGCTGCACTTCTTTTTTGTTTCTCCTGACTATTTAGCTTTAGACATTGCCTTGCAAATCTCCTCCCAGCTGTACGAGAGCTAACAACTTTGTCTTTCAGTGAGGCTGGACTTTGGGACTCCTCAGTTTCTGATTGAGGAGTCAATGGCATTGATGCTACTTTGTCTACGCATTACTTGGTGTACCGTAAACCCTGAGGAGTTGGTCTGCTGAGGCCTCAAACTAGATACGTCTCCCTGATATTAGTCTCCATCATGTATCCCAGCTACTTAGACTTCCAAGAGTTATGTGCATATTAAATTCAAATCTGTTTCTTGCTCTCTTAAGACTCACTGATAAACTCAAGGGTTCATTCTGAGGTGGTCTCTTGCCAAGCTATATCTCAATGACAGGTCTCTGGGCAGCTTCCACAGCAATCTAGTTGACTCACATCTAATTTGAGATACAAAATAAGAGGTTTTATTCTTATTCGGTTCTATCTTGTGAGAAAATAATTATCTAAACCTGGAAAAATATTGTATTACTTATGCCAAGGCATCATTAGAATGACACTAGTTCATTTCTTCACTCAACCAATAAAAATTTATTAAAAGAGCACCTACTATGTACTCGGCCTTGATCTCACAACTAGGAACAGAAAGAACAAGACATGATCTCTGACGTCAAAGTTCCTCAAAGTCTAATAGCAAACAGAGTAATGGCCACAGTCTAACTAGATAGATGCCATAATAGTGTAAAGTGCACACACAAGAGTATGAGGAAAGCTAAGTTCTGAACTATGAGGAGATACTTAGAAAAGTGGTGAAGGGAAGAGGGATCTCCAAGCAGAGAGAAGAGCAGGTTTGAAGAAACTCATAGAGGCTTGAAAGAAGGTATTATGCTGTAATGCAGGGTCTCTGGTTCTGCTCTCAGAGGGTGGACACAAATATGGTGAGGCCGAAAAGGAACACCAATGGAGCCATGGATAGGGGGGTTATACCACTATATTCTCACTGTTGGCTGGATTGGAGATACAGGAAGCAGGATCCACACGATCCGCAATCTGCTGTCCGCTTCTCCGCCAACCCCCTTGCCAGCGTAGCCACGGTAGTTATATTAGTGGCTAATGGCTAACCGGTTACAGCTGATGGCCAACTACAGCTGATGGCCATCTGATCACAGCTGATAGCCATGTAGTAACCGAGCCAGCACCTTCCCACGTGAGGCCGAGAGCCTGGAAACTGCTCTCTGGGACTCCATCCCTACATGTGCATTTGGAATACTGTTGATGTTTCAGTGTGACTGCAGCAAAGGATTTTTTGGGGTAAAATGGTGGGAAGCAAGGGTAAAGAGGCAGGAAGGGGACTTGGATGTCAGAATCAGTAGTTTGGACTTATCCTTAAGGCTACAAGAAGCCATCAAAAGGCTTTAATTAGAAAAGTGATTTGTGTTTTAGAAGTATCACTCTGAAAGCAATGTGGAGAAAGGACTGAAGAGGGGCAACAATGCAGTGCAGACTATAGCAAAATTTATATGAGAAATGCTGAAGGTAGTAGTAGAAAGCATGTGGAGAAGTACATAGAATTTATAATCAACAGTTGATTGCATATGGGCCATGACTGGATGTGGGAATGCAGCAGATGTTGCTAAAATAGGGGGATAAGTGGTGGTGGATGTATTGACCACTTAGTAAGTCTGCATGTAAACAGGAACAGGAAGTCGAGAGGAGAATTTCACCAAACCAAATGAATGAGGAGATAAGAGAGAAAAAAGAGAGGGCAGATGGGTAGAAATAGATCAAGGAATGGAGGCCTCAATAAGATCAAAGTACAGGTGTAGAAGGAGTTGAAGAATGAGAGTGCAGAATGGCTGGGAGTTTCTGATATTTATGTTGTCAGAGGTAGAATAGCTTAAGGTGAAGAATAAACCCAGCATGTATCTGTGGGGAGCGTGGCTAGTATAGGGTAAAGACGTTCAGTGGAAATGAGAAAGCCAAATTGCCGAATGATGGATTAGGATGTTAAACTTGCCTAGAACATGGTGGGATGGGCAGAGAGGAAGACCATGAGCCAGTCTCCCTTGTCCTTGACAAGATGGAATAACTAGAAGGTCAGTGGATGATAGCATGAAGAGACATAGAAGATGACATAGCAGAATGGCATAAACCTCAAAGGAGCAGATATTATTTGGCCTAGAAGCAACATGGGAGTGAGGAAGACCCATCTCTCTTCAAGTCCTAAGGTTCATGGTGTATGAGAGAACCAAGTCTCTCCTGGAGAGGACTTCAGGATAAGCTCATATCTTCAGTGAATAACCAGGGTACAGTTAAGGCCTGAAGATGCAGGGATCATTCAGGAAGATGTTGGAGTGAAGATGTCCTATTGGAGATGCCTGGGTTCTATCCTTCTGCTAAAACTTCACTATCTTAATTATGAGTATTATAGCCTTATAATGATATTGGCAGAGCAAATCCTCCCATCATTTTCTTTAGAAGTATCTTGATAATTCTTGGACCTTTGCTTTTCCATATAATTTTTACAGTTAGGTTGATAAATTCTACAAAATAAAACCTCTTAGAATTTTTACTGCAATTGCATTGAATTATCAATAAATTAGGGGAGGATTGACATATTTACAATATTGAATCTCTTGATCTATGAATACGGCATCTGTATTTCAGCCTTGTTTCATGTCTCCCATAAAGTTATATAATTTTCTCTGTGAAGGCCTTGTACATGTTTTACTTCATATTTTTAAATGTCACTGTAAAATTTATTTTTAAATTTTATTTTCTAACTATTTTCTCTAGTCAACATTTCTGTCCATTTCCTGACTTCTTGGAAGGAATACTTAGCTCATTAATTTTCAGACTTTCTTCTTTTCCATTTGATTACTACTACTTTAACTGCATCCCACAAATTTTGTTATTTAGTATTTTCATTGTTTTTCAGTTCAAATTATTTTCAAATTCCAATTATTATTTCTTCTTTATCTTTGAGTTATTTTAAATTGACTATTTTTAAACATGTAGGAATTTTTTTTTAGTCAGCATTGGTTATTGATCTCTAGCTTAATTCCACTGTGGTCAGAGAACATGCTCTCTATAGTTACAATCATTTGCAATTTGTTAAGACTTGCTTTCTAGACATAATAAGGTCAATTTCCGTAAATGTTACACGTGTTGGGAAAAACTACACTTACCAATTGCTTGGTAGATATAGACATACATGTATATGTAGAAGTAGGTATAGATATAGGTATAGGTATAGAAATAGATATATAGATAAAGATGCATATGAATATATGTCTCCATTAGGTCAAATTCATTAATCCTTGTTTTCCCAAATCTTCTATATACTTACCTATTTTTGTTCTGCTTGTTCTATCAATTACAGAGAGAGGTGTGGTAAAATAAATAACTATGATTTTTTTCTCCTAAAAATTTTCAATTTTTCCTCTTGCATTTTTAGACTACGTTATTAGGTGACAACATAATTTTAAGACTGTTGGAGAAATGCGTACATTAAAAATCATAGCTAGATATTTTCACCTACAACTTTCAGAAACAGAAAGTTCAAAATTAAATAAATAAATAAATAAGCAGTGATGGGGCTTCTGGTCAAGATGGCAGTGGAGGAAAATGCTGTGCTTTCCTTCTGTCATGACCACATCAAAATTACAACTACAGAACAATCATCATTGAGAGTCACCTGAAATCTAGCTGAACAGATGCCCTACCTCTAAGGACATACAGAAGGAGCCACATCAAGACTGATAGGAGGGCAAAAGATGTGGAATAGGTTGGTCCCACACCCATGTGTGGCAGTTAAAAATTGGGAGGGATGTCTCAGCTGCCGAGGTCTCCCCTGGGAGCAAGGGGTCCCGAGCCCTGGGTTCCAATGCCAGGAAGGAAAGTCATTACAACTTCTGGTTGTGAAAACCAACAGAGATTGTAGCTGAATGAGACAGAGGGCTGCTGGAGTCCCAGGTGTTCCAATTAAAGGGCCTGGACTTACTTGCTGATGGACTCACTCGCTCTAAGCTCCAGTGCTGGGCAGCAGCTCAAAAGGTGCCAGGGACCTAAAAAGAGGAAATGAATTGTCTGGCTTCAGGGAGAGTGCTAGAGGGGCAGCTTTCTCCCAGACAGCAGTGCTGACAGAAGCCATTGTTCCTTTGTTGAGCCCTCCCCCTACCCAGCATGCAAATGCAGGTGGGTGCCACGTCTGAATCTTCATCAACCTGGCAAACACCATTGCCCCTTCCCCTGGGGATTCTCTGAGACCCTGCCCTTGCCAACTTGCAGGTTCACCCAAACTGCTGGCAGTGGTTTTTCCATACAAACCATCTATCTTGGCATATGCTAAAATCTCTCAAAGGTTCACAAACCCCAAACAGGTAGCAGCTGCCCCATACATCTTGCTAAGCAGCCTCCAAGCCCAGCACTAGGGGCAGCAAGCCTCAGTTCACCACTTAGCCTCTCCCAGGCACCTCCAAGCCCAACACAAGTGACAATCATCTGTAGATCACTTGTAGCGCATACCAAGTGGCCCCAGGCACAGGGCAGGCAGTGGCTGACCTTGGCCTGCAACAGAGCCCCTCCCAAGAGGCCCAAGAACCAATACACCTGGTGGCCAGCTTCAAATTACATCAGAGCACCACCCAACCACCTCCATAAATGATACTCCCAAAGGACAGACACAATAGGCACCAGGGCCCTGCTAAAGGGAATCCTGCTCTGTAGGGTCACCCCCTGTATAAGAGCTCCTCCACTGTAGTGACAGCCAGGCCTCACAACCAGTCAGCCTGAGGGTCAATCCCTCCCACTGATGTGCAAACAGCAACCAAGGCTCAACTACAACACGAGGGCACACATAAACCACACAAGGGACACACTGGGAGCACCCAGCTCAGGTGACCAGGAGACTGTGCCACTGGGCTCCACAGGACACCTACTACATAGGGCCACTCTACTAAGACCGGGAGATATAGCAGCTCTACCTAATACATAGAAACAAAAACAGGGAGGTAGCTAAAATGGGGAGACAAAGAAACATGTCCCAAATGAAAGAACAGAAGAACGCTCCAGAAAAAGAACTAAAGAAAATGGAGACACGTAATCTACCAGATGCAGAGTTCCAAACAGTGGTTATAAAGATGCTCAATGATCTCAGTGAAAACTCCAACAAAGAGATAGGAAACACGAAAGTGAAGACAGAAAACATAAAAACCAATCAGAATTAAAGAATACAATAACGGAAATGAAGAATACATCAGAGGGAATCAACAATAGATTAGATGAAGCAGAGGGTCGAATCAGTGATTTAGAAGATTAGGTAGCAGAAAACATCCAAACAGAACAGAAAAAAGAAAAAAGAATCCAAAAAAATTAAGATAATTTAAGGAGCCTGTGGGACAACACTGTGCATACAAATATTCATATCATAGGGAGGAGAAGAGAGAAGAGAGCAAGGAGTTGGAGAAGGAGACGAGAGCAAGGAATTGAAAACCTATTTGAAGAAATGATGATGGAAAATTTCCCTAACCTGCTGAAGGAAATAGATATACAAGCCTAGGAAGCACAGAGAGTCCCAAACAAGATGAACCCAAAGAGACCCACACCAAGACACATCATAATTAGAATGGCAAAGATTAAAGACAAAGAGAGAATCTTAAAAGCAGCAAGAGAAAGTAGTTAATTAATTACAAGGGAGCTCACATAAAACTGTCAGCTGATTTCTCAACAGAAACTTTACAGGCCAGAAAGGATTGGCAAGAACTACTCAAAATGATGAAAAGCAAGGACTTATACAGCCAAGATTTCCCAGCAAAGCTTCCCAGACAAGAAAAGGCTAAAGAAGTTTATCACTATCAAACCAGTATTACAAGGAATTTTAGAGGGACTTCTTTAAGATGAAAAAAAATAAGACATATTAATAACAAAATGGCAATAACTGAATATCTATCAATATTTACTTTAAATATAAATGTATTAAATGCTCCAATCAAAAGATAGGAGGGCTGAATGGATAAGAAAACAAGAACCACACATATGCTGCCTACAAGAGACGCACTTCAGATTGAAACACACGCAGACTGAGAGTAAAGGGATGGGAAAAATATTTCATGAAAATGGAAAAGAAAAAAAGAGCCTATACCAGACAAATAGACTTTAAAACAAAGACTATAACAAGAGATAAAGAAGGACCTGGTAATACCACTTCTGGGTATTTATCCAGAAGAAATCTAAAACACTACTTCGAGGGGACATGTGCATCCATATGTTCATGCATTATAATTTACAGTAGCTGGGATATGGAGGCAGCCTAATTGTCCATCAATGCATAAAGAGGTGGTACATGTATACAATGGAATATTACTCTGCCATGGAAAGGAATTAAATCTTGCCAGCTGCAACAACATGGATAGACCTAGGGGGTATTCTGCTGAGTGGAATAAGTCAGACAGAGAAAGGCAATTGCCATACAATTTTATTTATATGTGGAATCTAAAGAACAAAATAAATGAACAGACAAAACAGAAACAAACTCATAAATACAGAAAATATTTTGATGGTTGCCAGATTAGAGGGGGTTGGTAGCTGAGTGGAAAAGGGGAATGGATTAAGAAGTACAAATTGGGGGCCGGCCTGGTGGCTCAGGCGGTTGGAGCTCCATGATCCTAACTCCGAAGGCTGCCGGTTCGATTCCCACATGGGCCAGTGGGTTCTCAACCACAAGGTTGCCGGTTCAACAACTCGAGTCCCGCAAGGGATGTTGGGCTCTGCTTCCTGCAACTAAGATTGAACACAGCACCTTGAGCTGAACTGCCGCTGAGCTCCCGGATGGCTCAGTTGGTTGGAGCGCGTCCTCTCAACCACAAGGTTGCCGGTTCAACAACTCGAGTCCCGCAAGGGATGTTGGGCTCTGCTTCCTGCAACTAAGATTGAACACAGCACCTTGAGCTGAACTGCCGCTGAGCTCCCGGATGGCTCAGTTGGTTGGAGCGCGTCCTCTCAACCACAAGGTTGCCAGTTCAACTCCCACAAGGGATGGTGGGCTGTGTCCCTTGCAACTAGAAAATGACAACTGAACCTGGAGCTGAGCTGCGCCCTCCACAACTAAGACTGAAAGGACAACAACTTGAAGCTGAACGGCACCCTCCACAACTAAGATTGAAAGGACAACGATTTGACTTGGAAAAAAGTCCTGGAAGTACACACTGTTCCCCCAATAAAGTCCTGTTCCCCTTCCCCAATAAAATCTTTAAAAAAAAAAAAAAGAAGTACAAATTGGTAGTAAATGTCTAGTCACTATGTTGCACAGCTGCAACTAATATAATAGTGTACATCAACTGTAACTGAAAAATAAAAAAAAATTATAAAAACCTAAGTAGCAATATCAAAGACACAATAATATATTTGAGCTAGTAGATAATATAAATTTCAACATGCAACTAAAAAAGAATACAAATTATTATTATTATTTTTTAAAGATTTTATTGGGGGAAGGGGAACAGGACTTTATTGGGGAACAGTGTGTACTTTCAGGACTTTTTTCCAAGTCAAGTTGTTGTCCTTTCGATCTTAGTTGTGGAGGGTGCCATTCAGCTTCAAGTTGTTGTCCTTTCAGTCTTAGTTGTGGAGGGCGCAGCTCAGCTCCAGGTCCAGTTGCCGTTGCTAGTTGCAGGGGGCACAGCCCACCATCCCTTGTGGGAGTTGAACCGGCAACCTTGTGGTTGAGAGGACGCGCTCCAACCAACTGAGCCATCCAGGAGGCAGCTCAGCTCAAGGTGCTGTGTTCAATTTTAGTTGCAGGGGGCGCTGCCCACCATCTCTTGGGGGACTCGAGGAATCGAACTGGCAACCTTGTGGTTGAGAGCCTACTGGCCCATGTGGGAATTGAACCGGCAGCCTTCGGAGTTAGGAGCATGGAGCTCTAACCGCCTAAGCCACCAGGCCGGCCCCAAGAATACAAATTATTTGGAGGCACATTTCCCATTTATAGAAATAGAATATAAATTAGGAAAAGGGAAACCTCCATAAGCTTCAATGGATTAATATCATAAAAACTAGACACTCTGACCATAATGCTTATGAAGAAGTTAACACAAAGATATAACACAAAGATATCATTAAAAATGCAAAATGTTTAGAAACAAAATAGCATATTAATAACTAACCCTTGGATGGAAGGAAATTAATAAATATTTAGAAATGAATGAAAACACTCTATGTTAGTATCCCATAAGTTTAAAATGTGCTTGCCCTGAGACCCAGCAGTACCACTGCCAGATAAATCCCATCAACCTAGAGAATTCCATGCTCAAGTGCCTTGGGAGACACAGCCCAGAAGGTCCAGAGCAGCAATACTTGTAATAGCCCCAAGCTGGACACAATCCAAACACCAAAAAAAAAAAAAAAAAAAAAAATTATGAATACGTAATATCCAGGCTCTGGGTATGTAGATGTGTTTTGGTGAATCTGAAAATTGAAGTGGGGTTCATATAGTATGTGCCATACCATTTTTAAATTTGTCTGACGAGAAAATGGTCTAGGAGAATTTTCCTGGTTTGTGATTGACCCTGCATTTTAAAGAACCACAGCGTAGGCAGGTCCACCTTCATTCATGATGGAAGACCCATTCCAGAACTTTTCGCCTGACAAATTAGCTCTGGTCAATATCAGTGGCTCTCAAAAGTTAGTGTACACAAAAATCATTTTATGAGAAGATTGTTAAATTGCAGGATCTTCGAAGCCACTCCTTGTAGAGTATGGGGCAGGTAGAGTAAATCTTCTTTTTGATCAAACACACCTGGTGATTCTAATGCAAGTGATCCAGGGACATGGAAATCAGCCTTCAGAATCTGATATTTCCTTCAGTTCTGGCTGCATGAATAAAAATGTCTGATCAATTCAGTCCCAAACAAGATTTGCTCGTATGGACAAAAGCACCAAGGCAGTGGAATGTGGCATTATTAGAGAGACCCAGCCACAGCCAATCAATGACCCCAGAAATACTCTCCTTGTGCAAACTCTACCTGAAAGCCACTATCACGTCTGAGCCAGAGAGAGAAAAACGAGAAGCTGGAGACTGATGCAGACAGCCAGAGGTTTGGTGATAGGAAGTTAAGGGCATTCCATTTGAAGTTTGAAGTTCTGTTTTCTCTGCGCAGTAGGAGGGTTAAGGTCGTCTTCTGTGGGAGAGGGTGCTTAAGGAGCATGCGTAAGATAGTATAACAGCGGAGAGAGGATAAGGTAGATGGCTAGAGAAACAGAGTAGGAATTCTAAGTGGTGTCGAGGGTCCAGCTGAAACTGGTGATTATGAATTTATAGTGATATAGTTCATATGATAGTGGCTGCAGCAATGAGCAAACAAGCGCTAGCCACCTGTGGCCCTGGGCAGGGGTGGGAGACCGGGCATTGGCAGTGGTCCTGTCAGTTAATACCCCTTCTCTAAGTGGCCCGGCAGCTACTGGTAGTAGGGGCTGGGAGGTTGGATTTTGAATTCTTCCCTAGTTCCAAAGTACTTCAACGTCTCGTCTTCACTGATGCCATGGTTTCTGATTCTCTGTCTTCCTGGATTCTTCTCTCTCCAGAGCATTCACACTACTGAGTCCTACACGCCCATCCTTTCTTAGTCGGTACCCTGACTCACATTGGACAGTACTTTGTCTGCCCTCCTTCTTTGCAGGTCAGGTACGTGCCTTTTCCCTTTCTAACTTCCATCACAGAATGCCTGGTGGGCTGAACAGACAGAGGCCTGCAAAGTGTTTTTGCCCCCTCAAAATGATATGCACCCCAAAACCGTGTTTTATTGCTCCTCACATGAACTTACTGGACCAAGTACATGTTTTTACAGAAGAAAATCCCAAATTAGCTGCAGAGCCAGTCATGAACAAGCCTTCTACTTGGATGCCAAAGATGTAATGACAGTCATTATAGACACAGGTCTGGCTGTTCTTCACACTGCTTGCATATATAATTTTTATTTCACAATCGCAAGAATATTCTTCAGAAATTTCCACCTTTCTCATGTGATTTGAGTTTTCAGTCTTCAGCACGTTGCCTTCTAACACTCCCTACACACTCTAGAAGTGCTCAAAAATACCCGATGTCTTCTGTTTCTTCTTCCCCCTCCTGAATTCCTGGATATTTTCTCGACATGTATGGGTCATTGTTTTTCCCTTGCATCCACTAAAAGGGTCAGACAAGGTTCCTACCCTCGTGTAACTTATATTCTACTGAAGAGAGACAAACCGTGCACACATACACACACGCACACACACAAAATCAAATAAACAAGATGACCTCAAAGGCTCATGAAGAAAATCAAGAGAGCAATGTCATAAAGAGTGAAGTTGGGCGAACCTTAGATTACAAGGAGATGACTGGCATGAAGTGAAATGTTGAGCCATGCACCTATCAGGAAGACAAGTTATTCCAGGTAGACGGAACAGCGAATGTCAGGCCCTGAGGCAAGAGTGTGCTTAGAGTGTTTGAGGAACAGGCAGAAGGCAAGTAAAGCCACAGTAAAGTGTGCCAGGAGAGAGCGAAAGGAAATTAGGAGTTTGACTTTTGTTGCAAGTGGCACAGGAAGCCGTTGGAGAATTTTGAGCAAGGAAGTTATGGGATCCGATTTCTATTTTTTAAACATTTCCTTTAACCTCTGTGTAGAGTGTAGAGTTACATTACAGATAGCAGAAACCAGTTTTACCCATTTAGGCAGAAAGTGTTCAGAATTAGGTGCTTACAAGTTGTTGAAAGAATCAAAATAACATACTCTAGGTTGAATTTCCAGAGCTGTTTCCCATAATAACATCACATATTTGGCACCATCAGGAAGCTGGAGAATCAGGAAGCCACTTCCCCAACCACTGCCTCCAGGACCACACCACCTCTGCTGAGATCATCACAAATCTTGGCTGCAAGACCATACTGCCTCTTTCCCCATACACATAAACAAAGTAAATACCCCATGACCTGCCTTTTGATGCCCACAAAACTAGGAACTGCACCTTGTGACATCTGTTACTACTCATGCAGAAGAAGCAAAAGCTTCCAAGACCATGCTCATTGGCAAAAATCAAAAATCACAGAAGCATGGGCTCTGTGACTGTATGCAGGTTTATCTGCTTGACAGAGGTTAGGTCCCCTGCGGAATCCAGGTCATGAGAGAGATCTGGAAATGTGGTCTTTAGCTTTCCAAACTCTATCATTTAGTAAGGTATGCTACACTTGGGGTTGGAATGAGGTCAAGTGAGCTAATGTATGAGATTTGCCACAGGAGACAAGATCAGAAGTGGGGAAGCCAGTTAGAGGCTATTACAGCGATCTCTCTGACAGATGATGATGATGGTGATGATGAGTCGAACTTGAATGAAAAAAGGTAAAGGTTTTGAAAAATGGTTGGATTTAATATTTTCCTCTAAAGTTGAGACTTGTTTATAGTTGGGGCAGGGTTGATGAAAAGATATGAGAATGAACATTAAGACTCTCAACCACCCCTGTCCCAGCCATCCTTGAGGATTTTTTTTTTATGAACCAACAAACCTGGTTTAGGAGACTATGTATGTCTCCATGTATGAGCATCTCCCTGGACTTGAATCCCTTGTTTCATCATCTATCTTTCTACCGCATTTTCACTTCCCCAGGAGCAGAGCGTGTGTCTGTGCCTGCCTAGCACATTGTGCTATCTCAATCAATGCTGTTCTAAGAATGGATGAAAGACATGAGTGAACTAATTCCTAGAAACACACAAACTACCAAAACTGACTCAAGAATAAATAGAAAATCTGAACCGACGTATAACAAATAAACAGATGGAATCAGTACTAAAAAACATCCCAACAAAGAAAAGCCCAGGACCAACCGGGGAGTTCTACCAATCATTTAAAGAATTAACACCAATGTTTCCCAAACTCTTCCAAAAAAAGAAGTAGGGAGCACTTCCTAGCTCATTCTATGAGGTCAGCATTACGCTGATACCAAAGCTGGGCAAGAAAAGAAAACCATAGGCCACTATCCCTTATGAACACAGATGCAAAAGCCTTTAACGAAATACTAGCAAACTGAATCCAGCAGCACATTAAAAGGAGTATACATCATGACCAACTGGACTTTATCTCAGGAATTCAAGGGTGATGATTCTTCAATAACTTAAAAGTAGAATTACCATATGACCCATCTTATGTATATACCCAAGAAAATTTAAAACAGATGTTTTCTTTCACAAGGTGAAGACCTATACATGAATGTTTAAAACAGGACTTTTCACACTAACCAAAATGTGGATACCACCCAAAAGTCCATCAACTGATGAATGGAGAAACAGTATGGAGGATATCTATACAATGGAATATCATTCAGCTTTGAAAAGGTATGAAGTACTGACACGTGCTACAACATGGATGAACTTTAAAAACATTATACTAAATGAAAGCAGCTAATCACAAAATACCACATATCGTATGATTCTCTTTATGTGAAATGTCCAGAATAGGCAAATCCACAGAATCAGAAAGCAGTCTAGTAATTGAGAGGGTCCAGGGGAAGGAAGAAGGGGAAGTGACTGTTAATGGCCATGAGGCCTCCTTTGGGAGTGGTGAAAAATTTTTGTGACTAGATAGAAGGATGATTGCACAACACTGTGAATATACTAAAATCCATTGAACTGTACACTTTAAAAGAGTGAGTTGTGTGGTGTGTCAATTATATCTTAATAAAGCTATTAAAGAACAGAGAAAGACTGGATAAAGGAATACCATATCACCTTGAGTCCATCTATTCAGTGGCCTGGTGAATCTCTCTGTATTAAGGGACCCTTACGACTTCTTGCTCGTTGCCAGTGTTGCTGACTGGGGCTGCATAGCGTGCACTGTGAAATCCTTTGGGCAGTCAGAAACTGGAATTCAATTCCAAGTGAGTGGCATGAGATCTAGGCTTACTCAACTCAAGCCAAGAAATGCTATGTTGGGCTGAATTTCTTCTTTGCTGTACAAGGGCCTGTGTGGTCTTTTTAAGTGCACTATACTTCATTGTACCAAAACAGAAACATGAAGAAATCCTGTATTTTGCCCATGTGCTCATTGTGAACCAAAGCCATGTCCACGTTGATATGTGACATGAAGCTGCTGACAACGTAGGGCATAAATGCTGAAGCTGCTGCGGTAGAAACTGCCCTGGAAGTGCTTCTAGATAGTAAAACGGAAGCATCCGTTCACTCTACATGGACTGAGAACTTTGAACAAAACCATTTTTGAAACATTTACATTGTACAATGACAATAAAACACCAAGTGAAATCATTAGGAATTCCAGGGTAAAAGGACAACTCTCATGTGACTCAGGTTTTTGACAACCCTAATGGATAAGCCAGCAACTGTGTTCCAGGCCCCCCAAAACAAACCTACGATGAGTGATCAGTTGCTTTATAAATTGCCACATGTCAATTAAGAAGATAAATTAGTAGTTTAAAAATGAACTGTGATTCACTGAGCTTAGCGGTTTGTTACCTGAGGTTCTAAACTCTTCCTAGAGTCTGGTATGTGTAGGAAAAGACCCTTTCTTATCTCCTGAGCTCCAGGAGCTTTAGGTTGGGACAGAAATATTTGGGACACATCCCAGGCACTGGCTTTCCCTGGCCTACCTTCTGCAACCCTTCTATACATCTCCTCCTGCCCCTACCATAGTTCCATCTCAGGAACTATGGATAAGGTCAGCCTGCTTCAGTGACCCACATTTTTCTTTTCTTTCATCTCACTTGTCCTACTGGCTGGCCAGCAAATGGTCACCTAACTCCTAAAGATCTTCCATTGCTGGCACACTGAATATGTGCTCAGTAATTGTTTTAGGTATTTTCCACATATTAATTCATTTTACCCTATGAGGAAGTCCTTTCATCCCACTTTAGAGATGAGGAAACTGAGGCACAGAGAAGTCAGGTAACTTGCTTAAGATCATGCAGTTAGTAAATGTCAGAGCTGGGATTCAAACCAGACAGTCTAGCTTCACAGCCCAAGCTCTGACCTCCATCTTATCCTCCCCACTCCTGACTGTGAAACAGCACCTAGCTTACAAAGCTGTTGTGAGTACTAAATTATTATTATTAGTCCTCTGAAACAGGGTGGGCATTTTCTGTCTAGTGCGCTGGGATTGAGAGTACATTTTGCAAATTAAGTTTCAGACACAGTCTGGAACAAGCATTTCCATTTATTTTAATAAACTTAAATGAACCTAAAGTGAAGTTCTGCATAAACAAAGTTGCATAATAATTTTTTTGGAAAGACGCTCTCTTAACATGTTAATAGTTAATGGAACGCAAGAAGGGTCACTTTGACTTTATTTCCAAAGCTGACTCCTAAGTAGCATCTACGGATTCACGGAAAAGCTTTCAAAGACCAAATAACTTGTGGAATAATGTTATGTACTTTAATATGTATACACCCTGTTCTGAAAGCCTTTTGTCCCACTTTAGTGGTATCGAAGTTAGCAAGCATAGCTTTGATGGCTGTTCATCCACTAAGGCGTGTTGGCCCTTCATTTTCCATCTCAACTCAATAGACCCCACATGAAAGAAATGTCTAGAGGAACCAACTCACTGTAATTGGCAATGTTCCCATAAACAACATCAGGAACATGACAGCTGTCAGAAGCACTGCAGTGGGTTGCTGTGATCTTGTTTTATGGAAATCCATGCCACCCAAATAAATGCTATGCTTACCTCTGGTTTCTATGCTCTGTAAGTTCAAGGGATTAAATAAATGCAATATGCCCACATCCCAAAGAGCAAACTAGAGAATGGCTCAATTCTTAAAAAACCCATAATCCCCAAGAACAAACCAAAGGCTTAAGCTAGTCAAGCTCAGACACTAAGAAATGAATCAAATAAATAGTTTAAGCAATATTTCCCTTGGGTTTGGCATTTCTAAAGGAGAGAAAAGGGTGCCAGGGGAGCAAATGTGGCTTCTTTTTGATTAATTAAGAACACTTACGCAACATTCAGTGGAATCGATCATTTGTAACATGAGTTTTTTTCCCCACTCAGACTTCTACATTGTCAATTAGTACCTAAAATAGCTTATGTAATTTGTGCTTTTAGGATGTAGGGTGTTAAAATTACTTTTCAGTACAACCCACACAAATCTTGATTGGGTTTATTTATTTGTTAAATGAGATAGGAATTCAGGAGAGAAAGCATGGTGGGCAAAAAAAGAGTTTGCTTTTAAGATGAGAAGAGCCATGAAGAGAACGCAGCTAATGATGAGAGAAATGAAACTTGCAGACTTTTAAGGGAAATAAGCCATGTACCCACAGAGCTCTAAGAAAAGGCACTGTGTGATCAGGGCACAAAGGCAACACACAGTGCACACACAGTCAGAATCCGCACAGGTGACTATATGTTCTTGGGCTTAAAAGACAGATTGGATTTTGACAGATGAAGGTGGCAAACTGAATATCCACCAAGAGGCTGTTGCTCAGGGAAAGGCAGGTAGCACCTTTGGGTGGAAGCTGGGTATGCATAACAGGAAGTGGGGGAGAGCTAGAAGGGTAGGTTGGAATCAGATAAAAAACGGTTTGAATGCAGAATAGATTAAAGAGGGAGCAAACATCAAAAGGGCAAAGCAATCATAAGGCTATCACAAGAGTCCAAATCAGGCATGAAGACCAGAGCTGGGGGCGAGAGCAGTGGTGTGAGGGGGACACAGTGGGGGGAAAGCATCATGGAGATAGTCTCGAAGATCAGATTGAAAAAGGTATGGTGAGCCACACAGAAAAGCCAAGATAATCAGGAAACACTCTTTCTCCCTGTAGCTCCTGCAATATTCTCTTTCAAACAGGAGTCAACTGTAATAAAACTGCAAGAGAGTAAATGAGAGATTAGTATGGAAAGCCCCAATTGACTGAGTCAAGGAGCAAAATGAACATGCAGTCACTTCTGGGACTTATTTGATTATTGGAAGGAAATGTGGTGCTGAGGCAAGATGCCATGTGTGCAGCAGCAGGCACTACAGCTGGCAATGTCCTCTCAAATCTGAGACAGTACCAGTACCCTCCATTCCACCCCGCAAAAAACAACACTGCTGCATACACATAGGCCACTGTATAGCATGTACTCTCACTCTTAGGCCAATTGCTGCAGAGAAAAAACCACCTGGGCATGAGCACTTTACTATCAGTCAAGTGCGCTCAGTAACTACCTTTGTGTATGCATTGCTATTGCTTGGGATTCTTAGAATTATAAAACTCAAGACTGGAAAGGACCTCAATTTTCAACCATTAGTATTTTCTCCATAATATTGCCACAAAGTGGTCATATAGTCTGTCCTTGGACATGTCCGGTGATGGGGAGCTCAATCCGTCTTCTGCTTTCCCTGAATGTTGTTTGTCTTTTATCCACTCTTCCCAACAATTACTGTGTTAGTAAGCCCTCTGGGTACCTTACTATCTTGATCTCACTTAATCCCTACTTAATCCTCAAATCTTACAGATGAGAAAACTGAGGATCAGATAGAGACAGTGCTTGTTCAAGGTCATACAAATGGTGAGTGGCAGAACTGGGATATTTGAGCCCCTAAATCTATCTGATTCTTACGCGCCCTCCGCTAGAACTAGTCTAAGCCCAAATCCATCTGCCTGTAAATCCCACCCATTAACAGAGTTGTAACATTTCTTCTTGGGAAGAGGATGCCCTCTTTGAGATACAGTTAGAGATACGAATCTGGATCTCGTTGATCAAAATGAAAGCCAAACAAAGCCACGTAGCAAAATCTGAGCCCTCAACATGTGGCACTTAGGCCTCTGCTCTCCCAGGAGTCACCTTTGAGGCCTCTAACCAATAAATATGATGGCCACTTCCAAGTCCTCATCCTCCATGAACTCCAAGTTTGGGAAATTTTCTCCTCTCTTCATTTCTGGGATGCTTCATTCAACAGACATCTCTTGAGTGCTCACTATAAGGCAGACTCTGGACTGGTTTCCAGGTAGCCACAAGATGAGTCAGAAACAGTCCCCAGACTACAGGAGCTCCCAATTCATCATGGAAGAGAGATGAGAGGCAGTAATAACAATATAGGAGCAAATTGCTCTTCTAGCGGACCATCAAGGTACCCCCGGAACGTGAATGAAGGAGTCACTATCACTGCCTGGCCAGTTGGGAAAAGCTTCATAACAGCTGGGCTGAGTTTTGAAGTACGAGTAGCGATGCAGTGGGCAGAGAAGGGGGAGATCATATATTCAAATTCCTACTCAACTTCATCACTTAGGCACCTAATAGTCAAAGCAAAGTCCATTATCCCAACGGGTCAGGCCAAAACTCTGAGAGTCCTTTTTGACTTCCTCTTTTTTTCACATCCTATATCCAATCTGGCAGGGAATCCTTTTGGTTCTACCTAGAAGAGATATCCAGAATCTGACTACTTCTCACCACTTCCATTGCTACTATACTGGTGTGAGCACATCATCTGCCACTTGAGTTATTGCAATTGCTTCCCAACTGGCCTCCCTGCTTTTGCCCTTGCCGACCCCGCCCCCAGCCTATTTCCCATACAGTGGTTGGAGTGATCCCTCTAAAACATAAGTCTGATCATGTCACTCCTATGTCCAAACTCTGCCACTGGCTTCCCAGCTCAGTCCATGTAAAAGGCAAAGTTCTTATAATGGTTTTACATGGCCTACATAATCTGTTCTACCTGATTCCACTCTGACACCATCTCCCATTCCTCTCCCCCTCACTCATCCTCTTCAGCCTCACTTCTTCTTCTTCTTTGAGTACACAAAGCATATTTCTACCTTCAGGCCTTTCCCCTTGCTGTTCTCTCCCCCGGGGCCCTCTTTTCCGAGATGTCTGCCTGGCTCGTAGCCTCTCCTCTATCAGGTTTTTTTTGTTCAAATACCACCTTCATAATGAGCCCTTCCCTCAGCATCTTATTTGAACTAACATCCTCGTCCTCCAATCACCACCATCTCATTTATCTAGCAACCTCTGCCACCACTTCCCTGCTTTGTTTTTCTTTGTTGCACTTACAATCACCTCACAGATAAGATATTTTACTCATTTCACTTGTGTATTGTCTGCTTTCCCCTCTTAGAATGTAAGCTCTGTGATGGCAGGGAATTTTGACTGTTTTTTGTTTTTCCCACCATTATGTTCCAGTTCTCAGAAAAGTACTTCGCATATAATGGGTACTCAATAATAGGCTTTGAATGGATGGATGGATGGTTGGATGGGTACAAGGGTGGAGACATAGAAGGAAATGGCCTAGATGACTTCTAGGTTACTATCAGCTCACAACTAAGTATCAGTTCACAGAGATTAAGAATACCAAAAAAGGCACCATAGTTTCAGGGGACTAGGACGATCTTGGAATACATTGGATTCAAGCTACCTATGAAACATGCAGAAAGAATTGTCCATAGGCCTTGTCATGCAGGGACTCAGCTCCCGCTCCCCGCACCAGAACGCAGGACATGGCTAGGCCAAAAAGGAACACCCACGGAGCCATAGATAGGGGAGTCAGACTACTATATTCTCCCTGGCAGCTGGGTTGGAGACACAGGAAGTGGGAGCCACACGATCCGCAACCTGCCGTCCGCTTCTCTGTCAACCAACCAACCAACGTAGCCACGGCAGTTATATCAGTGGCTAATGGCTAACCGGTAACAGCTGATGGCCAACTAGTCACAGCTGATAGCCATCTACTACCCAAGCCAGCACCTTTCTATGTGAGGTCGAGAGCCTGGAAACTGCTCTCTGGGACTCTGTCCCCACAGGCCTTTATAATAGCAGTACAGATATTGGGAGGTGTCCTGGAGAAGGGGTGTATTCACATAGGCGAGGCTTTGCTGAAATAAGTCCCCAATTTCAGCAGCTTAGCATAATCAAAGCTTGACTTTGAGCTCACACAAGATCAGATGCAATTCATCAGCTCTCTTTTCCACCTGAGGACTTAGGGTCTATGTTCTTTCTGTCTCTGATGTCACCATTTTAACGTCTGGCTTTCAGTATCACCAGGGAAGGGAAAAGAAAGCTTATGGATTATACATTGTCTCTTAAATGCCACATCCTGGAAACGATATGTACCACTGATGTTTGCATTACATTATCTAGTACGAGTCACACAGCCCCAGGTAAATGAAAGGGGGCTGGAGAGTGAGGGCAGCATCTGGAATACTTGGGGAGCACTACCGACTCTGTCTCAGAGATCATGGAGAAAAGGGCTGTTTTGAGCAATTTGGGGAAATGCAAGTGTTGCTGAAAGAGTTGCTGACAGATTAAATGCCTTACTATGAATTATTGCTGTTACCACAAGTTTAGATTATATTGAGATCATAAGACTACCTGAAAGAAATCCCCTGGGTCTGGTAGAGCTTAACGTGAGGGAGGAGCAGAGACAACATGGCTAAGGATACAGAGTGTGGGGACAGAGCCAGGAGTGCAGTTTCCAAGCTCTCAGCCTCACATGGAAAGGTGCTGGCTCAGTTGATAAATGGCCATCCACTGTGATTGGATGGCCATCAGCTGTGGCTAGTTGGCCATCAGCTGGAACCAGTGAGCCATTGGCCACTAATATAACTGCTCTGGCTACGCTAGCAGAAAATGGGGGCTAGCAAGAAGATGGTGGCTGAGCTAGCAAGCGCAGATTGCAGTTAGTAGGGCGGATTGCAACTAGCAGGGCGGATTGCTGCTAGCAAGTGGGGTTGGTTGGTTGACAGAGAAGTGGACAGCAGGTTTCAGGTCATGTGGATCCTGTTTCCTGTGTCTCCAATCCAGCCACCAGCGAGAATATGACTCCCCTATCTATGGCTCTGTGGGTGTTCCTTTTTGGCCTCACCATGTCCTGCGTTCTTATGCGGGGAGTGGGAGCTGAAACCCCGCATAACACCCTGCATGACACAGACGTACAATAATTAGGAGCCAAATGTAGAAGGTGACGAGAGTGGAACTGAAAAGGAATTAGGACTGGTTCAAGTCTAGTGCAGGCCCCCTGACACGCAGGGGGCTTTGGGAGTCACATAAGAAAGGAGCCCTTCTCACCAGGGGCACATGATATGGCCACACAGGCTGCACCCTACACAATTCTAGGAGCTATCCATTCACCATGTGTACAGGACCCCTACTTCTCGCCCAAAGCCCGCCAGCAGCAGCCCCACTGAGAGGCAGAGTAGCTAATGGCAACTAGGACCCCAGTGTAGTAGAGATCCATCCATTTGTGCACTAAAACCTCCTCCCTCGGAAGGATCTCTGCTCTCTGTGCTTTTACCCCCCTCTGTTTCACTGAGCTTCTGAAGAAAATTCTTTTCATAAATGTCAGCCTGGCTTGCATGGATTCAGGGAAACAATTAGATAAACAGAAAGGGTCAGTCCACAATTAGACCAAGAGAGCTGAGGACACCTGGTGGCTAGCAGTGGTAATGACAGCTGTCTTTCCAGATGGAGATGAGAAACCTGATGGGGCTGAGGGAATACAGGAGGTAAAGCTACGGAGCTAGGAAATTGGGATGGACAGGGATTCCCTTCTGGCAGGATTGTTCCATTAACAAGTAGACATTATTGTCACCCCGTATGCAGAAAACTACGTGTAAAAACTAAAAAACTAAAGTGTAGAGCTAGCTAGTGAGGGAGCTCCAATCTAGATCTTCAGATATGTGGTCAAATGCTCTTTATCACATATGCTACAACCAGTACCTACTAGGAGAAAAACCTTAGAGTTACTGGCGCATTCTCCCTATTCCTGCCATTCCATGCTCAGGGAGGGAGATACCACTTGAAGATGCTATATATTAAAGTGCAGGTTTCGGCAGACTTTGGGGGTAAATCTGTGATCTACACAAATTGTAAATGCCCAGAAAAAGTGAAGAAAAACCCTGCAAACTCAGAATCAAAATTCCAGAAATTCCTCTCTCAAGTTAACATTTGGTCAACATTGGTGTTGACATATTGCATGCCACAAATGAAGGTAGGTTTATGCCTTCACTCTTGGACAACTTTCTGTTTGGCTTGGGGTTAGGCAATAGAGAAAGCTTCCCTGTCCTCTGTGTATCTTCTCTTGGAGAAATGATTTTTTTGTGGGGCGGGGGCGTCCAGAGGGTATATAAGAATGTTTGACCCTCAAACAGGAAATGCATGAAGGAGTTTGATTAAAAACACTTGAAATTCCTCTTAGAAGATGCTGTAAATAGATATTTTTTAGGTACAGGAGACCACAGAAAGTCTGGTGCTCCCATGTGGCCAATCCTGACAGGAGCCATTGAGTCAGTCAGTGTACGAACAGCCCTAGTAACAAGTCAGGAGTTCACTCTCTCGAAATACAGTTCATTGCATGTTTTGCTGTTTGTCACAAATATAAACCCCTGCAGAAATTTAACTGCAGTCCAGCATTAGATAGCCCAGTGAGTGAATGCACATGGTTAAGCCTGAAGGGTGTAGTAAGACACCCTGGGAAGCACAGAATTATTTATTGTATATACTTTTCATTAGAAACAGAGGGAAAGTTTGTGGGGGGAAGGGGTAAGCAAAAGGAAGGCTTTCTACAAAGATTCACTTTTATTCTGCTTTCTCTTAGAAAGCTTTCTATAAGCACATTTCTCCAGCCTTAGAACTCAGCTGCAACTAGCATTTCAGACCCGTGGAGAAAATTTGCCTCTTTCATGGCCCATGAGATGAGGGAAACATACTTATAGGAAGATGGCTTTCCAAGCATGACGACTGGAAAGGGCTTCTATCTGTTAGGTTGCTCTAAATAATCGAATGTTTAACAACTATATTTTATTAATTGGGAATGAAATGGGTAACATCTTTATTATATTGTCTTTCATGAAAAAATTGAGTAAAAGGCATTCCACACTTTCACCTCCCCTTCTCCCCCTAGCCCCTGGCAACCATCATTCTACTCTCTATTTCTTTGAGTTCAGCTTTTTCAGATTCTATATATAAGTGAGAACATACACTATTTGTCTTTCTCTGTCTGACTTATTTCACTTAACATAACGGCCTCAAGGTCCATCCATGTTGTTGCAAATGACGGGATTTCCTTCTTCTTTATGGCTGAATATTATTCATGATTTCTCTTTGAGGTCCTGATTTAATTTCCATCAGATATATACTCGAAAGTGGGATTTCTGGATCATATGACAGTTGTGTTTTTAATTTTTTGAGGTACCGCCATACTGTTTTCCATAGTGGCTGCACCAATGTACACTCCCAGCAGGTGCACAAGGGTTCTCTTTTCTCCACAGCTTCACCAACATTTGTTGTCACTTGTCGTTTTGATAACAGCCATTCTAACAGGTGTGAGGTGATATCTCCTTGTGGTTTTGATTTACATTTTCCTTGTGATTAGTGATGTTGAGCACTTTTTCATGTACCTGTTGGCAATGTGTATGTCTTCTTTGGAAAAATATCTATTCAGTTGCTCTGCCCATTTTTTAATCAGATTGATGATTAAATTGTATGGGTTCCTTATACATTTTGGATATTAAGCCCTTATGAGATGTGTGGTTTGCAAATACTGTACTTTGTCCCATTCTGTAGGTTGTCTTTTTATTTTGCTGATTGTTTCTTTTGCTGTGCAGAAGCTTTTTAGTTTAATGTAGTCCTATTTTTTTTTATTTTTGCTTTTGTTGCTTGTAATTTTGGTGTCATATCCAAAAACTAGTTGCCAAGACCAACGTCAAGGAGCTTATTCCCTATGTTTTCTTCTAGTAGTTTTACAGTTTCAGGTCCTACATTTAAGTCCTTAATCCTTTTTGAGTTAATTTTTGTGCTTGGTATAAGATGGGATCCAATTTCAGTTTTCTGCATGTGCTTATCCAGTTTTCCCATTACCATTTATTGAAGAGACTATCCTTTCCTCACTGAGTCTTCCTGGCTCTCTTGTCAAATAGTAATTGACTGTGTATGCTTGGGCTCTTTTCAGGGCTCTCAATTCTGTTCCATTGGTCTATGTGTCCATTTTTATGCCAATGCCATACTGTTTTGATTACTATACCTATATAATAAATTTTAAAATCAGGAATTATGATGCCTCCAGCTTTGTTCTTCTTTCTCAGGATTGCTTTGGGTATTTGGGAGTCTTTTGTGGTGCTGTACGAATTTTAGGATTGTTTGTTCTAGTTCTGTGAAAAGTAACTTTGGAATTTTGATAAGGATTTCATCGAATCTATAGATTAGCCTCATTATATTTAGCTTTTAATGAAGATGATTTCTTCCTATATTTCATTCAGTTCAATTATTTGTCCTCATTTGGACATTTAGTCCAAATCACCTAGGTTGCCATTACCAGAAGCAGAGGTATATGATACCCTCCTAACTATCCTCATTGTCCTCAGGCTCCCTTCCAGTTCTTTTTTTCCGAAATAAACAGGGATTCTTCCAAGGTACCACTGGATTAAGTCATTCCCTCGCACAAACACTTTAAAAGCTTATGGTTTGCTCTAAAATAAAAATGAAATCCCTTAGTTTTGACAATTAGGTACAAAACTCTTTCTGGCTTCATTTATTTTTCATGTACTGTGTGTGTATGGTGCTCAGTAGGTCAGGTTCTACGTAATCCCTTGCCTCTTACCTCTCTTACCTCTTGTTTTACTCCAGATTTACCCTACACTCCAGCCAAACTGGAACATTCACTGTCATGTGGCAGAGTTGGGTCCAGAACACAGATGGGCTAACTTCCAGGTCAATAGTCTTTCCCCTACACCATGATCCCATATTCATGTTTAAGTCCATTAAATCTAGATGTTTATGAATATTCTAATAAATTAACTAGCCAAATCTGAACAAGTACAAATTATAGTGGCATTTCTGTATTTCGTGTTGCTTTTCGGCCCATTTGTCTTGTGAATTAGAAATTTCAACTAAGCGTTACCTCTAGGGAGAGCAGAAGTGGGGGGAGGCCGTCTGGGATAGAAGGTCTGGAAGTGAATTCATCATCATCATCACCAACTTTTTGGCAATCTTCATAGTCAAAAAGGCCTGGAGGAATAAAACTTCAAGCTTCGGGCTTGTTTTTCCCTGATAAATGAGGGACTGATTGCCTACGGAAATTGATTCCAGGGTGCTGGGAACATCCCACATCTGAATACATCTACTGCCACCTGCTGGTGATTGCCTGAATTTCCACTCAAAGCTGAATCACACTAAAAAACATAACGTTCTGGAATAGACAAACCTGGAAATGGGGATTCTAGTTTGGACTTCTACTGTTATGTGATCTTTTTGTATGTGGCTAATCCATTTTCCTTCTCTGGGCCTCAGTTTCCCCATATTGTAATCCAGATGGTTGGACAAAATGACCTAGAATGGCCCTTCCACTTTTACCAAGCAAGGATTGTCTGTACAGGATGCCTGGGTGACCATGAACAATGGGGACAGAACTAATAGCGATAGGGGTGGGTCGATTGATCCACTCCTGTATATGATAGTCAGTGACATATAGGTTCCACCATCTTTTTTTGCTTCTGCATTCACATGGAAAGGAGAACATTTGCTGCAATGGCAGGGAAGGGAGGGAAAGGAAGGTGCAAGGATACATTGCTCATTAAAAGAAGGCAGAGGACTATGAGACAATGTTTTAAAGTTTGATTCTAAAGTGGTTAAGAAAGTGGAGATAAAGACTTAAACCCTTAGTTGTGGAAAACCACAGCCAACCAGGCAACTGAATCTCTGCTGGGTACAAGCAGCCCCAACTCCCTTCGCCAAATGCTGAGGGAAAGGGGAAGAGGGCTGTATTTCTGTGTGAATGTTCTAGCTAACCAAGAGTGAACGTGAAATCCATTTTCATTGCAACCCTTCCCAATGGCACGCCTTAGGAGGTTCAGCACTTGTGAACATGACTGAGGTCTCTCGGTGGACTGCCCTCTAGCCCATGGTCTTGCTTTGTTATGAATCTGAGATGGGAAGGAGACACGGAATTGGGTGGAAGTTTTTGCTTATCCTCTGAGATCCTTCTGTTTCATAGGACAGTGTTCAAAGTAGTGGAAAGAATAAGAGGCCTGTAGTCAAAATTCTAGACTTTTTCACACGATGGGCTAGAATGCAGGAGAATTGGAGCAGCCGTAACTCCCTTGAACATCTGAAACACAGGCCTTTGACTTCTTTCCCCTTTCATGGTGTCAGCCATGGACCCTCATGTCAACTCTGCACGCCCTGGTTGGGGGACAGAGTCACAACTCAGAGTGATCCCAGTTGTTGAATCCTTCCAGTTCCCAGAGCTTTGTCCCAGGGACCCAAACTTGGGGCCAAGAGCACTCAAGAAAGTCTTGGGCTCCTGGAGCCCAATTTCCATCCTAATGGAGGGGCACTCTTGCTACGGCCAGAGCTGTCATAAAACCCACTGGTGATCCCGATCCACTCCACCCAGAGGCAAGGCACGTGGGCTTATTGGAGAGCCAAGGGTTTGGGGATGAGCATCAGTTAGATACCTCCTGATCCCCAACTGCGTCCAGCTCCTTCATTACACAGATTCAGCCAGGGCAGTCAAATCACCCCAGTCCCTTCACCACACACACACACACAAACTCTCGAGCACACGCTTTTCCAAGAGGAACGCACATTTTATGTATATGCGGAGAGGAAAAGCAGGACCAAACTGGTGCCCCTAGCCGCGGATCGGTGCCCAGCCCTCCAGCAGCTGGATGCCCTCCCTCTCCCCGTCCCCTTCCTCCTCCCCTGGCCGGGCCCCACCCCTGTCTGTCTGAGGCTGGCCAGGGGACGACTGCAAAGCCCTGAAGGGGCGGGGGGCCGGGTGGCGCGCAGGCTGCGGGGCGGAGGCAAGAGTACGCGCCTTTTTGTGTGCTCCTGGCACCTGCCGGATTGGTTCGGCCGGTGCTGCCGTCGGAGTGGGCGGAGCCAGCCGAACGACCCGCTCAGTGCCCAGTCGCAGCCAGGAGCGGCCGCAGACGGAGCGCACCATGGCAGCTGCCGGGCGCGTCCAAGGGCGCTGAGTCGGGCACAGCTGCCGGGGCTGCTCCTCCCACGCTCCCTGCTCCCCTTACCCTCGCTACTGTTGT
The DNA here is from genome assembly GCF_004115265.2 of Rhinolophus ferrumequinum. NCBI lineage: Eukaryota > Metazoa > Chordata > Mammalia > Chiroptera > Rhinolophidae > Rhinolophus > Rhinolophus ferrumequinum. The sequence goes on along the minus strand of NC_046284.1, from coordinate 7,377,397 downwards.
CCTTGGAGGCGACTCCTAGCGACCCCCGAGCTCCCCCTCGCCCTGCACTGCCCCTACTCCGTCCCTTTCCCCGCCGGCGGCCGGTCGTTTCTCGTGCCCTCCGGCCCACAGAGAGCCTTGGTCATGGGCATCCGAGGGATGCTGCGAGCCGCCGTGCTCCTGCTGCTCATCAGGACCTGGCTCTCAGAGGGCAACGACGCCAGTCCCATCCCGAAATTCCACTTCGAGGTCTCCTCTCCCGTGCCCGAAGTCGTCCAGAACGTCTTCAACTGGTAAGCGGGCGCCGCCAGGCTGGGCAGGGCGACGACAGAGGCGGGCGGGCGGCCTCAGGCCTCTTGGACGGAGCGGGCTCGGGGAGACTTGGCCCCGGGCTCGCCGAGCCCTGCTGCTCGGGCCCTACCTGCTGGTACTTGGAGGGGAGTGGGGTAGCAGTGAGGGGGTGACTGGTTGAAAGAGCGCTGTGCTAAAGCCCACCTGTTACTGTGGCGCCTTAGAGCTCTGCGTGTGCCCAAACTGCAGCCAGGGGTATGCGGAGAGAATGCCCTCAACCCAGGGTTTGCCATCCATCCCCAGCGATTTGGACCCTGGGTAGCTTTTCCCAGTCACGTCCTTTGACACCTGTGGGATTGGGGTGGGGGTGGTACAGGGTGATGAGCAATTCTCAAAACATAGACAGTAGAGACACCTGTTTGAGTCCTCATTTTAGTCTGTTCCCGGAGGCGCGCGCGTGTGTGTGTGTTCGTGCGTGTGCGTGTTGAGCGGTGAGGACCTTTTCCGATGCCACAGATAGAATTATTGAACTAAATCGGAGCTCAGACAGTGCGATCCGTGTCTGTATAACCGTATAACCGGGTGGCCTGAGATAGGTGCGCTTTTGTCTGTGAAAACATTTGAAGATTCAGGTTTTCTTCTGGTTGATATCAAGTTTCTTCGGGTGTGTATATAACCGAAGAGATGTTAAACAGTCAGCCTTTACATGTAGAGCATACAGAAATGTGTATTTGTGGTGGCCAGGGAAACTGAGCGCTGGCATATGGGGAATACGTGGTCCTAAACAGGTGGGAATGTATTGCTTTAATTCGGGAATAATTTATGTGCACACTTTGGAATGAAGCAAAATGAAATTTTGTCATTAAAGATGATTGGAAATAATTTTTTAAATGGCAAGCCAGAAATGAATACGTATTCAGAAAAGGGGGGGGGGTAGTCGGGCAAGGTTCCAGCAGACAGCTCTGCAATGGCCTCAACCCCAACCCAGCATACCAGACTGCGCTAGTGAACACACACACACACACACACACACACACACACAGAGACACACACACACACCACAGATTTACAGGGGCTGTCTTCCCCTAGTCATTGTGTCAAAGATTCTGAGAGTAATAGTGATCCCCAGGGGCTGTTCTAATTCACAAGTCCCTCTTGGGGAAAAGAGACCCACTAGGTGAATTGGGTGAGCACATTAGAGACTTCTGGAAAGGCCATCTATGCCGAGCTGAGCTGGATCTACTTACATGTGCCCACCCAAGACACGTCTAGGCTAGAAGCACATACTTAGCCAGAGGGATGCCTGCTCCCAGAATATGTCCCTTTGAGGACCGCCCTGAACCCCAAGAATCTGAAATGGTTTGGTTGGGTGAGGATCATAAATCTCTGCTGCATGCGCCATCCTCTCTCTCTGAGTCCTATGCCACATGCCAAGTCTTAAAACAGAGGTGTACAAAAAGAAGGTTTACATAGACGTGACAACAAAATGCCCAGCCCTAGCCCAGGTAAGGAAAATGTAGAGCTGGAGAATGTAGACTGGTTGACTCAGCTCAGGCGGGCCCTGAAGGTAGAAGACTGGCCTTTCCTAGGGCAATCAGGTGCCCTTGGAAGGATTCCCACCAACCCAGAAAGCTGTATCCAATTGGTGCCCCTTAGGAGGTTGAAGTAATGCATATATCTGAGGGCTTACACCTGCCCACTCCCTCCCCTGTCCACTTCCCCTACTGGCTCCCTTGTTCCCCACCCTCAATCCTGCCTGGTAACCAGGATCCAGTCATTGTGCCCTACCCTCTGGATAAAAGCTAAGGAGGGGGCGGGGAAGTAGGAGTCTGCGTCACAGCCGCGCTTCTGGCTGACTCACTGTGGGGAGGGAGAGGAGCACGGAGCGACCTCTACATGTATGACTGTACATGTCTGCGCGTGTGCAGAAGGCAAGGCCCTGGCAAGTTGACACCTGCTGCGCTCTTTGTTTTTGTTCTCTGAGAAGCAATGTGGCATTTACTAATGACTTCTCTGTTTTAGCAAAAATTGTGCAAATGGAGCTGTGGTTCACAAGATTTTGGACAGGGTGCTGTCGCGATATGATGCCCGTCTGAGACCAAATTTTGGAGGTAAGACACGTCCAGACACTAGAGGCCTGCGTATAGGTGGAATAGAGCTGAGGTACAATAAACCAGCCCCATCCAGTAAGCTGACCAGGGTCACTCCCCTGGCTCCACACTTCCACCTCTCCCCTTGGGAGACCTGCAGCAAGCACTCCCAGCCCCCCAACATCCAGGCCTTTAACTCTGCCCCTGGAATTTTCCCCATTTCTCTACCTTCTTATGCAGGATGTGTTCTGGCCCCTCCACACTCCTTTACAATGTCACAGAGCGAACCAATAGCTGGCTTCCTGGTGTGGATAGAAAGGTGCTAACCACAGAAATGGGTATGCCAGACAAAACGCGCCACGATTCTCAGGCTAGAATTTTTCTGCTTCATCTATAGGGAAGGCACACGTTGTTTTACTTGACCACACATTCTGTGCACCCTGGATACTCTCCCTATGCAGCTAGTTCAAAACTAAGGGCGATGTCTTTTCAGTCTTGTTTATTTCACCCACTCCCCCACCAGTTCCCGGGCACTTCTGCCTCTGCCCCCATCCCCAGCTCCCACCAAGACCTTCAGCTCCCACCAAGTTCATTTCATTCAATACATTACAGGTAGTGTGATCTTTATAAATCTAGCCTGATCACCTCAGGAACTTTTGATGGTTTTATTTCACTGCCAAATAAAATCCAAATTCCTTAGCCTAGCACTCAGATCTTAACCACAAGGAAACGAAAGCACAAACCTCCAAGAAGCCAATACATAAGTTTCTCCCCATATCGCTGCCTAGCCTCCCCCCCTTAGAAGGGATAACTGGCCTGATCACAGGGATTTCAGGGACGGGCATCCTACCCTGACCTCACAGAACAGGACACCCAGGAAACCTAGACGAAGGACAAACAAACAGAAGGGTGCGTTAGAGGTTAGTCACATTTCTGCTCAAAGGAACAGAGAAGGAGCTAAAACAAACAAACAAACAGCAGAGTGGTTAACCCAGAGAAAGCACTCCACTTCCTACAGGTGGTAGAATTACCCCGCGCTAAAGGGTTAATCAGTGCTAATGGTTCACATTTGTACATATGAATAGAGGTCTTCGGAATGCATAATGCCTCCAGGAATACATAATGCCTCCACGGAAAGGGCACAAAGCTATGCTGCGGACTTGCCCAGGTGGTAGACCAGTGGGGGGTGCTGTGATTGGCTTGGGGAGTCGCCTTGAAAACCCAAGTTTGTCGCCGGGCTAAGCTTTGCTACTGTTGCTCCTTCAGAGTGTGAGGGCAGATGGCGCATCTCCAGGATCCAAGGTGAGTGTGCACCGAGATGGGAAGCAGAAATGGAGAGGGTGGAAGGCAGGCTCTTTCAATATGGGAATTCAGGTGTTAGGGCACAGCCAGCACCCCATTGCATGACACCGGTTTTGGATCAGTTGCACCAAGCATAGTGGGTGTCAAGGGAGTAGCTACTACATTGTCTCCTTTCCTCGTTCTCTTGTTTCTTAGCAAAGGCTGACCAACAGCCATTTAAGTACAACCAAGCACAGTCTCTCCACTGTTTCAAGATGCCATCTCTGCTGGCGCCCAGGACAAGGGGGGGGGGCGAGCAGGGGCAAGGACCAACCTTTGGGGATTGTCAGGTGTCGCTGGTTCACAATATCTCCAAGGCACCTCACCACCATCCTTTGAGTTAATTCAGATTTGTTTACACGTGATGCCTAGCCTCTTGGTTACACTGAGCATTATGGGCATGCAGACCTGGTGCTTATGAAAAAAGATGGGTCCTTGATTTCCACATTCACTCACATTCACATACTCCCACAGGAACGTGTTTGCACACAAACAGGCTCGTGCATGCACTCACACATGAACATGTTCACACGCAACATACATCCGCAGAGATGAAGGTGGGAGAGTGAGGACACTGCAGGCTCTAAGTCTGAGGCTGTTGTATTGTGGGAGGAAAGCAATCAGTGGGATAGCTGGGCCAGGGGGTTCAGGGTTGGGGAGCCCAGGACTCCCAGGAAGGCCTCCCACTAGACACAGAGTCAGATTCCCCTGTGTGTCTGAGGTGAAGTAGATTTTCAAGGCTACACACACACACACACACCCCATGAAGAGGGGCGTACCTAAAGGTGGTCAGGTTCAAAGGGGAGCCTTATTCCTTGAGAAGAGGGGGAGGAGGGGGAAAAGGAGGAGGAAGAGCCAGGGAAAGTGAACAAAACTGCTTCTTTCTGGGCAAGAGAAGCGGACTCCGTAGTGTTGCGCAAGGCAGGTCCCTGAGGACTTCGTGTAGCCCAGGACCTGGCATGACATAGGTGTGGAGTGAAGGAATGACTGGGGCACCCTCATCATTCCTTTATTTATTTGTCTTCCTCTGGTATTCTAATGGATTCTAGGGAGGAAGAGGAGTTGGCGCAACAAAGTTTCCCAGAGAGAGAGAAGTGGCTACCCTCTTCCACTATTCCTGCCTTTCTCAGCCCATCAGGAGGGACAGTGATGGGTTATGGGGCTGAGGCCATCACCCCAGTGACACATTTAGGGACCTTATCTGGAAGCTTCTTGTTCCTCTTTTAGGGATGTAGGATACCTTAGCCAAGCCCTCATACTGACCACTGCTAGCACATAATGTGTCCCCTCTAGGTGGAGAAATTAGAAAAAGGTACCAGGTCCTCTTCCTCCAGCCTACATCCCCAAGCCAGGACTCGTGGCTTGGTGACTACATTCCAGCTCCCACTTGCCCCTTCAACTGGGAACCCGTGGACAGAACTACGCTCTGGTCCTTTAGTGTTTGGGGCCCCAGGATTCTGCTGTAAGGGACAGGGTTGCCTCAGTGGCATGGAGTGGCATGAGTGGACAGGAAGTCTAACAGTGCAGTGAGGTGGTGGGGGAATGTCTGGCTGGCCTCTCCGGGGCTTGTTGCCTGCCTGACAGAGCTTCCACCCTCCAAAGGCATGTGGGGAGCCTGAAAGCCTGTAATAAAGAACTGCCTTTCTAGAAACTCCTGTCACTACATAGCACTTTGTTGGGGATCATTCACAATAGCCCTGAATGTTGGAGTCTGGGCTATACCTTCACACAGAGGTCCATTTACTTCTCAGCTGCTATTCATACACTGATTCCCAATAGTACTTTGCTTTTTGAAGCACTGGGATAGGAATAACACATTTTCTGCTTTGCAGCTCAGCTTCTGGGCAATGAGCCTTCAGTGAAGCCAGTAGGCTGAATTGCAAGCGTCATGCGTGTTTCCATAGCAGCGGTGTGATGTAATACACATAGAATAAAGGCTTAACTGTGGGGCTGGCTGGAGGCAGCTTTGAGCCAATGAGGAAACAATAAAAATGTATTTTTCCACAGCACCTTATAGTTTACTACATATTTTCACATCCCTGCTCACATATGAGTGGGCAGCACCACCACCTAGACCTGAAAAAGAAAGCCAGGAGGCAGGAACACACACACACATTCAACCACACACACATATTAACACATAAACACCTTTCAGTCATGTACTAACTCACATGAACACACTCACGAATTCAGTCCCATACATATACACCCCGCCATATACTCACCTGCACATGCTCACACATTTATACACCCAAACATGCTCACACATTCACATATACACATGAACATGTCCACACGTCCACTCACACACAAACATGCTCACATATACAAACAGTCAAATTCACTCATGCACCTGCTTGCACATTCACACACATGAACATATGAATTCACTCACACACGAGCATGTTCACACACACAAACACATCCACGTATTTACCAATTCACACAAACACGCTCACCCATGAACGTGGGTGCTCATTAACACACAGACATCTGCACGCACAAACACACTCACATTAACATGCTTACACGTTCACTCATACCTGCACAGTGACACACAAACACAGTCACATATTCATATAATGAACACGCTTGCTCATACAGACAGTCAGTCACACACTCATAAGTTCACTTACATTCCTATTCACTCACACAAATATACACGGACACGTTCCATCATGCCTGCTCACACACAGACTCATGTAAACATGCTTAGACACATGAACATACAGACACATTGACTCGGCACACCAACCTAGTCACATACATGCATAAACACAACAGCTTTACACACACAAACGTGACCGTGTATTCACTCACACATGGACATGCTGACAAGTGCACTAACACAGGAACAGGCTCACACAGACCACCCTCATTTTCATTCCCATGCAGTACATTCAAACGCACGCATATGCTCACACATGCATTCACCCAGAAATGCGCTCAGACATTCACTGGCTCATAAACACACTCAGATACCTTCGCTCACACATCCACAGGAACACTCGTGCACTCATCTATGTGGACGTGCTCACACATTCACTCCTTCAGAAACATTTAAATATTTAATATTTAAACATACATGCATGTAAATATCTTCACGTCCCTTCACATGTACATGGCCACACATTCACTCACATACAAACATGCTCTCATACATGAAAACACAAATTCACTCATGCACAAACGCATTCAGACATTCACTTCCACACACCAACATGCCTACATGCTTGCATGTGCTTTCATGTATTCATATGCAATATATGCAAGCACACAACATGTTTATACATTCACTCACATGTGAATACACATACTCATATACACAGACATGCTCACATAGACACACCTTCCCACACAACATGCCTACATAACACGTACATGCACACACATTTGCTCCCACAAAACACACTCAAGGACACAATCACGCTCATGCATTCTCTCACACACACATGCTCACACACTCATGTGCACAGCTCACATTTATTCCCACAAAGAGACATTCACTCACACATGGGCACACTCACATGCGCTCACACAAAAATGCTCATACACACCACAAATCTTAGCTCTTTTGGGGGGGCTCATTGCTCCTCAGTTTTTATCAGGGAAACATTTACAAGAAGAGTGCTTCATCATTTTATTTTCTCTTGATTTTGCCCTAACTCCTTCCTTTCAGCGTATCACGGGCTAGGCACTGCTCTAAGTACTTGGCCTGCATTAGCTATGAGATCTGTGCTATAATGATCCCCATTTTACCCATGAGGCAACTAAGACTCAGAGAGGTTAGGTAACTTATTCAAGGTCACACAGCTAGTTCAAAATGGGGTTCATACCCAGGCAATCTGGCTCCTGAGTCCACATTTGTACCCTTTATCTTACCCTGCATGTAATAGTGTCTTCCTGTATTGTAGGTGCCCCTGTGCCAGTGGGAGTATCTATGTATATCTCCAGTATTGAAAAGATCTCAGAAACGACTATGGTAAGTGTGTCAGCTCCAGCCATGAAGCTGAGGGCAAGGTACATGGGACAAGGTCACAAGCCCACTCCAGTTATTCTGACCTGCAACAGAACCCACATGGGTAAACACAGTAGGTTTTGGAAACCACAGGCACCTGGAATAAAAAATAAAGAAATCCAGATGGATTCTGGACCTAAAAGTGAAAGGCTTATGAAGTTTTTTAAATATAATAGGATACTGTCTTTGCACCTTTATGGTACCTAAGGCCTTCTTTAAAAAGAAACAGAAAACACAAACCATGAAAATAAATACTGGTAACCAACTATGTTAAAATTCTGTTTAGCCAAAACTTCTGGAACTGCTGTTTTGCAAAACAAACAAAACCAGTGTAACAAGTGCAAAAGGATAAGTCAAAGTGAACTAAGATATTGAAAATATACATAATTCCTGTGAATTAATAAGAATATTTAACAACCAATAAAAATGATCAGAAAATTTGAACAGGAACTTCACTGTTGTGAAGAAAACCAAGTAGCAGATAAAAGTGTGACAAGATGCTTTGACTGGATTATTAATCGGTAAAACGCAAAATAAGACCACAATGAGAACCTATTAGATACCCACCACATCGGCAAAAATCCAAAGTCAGACAATGCCAGTGTTGGCAAGGCAGGGGCTTTGGAAATTCTCATCTGCTCTTGGCAGGGGTGTAAAGCGGAACATTTGCTTCATAGTTTTTATTTCATCGTGATTTTGGTATTTATGGTGTGTCCACACAATAATATGCATAGTATATCCATATGCAGGAAGATTATCCAATATGCAAGCAAAGCAAGTGAACAAATTTTAATTACACACATCAGCCCAAATGAATATCACAAATACAATGTTGAGTGAAGGAAGAAAATTATGAATACGTACAGTATGATGCCATTCGGGAAAAAAAAATCTTAAAATAGGTCCAACTAAGCAATATGTTTCCTAGAAATACATACATGGGCAATAGAACTCTAACAAAAAGTAAGGGCATTATCATTTAAATCTAAGACAATGCTTAGATGTGTGGGAAACAGGTTCTGGAAGGGACACTTTGAAGCTTGAAAGTTACTGATAGTTCTATTTGTTAACCTGGATTTTAATTACACAAGGTTCGTTTCATTGTTCTTAACATTTAATATTCTTACATATGTTTCATTACTCATCTATGTTTATAATGTATTTTGCACCCCTGCATACACACACGCACTCTCTGAGGACAGAGTTGTCCGGCTGGACAACGTCGCTTATATTTGGGATTTCTCTTGCTCTCCCCAGGACTACACGATCACAATGTTTTTTCATCAGACCTGGAAAGACCCACGTTTAGCATACTATGAGACCAACCTGAACCTGACTCTGGACTATCGCATGCTTGAGAAGTTGTGGGTCCCCGACTGCTACTTTCTAAATAGCAAGGATGGTTTCGTGCATGATGTGACTGTGGAAAATCGCATGTTTCAGCTTCAGCCAGATGGAACGGTGCGGTATGGCATCCGGTGAGTTTCCCAGGGCCTAGAGGCTGTCCTGGCAGGCTTCCTTCTTCCCATCGAGTATCCGAGGAACGCATTCTAACGGACACATAGAGGATCCCATTGCTTTTCAGATTTGTCTTCACTGCCCTATCACTCACCCCACCCAGTTTCCCACAGCCATCCTTGGCTGTCCTATCCCCGTACCTTGGCTTCTGCTTCTGTCTGGAATGGCCCTTTCCATGAGTCTAAACCTTGGCCATCTTTCAATCCCTAACGCAGATGCTCTCTTTGTCAAGAAATCCTCCTTGATTCTCTCAACTGGAAGGTCTCTCCCTCCGCCTTACCATTGTATACACGTTGTCATTTCTCTTTGGGTCTTTTCTCTCCCATTCAGTGAGGGAGGGAGACATAAATGCTGAAGCTCGTGCAGTAAGGGAGGGGGACCGATTTCTGCCATTGGTCATTTGCATCATATAGGGGCCCAGGGGTGTGCAGTATGCGTCTGTCGTCTGTGGCTCTGTACGCACAGAATGTGTGCATGCTGGAACTCCTCACTGCTCTATTTACAACAACAGACGGCCACCAAGGCTCACTTCACAGCGTCACCTCTTACTACAAACCGCCCCTTAAGACCAGTGCAAGATATAAATTTAGCTCATGAAATTTATCTAAGAGGTAGCTGCCAGGGTTCAGTGCGATATCTGGGTCTCTCTTTCTCTATGGTGGTCCTGCTCTGTCCCTTGTTTTCTTCTTTCTCCATCCACTTTCCCATGGACCAAGGCACTGGACTCAGAGAACAACAAAGCTTGCAGGGAACAGGAGCCTGGTCACACTTGTTTCATTTAAGGGGGCGTCAGCTGATGAGTGCTGCATGGAGGATTCATAGGAGGGAGAACAACACACACACACACACACACACACACACACACACACCCCCTACCCTCTGTGCAGATGGAAATCACTTCAAGGATTGAAAGGGACTAGGCTAGAGTTAGTAGCTGGGAAGGGCAACATAAGGGGTGGGGCAGAGCCTCCCAGCTAAGGCTGCAGAGAGCTTTTGGAATGATCCTCTTTCCCTTTGGTCACTTCTCCCACTTCCCCAGCTTCTCCGAGAACTCTCCTCAGATTCCTCTCACAGAACCAACACATGGCAACTTGATGCCCCTGCCCAACACTCCGTTGCCCACCTCAGATGTGTTAATCCCTCCGATCGATTTATACCCATGGGCATTTTGCTAGGCGTTGGTACCCTCATAGGCAGGTACACAGAGGTGAGAGTGCTGTGGGGTGGGAGCAGCTCCCATGGCCAAAGGTGGGCCTGGACCACTGCTCACATCCACACCTGAGCACCCCTTTCCGTCTCTGCTTTCAGTTTCCTCAAGAGCCCTTCCTGTTCTGACACCCTGAGGTTTCCTGACATGCCACGCGTGTTATTTGTTTAAGTCCTGCCAGATCTCTTGGTTTCTTTGTCACATACAATTTCCCTCTCTCCTCCCTACAAAACTGCTACTCAGTTGTCCTCTGGGAAGGAAAGAAGGGAAGAAAGAAGAGAGTGAGGGTGAGAAGGAGGGCCCAGCTGTAGTAAGGCAGTGTGGGAAGGTATTGGATGGGTCACTCCTTGGGGTACCTCTCCCTCCCCAGTCCTGCAGTGTTCTCAGGAATGGTTGTTTGCCTGGGCTTGACTCATTTTTTCCTTTCTTTTGCTTTTCCTTTGTAGACTCACCACCACAGCAGCTTGTTCTATGAATCTGGACAGTTTCCCTATGGACAAGCAGACTTGCAAGCTGGAGGTGGAGAGCTGTACGTCTGTCTCCCATGGCCCCTTCTTCCCTGCCTGGGGTTGTGGCCATCAGAAAAGCAAAGGCAGACTTGACAGTGAAAGGGACGGCATATCTCCCCTACTCCCTCCCTCCCCCTTTCTCTCTCCCCTTGATAGACAGATAGATAGATAGATAGATACATGGCATCTGGGAGAAGATGGCCTTGAGGGTGTAAATAGTCCCATAGGACTATTTACCTTGCTCTGGGAAATTGTGCACAAGGTCGTGGTGGGAACACATCTCTTTGCTGTGCTTTCCTTCCTGGCTAAAGAACTCCAAACTGAGAGTTCTCTTTCCAAGTGCCCCCATGCTAGGCTTAGCAAAACACAAAGGAACCCCCAAAAGTGCAGGTTCCAAGCATTGTTTGGATCCCACAGACTGCCCTGGTGTGAAATCTGCCTGCGCCTGATTTCTGAGACTGACTGACGCGGTTTCTTTCCATCTCCCAGATGGCTACACGGTGGATGACATCGTATTATACTGGGAAGGCAATGGGAGTGCCATCCAGGGCACTGACAAGCTGCACATCCCTCAGTTCAGCTTGCTGGGAAAGACGTTGACTAGCAAACAGGTGCCTTTGTACACAGGTGGGTTTGCCCCCTTCTTTGTTTCCTGTCTGTTGTCTCTTTTGTACCCTGGTAAACTCCTGAGGACCTCTGCCTTGGACCTCTACACACTCTGTGTTGCCTCCTTTCGCATTTCCTTCCGGTTCTGGAACCTTCCAAAACCCCTTTCATAAGTCCCAATGGCTTACTCTGCAAATAAGGATATGGGAGTGGGAGCACTTGGCCAGATTTAACGCTCATCAGGTGTAAAAGATTCATGCTCTCGTTGAGCAAAAAAAAAAAGCCTCTCAGGGCCAGCCCCTCACCCTCCATCTGTTTACAGCTTTGAAATATCTCATGTCCCTCACATTTCAAAACTTCACTTGACATGGGGCAAGGAAGGAAGGAAGGAGGAGAGAGCAGACTTCCTGTGTCTGATGGGCCTACCGACACATGCCATTGTTGCTGGTCTTCAGGCAGCAAATGGGGTCAGGTCTGCAGACTGCCCAGGCAGAACTATTAGATGCTGAACTGTCCGTCGGTTTCCCCGCCTCCATCCTGAACTTCACCCTGAAACTCCCCTTACCTTAGCCCTGCCACCCTGATACCAGTATGTCTCCTTGCCAGGTTCCTATGAGCGCCTGATCCTGAAGTTCCTGGTCCAGAGGGAAATTATCAGCTACCTTGTGCAGGTCTATTGGCCTACTGTCCTCACCACTTCCACCTCTTGGATATCATTTTGGATGAACCATGAATTCTCTGTTGCCAGGGTGACAGTCGGTAGGTCCTTCCCCAACCCTCCTCCATCCCACAGAGGGACTTGGGTCATCTTCCTCAGAAAAAAAGTTGAGAGTAAAGGAAGAGTACTGGGAGGAGTGTGTGACTACAAAGGCAAGCAAACAAAATGGAGCCTTCTCAACAAGCATTTGTATAGGTATTCAGCCAATCCCTAGCAGAGAGACCTGTTGGAGACAGATGTGAAAAAAAATCAGGGATGGGATCTTCGTATGTTAGGCCCAAAGTAGCGGAATTTATTATTTTCTGGATGTGTAAATGAATGGAGAAGTCATACGTATAGATCAGAAATGCAATTCAACAAACATTGATTAAGCAACATCTCAGAATACCCTACTAGGCAGCAGAGGACTTCCAGAGGAGCTGCCCTCGATGAATAGCTAGTGTAATGCTGAGACAGATGCCATTGGAGTCCAGAAAAGGAAGTGACCCAGGTCTTGTTAGCTAGCCTCACACCAAGCAAGTGTTGCACGAACTGGGTTTTGAAGACTTGTAGGAGGCAGAGTCGCAAGACTTGGCATTCCCTAAAAGAGGAAATAGCTTGATTGAAGGCACAAGGGCCTTAGAGGGGAAGGAGGGAGCTAAATCACAGGGTGCTTGAAGTAGGAGCTGGGGAAGTGGGGAAAGTAGCAGAAAGTAGCTGGGATGACTTGGGAAGACCTTAAAAATTCCACTTTAAGCAGTTGGAACTTCATGTCTAGACAATGGGAGCATCACAGGTTTTTGAGCAGTACCAAGGAGGGGCCTAAGAAAACAGCTCCTACGTTCATTTGGTCTCACCCTGAAGAATGCAGTGTATCTCGGATCCAGGTCTGGTTTCTCCTTCACCATCTTTGGGGCAGACTCCTCAGCCTCCTTTAGGAGCATGTGCTGCACTAACCCTTTATATTTGTGTAATATTTTAGGGCTCACAAAACCTTCCTAGAGACATGACTTCATTTAGTATTGAGGTACTAAAGGAAAGCCGACGGACTAGAAGGCAAAGGGGAAAGAGCCGTTACAGGGCAAAATGGGGCTGGAGATCTAAATCACTGCGAAACCCTCGCTGGAGATTTTGGACTGGATCCTAAGTGCGATAGGAAGTCGCTGAACCATTGAAGCACAGGCTGGGAGTACAGATGGGGGAGGAGGAACAAAGAGCAGAGACCCCAGTCCTAGAGAGCTGAAGGCCTTTTGCTGAGGGCTCTCCCCACCACAGAGATGGCTCCCTTCCTGTAGGATGTGGGCCCAGTGACTTGTCAAGAACTGCAGCTTCCTGAGGAGACTAACTTTGTGCCATGTTTGTAGGTCTGACTTCAATGCTCATCCTGAACACCATCAACTCACATCTGCAGGAAAAACTCCCCCATCTTTCCTGTATCAAGGCCATTGACATCTATATGGTTGTATGCTTCTTCTTCGTGTTCCTGTCCTTGCTGGAATATGTCTGCATCAACTATCTTTTCTACAACCGAAGAGGAGCCCAGCGCCTTTACAGGCAACGCAGGAGAGCCCGAAGAATCATGGCCCGCTATCGTTACCGGGAATTGGTACACCAGGTTTGTCTTTCTGTCTGACAGTCAGCTTTACCTGAGTACCCCTTCAGCCTACGCTTAGCCCTTGATGCTTTCACATTTTTTAGTGGTTCCTTTAATACATACATACACACACACACACACACACACACACACACACACACACCCCAGATAATAAAGAAGTAAACTTTATCATCACTCCCCTATAGGTTGTTGTTGTCCAAGTTCACAAGGCTAGTAAGTGGCAGAGCTAGATTTTCCCCAGTCCTTTGGCTTTCAAATCTAGTCCACTTAGCATGCTTCCAAGGGCAGGCGATGGAGCCAGGGGGAAAGGGAGCACAGGAAGGCTAAACGGAAGAGACATACACCAGAGAGGCTGGGCTACCCCTCATTCCTTTGCTCTTCCAACTCCCGAAGCCATGCTGAGGCTTTTCGTGGTAGTGGTACATTCATGTCCAGCAACCCCTCCCTCCTTCACAGGGAGCCCAAACCCACCTGCCTGAGGAGGCCTTGCCTCTGTCTGCCACTCAGCACTCCAGAGGCAGCAGCTGCCCCAGGGACACACAGGCTTGGCAGCCACCAGGGACTTCCCTTAAACGCTGACAGCCTCTCGGTCCCATTCCTTAGTCCCTTGCCCACCAGACACCCCAGGAAGAGGTGATTCTGTTAGTGAAAGAGACCAACAAGCACATTACAAGTGCCGATGAGGAAGGCACCCTCCGTCCTCCCTCCCTGAAAGTGCTTCTTCATGTAGGATTTGAATCTGTTGATTTCATGAGTCTATCCACTGTCTCCTCAAAGATTGACCGGGTTAACGTCGAACATGAAAGTGGCTCTCCTCCCTCCAGACCAGCGCGGGCCCGCCTGGCGAGCTCAGAAAGCCTCGGGTCTTTGATCACCGTCTCAAAGCAGGCCCCACTGGCCACCTCAGAAAGCCTCAGCTCACTGTCTACCCTCTCGGACCAGTCCTGCCTGCCCAGTGAAGAAGGACTCAATGACCTCTCGTCCACCTCACGGAATATCGTGCACAACTATGACATTAACTTTAATGATTTCGATAGCGATGATGGCGTTACTACTGCTGAAATCCACCATAGTGCCGAGGACCAGGGCTGTGCTGAGACCCGTGACCCAGAAGACACTGAAGAGAGCGCCAGCGTGGATGACAACCATGACCATGGCCCCAGAGGGAGGCATCCTTTCGTCCGTGGCCAGAAGCACGTGCAAGAAGCAAGCTGTGTCCCTCCAAGCCTTGATGAGTTCTTTAGAGTTCCTAAGAACCAAGTTCAGCGCAACCACCCTGTGCTAGAGGAGGAAGTCCAGCGCGATATTGACACTCCCTGCAGCCATGATGATGACAACGACACTATCTGCAGCCGGGATGATGATGACGCTACCTGCAGCTGTGACGGTGATGACGACACTATCTGCAGCAATGATGGTGACAGTTTCGTGGGCTTCGATCAAGACAAGGACAGCGACTCAGAATCTGACGACAGTTGTCCCCCGAGCCCTGGGTACTCCTGTGGTAAAAAGTTTTCCCAGAAGCTCTTTGACCCTGATTACGTCCCTAAGCTTGATAAGTGGTCCCGGGTCCTCTTTCCTCTGGCCTTTGTGGTGTTCAACATCGTTTACTGGGTGTACCATACCAGTTAGGCCCGTATTGCCCCAGAGTAGCCGGCACGCTGTGCGGTGCTCCTTTCACAGTTCCTTTTGTTTTTATTTTGCCTTCTTTTCTTTGTTCATGTTAGTTTTGGGTCTTTGGGCAGTCGAATCAGTTCTACCCTTTTCTTTGGAAACTCCAGGTGGGGAGTAGTTGGAAAGGATGTGTTCTGGCTCGAAGGAAAAGGATTGAGGAGGAGTTGGAGGTAAATAGCTCATTGATTTTCCTTTTCTGCTAGAAGACAACACCTTTTCAAAAACTTCTCACAGCTAATAAGCACAGAAAAGCCCCTGGAAATGTTGAGAGGATCTAGAGGAACCAGGATGAGGGACAAAGGAAGGAGCCGAGCCCTGCACACAAGCATTTCTGGGGAGTTTTCTGTCCCCCTGAGGTGTTGAATTTTCCTTTTCATTGCTTTTTTTTTCTTCTGTTTTTTTCCTCCTAGGGATTATGGTCCTTGCTCACCTGCAAGGTCAGACTTGGAAGTGCAGGGGACTGACCCTAGGGAACTTGAGGAATTTTGAAAGTGCCTTTTCCCCCACTATTTGTTCTGTTGTATTTTGAGTGTGGTATTGTGGCCCACTCAAGGGTTGGGCATGGAATGTAGGTGGGTGGTTAGGGGTGCTGAGTGAGACGTCAGGGCAAGTGAGAGAGCAGGTTTCCAACAGGAGCTTGCGGGGGTGGGGGTGAGTGGTGTCAGGTTGGAGATTATCCGAGTTGAGCTAGCATTTTTGGAGGGATTGGAACTTCTCTTGTATATATTTCTGCTTCCCAATGCTTGACCATAGGGACTCAGTGCATCTGTCTGAGTCAGATGCTGAGTTGACTAGTCACAGAGCAAGCACTTGGTGAACGAAGACTACCATCTGATTTAGAATAGCAGATGAACAACTGTTGTAAATCTGTATACTAATCCTTTCTATTTGTCTAGTGCATAGTGTCAACTAGGTCACCGACCCATCACATCGTCAAACCCTCACAGGAGCTCTGTGAACCATGGAAGGCAAAGCACATTGTCCCCATTGTTCTGAGGGGAAAACAGTGGAGCTTGAGGACATGCAGCAGTGAGTAGTAGAGCCACCCCACTTGCTCTTCCTTCTTCTTGTCCTCTTAACTGTCAACTGAGATGCTCGCCTTTCACCTCTCCCCTTTACAAAACGGGGTGCTCCATCAGGTTCTGCTTATCTACCAGGCACCAGACCTCATTCTAAAGCACCAGGAGCATGTCTGCAGATGGAGGCTGGTGAGTGACCAGTGTGAACCGAACAGATGCAACATGGGCACTGCCCAGCCAGTGAGGCTCCGAAGGGAAGTAGAAAGGAGCTTGTGCTCCAACTTGCCAAGCAGTTCCACGTCACTGATGCAGGCGATGGGAGAACAAGACTTGCCAAGCACTCAGCCTATATGCCTCCACCCTCCCGAGGCAGCCTCCCCTACAGCCCCTCAGCCACCTACCCTTTAACTGTGTTTCCACATGTGTGTTTCTGTGTATACTTGGGTGTGTGTGTTCATCAAGGTAGTTCTCTGTGCACACACAACTATTTGAGAAGCTGGATGTTTATTGGTGTAAATCTATATTGGTGTGTATAAGTGTACATGTAACAACGTGTGGATGCATATATGTATGTGTGCACCCCTTGTGACTTATGTGTGTGCACACATAGGTGTATTCTGTATATGCGTATAAGTGCATACCTATGTTTATTTCCCTGATTTGAATGGGTGTGAAAGGAGATACACCTGAAAGCATATGTATTCCCTGTTGGTGGCTCTTGTAGAACCACCAGAATACCCTTGACCTGTTTCCACGTAAGGGGACCCCCATTTGGCCAGCTTGATTAACTGACTGTTTCTTTCCAATTCCTGTTTCAGGGAGCAGCATCTCCCGGTCCCTATCCACTCTTCTTTTCCTCTCTACCCATCTGTGCCATCTCCTGGATAAAAGACACAGAAAAAGTGAATGTAGTCCTAGAGACCTAGGAAGTGATGATTTAGTGCCTTGAAGTAGGAAGTTCTCAACTGTGGGATAGGCTAGGCCTGCAGAGCATTTTGCTTTGTCCTGGAAGGACATGTTTGGGATGCCTCGAAGATGCATTGAGAACAGAAACGTAATACAGAGAGCTAAAGAACTGGAGACATGGTTGTATGTAGCCTTTATAACTTATCCCTTTATTCCAGTCACCTTGTAAGCCTGGCCTTGGAGGCAGCCCCAAGCAGGTAGGTGATGGGAGGAAATGGCCCAGGGAATCGGCTGCTAGCAGCTGGATACAGCGAACCAAAGGTGCCTGGGAGGTGGCTGCAGGCATGGACCGTGGTGGTGGGCCCGATCAGGGGCAGGGGCAACTTAGTAGCCATCCTGGGATGGTTGTGCGCTGAACTTCAGCCTTGGAGCTGGAACTCCCTCTTTCCACCCCCTCCAGGGAAAGAGATAGTCAGAGGGGTAAGAGGGCTGGTGAAGAAGAGAAGTGCAAAGGAGCCCTAGGGACTGACTGCCTGGATCAGCCCAGCTTGCCATCTCTCCTCTTCTTTTCTATACACGTAGTATATAAATATAGCCTTCTACACATACACACCCACGGAGACCTTGGGTACATGGATACACATTGGGCTCTCTCAGCAGTATATATGTTCACAAGCACAACCATGTGCATTTATTGTCATATTTGCACACACATGCACACACACACACAAATTTGTAAGACAGGTAGAAACAAGAAAGTTGCCTCTGGAATGTCTAAGATTGCCTCTTTCTAGGTGGACACCCTTTCACAGAGAGATCCAGATTGGGGGAAGAGCAATAACCCCACATCTAAAGCTCCCTTCAGGGCTATGGAAAGGCTTCAACATTGGTTGGTTGATTTGGATTGGGGTTTCCAGGACCCTGGAGAGCCTTTGAGCCCTGTGGGAGGCAATCAGTTCATTTGGGGTGAGGTCATACAGACAGACTGGAGCAGTGAGGAAGGGCAAAGAGGCCAATTGTAAATATATCTATAGATCCATGTAGCTAGAAATAACATTATACCTTAAAAAGGTATAATTGCCCTATTGTGCTGCAATGAGAGCAGTTGAACTCGACTGCGACTCACACTATGTGAGGTTGTGTCAAGGTGAGGCGGAGGTTTGGCAATGACACCTTTTCAGAAACTTGAACCTTCTGAGTTTGCCATGGACTTGGTCATGTGAGTCTGAAAATTGCCAGATCTCCCCTTGTCATGTTCTATGTGTGTTTTGTAATCAGCATCGTCATTGAGCACCATCCTCAGCTGTCCCCAGCCTTGCAGGCACACTTTCCTCCAACTGGCTGCCTACATCCCCTCCCACTCCTCATCTCACACCAAGTCACTCTGGAAGTACAGAGAGCATCTCACAGGGAACTTCTGGGGTTCAGGCCATGGAGCCTTTCTCAACCCCAGCCAATCAGAGAATGCTTGGGATAGATAACTTGGAGCTTGGGCAATGGGAAGGAGCCTGCCAAGTCTGGGACGGAGCCACCCCCACTTGACTCCTCTACACCCCTTCCCTTTTCCTCACATGGGCTATCATTAACTTTTCCCCTCGAATCCCCTCTCTGTCACCACCGTGGGAAAGACATCCTGTGTCTCTCCAAAGTGTCGTTGTGGGGATGTGTCACACGTTTCCTACCAAGTTCTTGCCCATTCCACCTGCCACTGTGGGGTGCCTTTGCAGAGATAACAGACAATCTGCTGGGTCTTACCAGAGCTTTTCAAATGTATTCTTACAATCCACGTCATCTTGTTAATAGCAAGGCTGCAGAGTCTGCATATGTAGAGATGTGTTGCTGAGACTGTGGCCATTCCTTATTCTGTACGTAAAAAAGCTAACCCTCTGAGCTATTAACTAATGAATGCATTTACTAAGCTATCCACCTGCATGGTACCCTACTGTGGTGCTGAGTATCAAAGGAAATTGTGACTTGTCCTACCAAGTGCGGTTGTGTTTGTTGTATAGTGTCCTGTGATCAATATGAAATCTCTATTACTAGTGTTGGGTTTTCGGGGTAGGGAGGGGGAGGGTGTTACAGTGTCTCCCTCATATACTTCAATTATGAAATAGCCCCAGTTGGTCAGGGTCATCTCTGTTGACTCAACATCTTGTCAGACTGGCTATGTTCCCGGGGTCAGCAGTCATCAGCACAACTGAAGGTGCCGAAGTGTATTGCCACTAGCCGCCATGCCAGGGAATTTTTCAGAAGGCAGCCAAGGCAGATGAAAGACAGTAAAACCACACACACATGCAGGTCTTCAGGAGTGGTGCTGGGCCCAGACAGTGGAAACCAAGAAAGGAAAAGGACCAAGACCCACGTGCCCTGGATGGCCTGACCCATGAAAGGACACAGAGCAACAGAGACCCCGCCCCCCCAAGACACCTGGTCCCCTCTTTGTCCTTATTAAATGTACATTTTTGAATGAAAAGGACCTTGAGCGGTTCTGACTTCAAAAAAGGATAACATGAAGAAACAAAAACGATGCTTCTGAAAAGTATGCTGAAATAAAGGTTTGTAAATAGGCCAGAGGAGAAAATAAATATATATGTAATGGCAAATACGCTTATGGGTCATTGTGGTTTCTCTGTTGATGGGAAGGAGCTTTATCTGGGCCCAGAAAGCCTCTGGCTTCCACTGCTCACCTTTGCCCTCCCCCAGCACTGCACATTATCCTCCTAGTACCCGGGGACATTTGAATCCACGGTTTTCAAATGGAAGGGAAATAGTAACATCACAGTTGAAATTAGTTTACACTTTTGCACAAGCCATTCTAATCATTTGAAACAAAAGTTTTAAAACATGGCAAGCCATTGTGGCACCAAAGTACAATATGAACACTTATTTCCATTTGCGGGGAGGTCTTCATAAAGAACATTTTTTAAAATCTCCTTTGCCAATGTGGACGCGCAGCATAGAGGGCAAGAAAGCCCTGTGCGGGTGGGAAGAGGGCATCATGCTCGGCTTTTCAAAAGTTTGCAGTCACATTAAAACGTCCCAGGGTCCTTGCTGCAGCCCACATTGGTCAGAGCACCCGCCTCCAAGCACTTGGCTGAAAACTGCAGTTGCAACAGGAATCCTAACCTCATGGCTCCTCTGTGGCCCCTTTTGTGCCCAAAGCAGGCTGGGAGAGACCTGTGCATTCACACCCTGCAGGGGCTGCTTTGCCTATGAGGCGGGGGCGCGGTCGGGGGGGGGGGGGGGGCGGGGAGGCTGGTGTCACAAGTTTATGCAGAAGGAGGAAATGCACTCGGGAGGGGGAGTTTTCACAGTACATCTGCAGCCCACTACTAGCTACTGAGTTATTATTTTCTGCTGGCTAACTTCTTGCCAACAAGTCAGCAACTCTGAAGGTGACCCACAACCCCCGGTGGAGCTCGTGGGCCTTGAACAGTCTGACTGTCACTTGCTACCCACTGTTGCTACCCAACAACCCTAGCCCTTTTGCTGCGACGGTCGGATATATCCGAATGAATATTTCCATCCACTGACTGCGGATGGAAACCTCCAGAAAGGAAGTTTAGGAAAGCAGATGTACATTATTCTATATTTTTGTGTTTTTCAAGAACAAGTAACAATAGTAAACTTTTATACGTAACAATAGTGTCATTTATATACAAAGCAGCTCAAGTTATTATTATTCATTGCATAAAATAGTCCAAATATCAACTTGTTGGTTTTTGTGGGTTTCTGACACACTTGAAAAACAACTTGAAATCCATCAACGCAGAGAAAGAGCTAAGGTATAGGGTGGAAGAAGGGGTGGGGGTGGTCTCCCTCCCCCTTTACAGCTTTCCTAACTTTCAGCAAGGCCTCTTCCCAGCCTCCTACGTTGGCGAGCCCTGTCAGGGCCTCTCAGGGGCCCCTTGGTATTGTCACGGTGCTGCTTACTCAGCCCAGGTCTCTCCCAAGCTCTCCTGATCAGAATCTCAAGGTGTACGGGACTAAAGCAGGTTTGTTTTACATTTCAGTAACTTAAGCGTATGTTTATATTGATGTGTTTACAAGTAATAGGGGATAAGGACCGATTCGTCATGAGACTCAAACAAGTTTCTGTCCAGTGGTCTGGAAGCAGCTCAGAGACTGCACAGTGAGCAAGTGCCAGAATTTGAACATGAACTCATCCAATGGCCAGGCTAAGATTTGCTGCAACGGAATACAATTCTGCATCCTCAACTCTACATTTCTCAATTTCAGGAACAAATCAGCTTCTTACATAGCCTCCCTTTAATATCACATGGGGGAACAGAGGTTAAAAATGTATTGGAGAGAGTGGACTCCAGCCCCCACTTCTGTCTAGAATATTCTGTGTGCCCTTGGGTAAGACCCTGTTCATTTGGGCACCTCTTCCAGTCCTCATTTTTCCCAGTCCCCGACCACCTAGCCAGCCCATTCTTACCCCAGGCCTGGTGCAGCCCTCAAAGCTCTGCCCATTAGGAAGATTTTCTCTCCCCACATTCTTTCAAGACCACCCCCAAGTGCCCTCCGTTTTCAGCTTGTACCCACATGTTGCACCAGCCCATGCTTCAACCAGCCAGAGCCTAAAGAAACCCCATATGGTCATAGGTGCAAGCTGGGGAAGGGGCACTGGTGCAACTACAGTGGGTACTATGGAGGTCTGAGCTATCTGCTCCTGGAATTACTTGAGCCTTCCTGTCCTGCTCAGGCTGGAGGAGGCCAGCATTATTACCCCTGCCACGCTGTATCATTGGATGGGAGTAGCCCAGGGGAAGTGTGTCCTCATCTCAAAGGCAGCTACAGCTGGCAAGCAACACTGCCCCCTACAGTAGGTTCTCTTGCTGGAGATTTGAGTGGCACACCTCCATGGCTAAGACACAAACACATCCTTTTATTGCTAATGTAGGCCTACCTCCTTCACATACAATTTTGCACCTAACCAAAGACCCTCTTCTTACTGTGGGGTTTGGTGTAGGCCAGGGCTCCAGGACAGTCCCCATCCTGACCCTCTCTCCATAGAGGAATATGTGGATGCTTTGCTAAGGGAAGATCCCTCCCTTCCTCTCCAGTGAGTAAAAAGGAGTCTGCCCCACCACACCACCAGACAATGGCTAACCATGTAATGCCCAGTTTGTTACAGGATAATCTGTCAGGAGAGGTTAGCTGTGTGCTGCTGCGGTGACAATCCCCAAACCCTAGTGACTTAACCCCAAAACACATTTATTTCCTTCTCACACTGTGTGTCCAATGCAGGTCATCAGGGAAGCTTCTGCCCAATGAAGCCACTCAGGGACAAGCTCACAGAGGCTTCATCGACATGTGCTTCTCCAATCTTTGTAGCAGGGGGAAGGAAAAGTGAGGAGCTGTCCCACACCAGTGATTAAACACTGCAGTTGGAAAGGACACCTGTCACTCACACAACTCATTAGCTAGAATTTATAGCCCAACCCAACTATAAGGAGCAAGGACGTCAAGTTTGCTACGTACCCAGGGGAGGTGAACCACACACCAATAAGTAGTACTAGCAACAACCACTGGGAGTTTCCCTTGATTTTGCAGGGACGTTGCTTGCTGCTCTTCCCACTCAGAGGCACTCATGCACTCTCTCCTGTTGTAGTCTGCTCACTTTTAACTTTGACACATGAGTCAGCAACATACATCAAAATTCTAAAATCCTGCCATTCATCAATGAGAGTGTCTGCCATTCGTTTTTTTTTTTTCAGTAACGGTTGACATTCAATATTATTTTATATTAGTGTCAGATGTACAGCTTATGCTTAGACATTAATATAATTTACAAAGTGATCCCCCGATTAGTCTAGTACCCCTCTGGCGCTATACATAGTTCTTACAATATGATTGACTACATTCCCTATGCTGTACTTTACATCCCCATGATTATTTTGTAACTACAAATTTGTACTTCTTAATCCCTTTACCATTTTCACCCCAAACCCCCTCCCATCTGGCAACCCTCCATTTGTTCTCTGTATCTATGACTCTATGACTTTGTTTCTGTTTTGCTTGTTTGTGCAGCGCTATTTAAAATAGCCAAGAAATTGTACACCTGAAATCTATGTAATTTTACTAACAATTGTCACCCCAATAAATTAAAAAAAATAATAATAATACTTAAAAAAATAAAATAAAATAGCCAAGATATGGAAGCAACCTAAAAGCCTATCAAGAGATGATTGGATAAAGAAGATGTGGACATATATACAATGGAATATTACTTGGTCATAAAAAAGAATGAAATCTTACCATTTGCGACAACATGGATGGACTTAGAGGGTATTATGCTAAGTGAAATAAGTCAGACAGAGAAAGACGAGGAAGGAGAGAGACCCCCTTCATCGCTCCATTAAGTAACCCAAGCCTCAGTAGTGGGGGTCTACTGAAAGGGTTTCCTGCAAGACAGCAGGATCTGCAGGACACCTTCACTGGAGCAAAACAGTCCCTTGTCATGAGTTCCTGGAATCATGCTGTCAAGTCATACATCTATGGGTCTGTCAAGATATAGTCTTCATAGCTTCAGAGGTCAGCAGAAAGACTAGTGCAGTGGGAGACAAAATGAACAGATCATTAGCCCAGATGGCTTTCTCCCAAGCCATTGCTAAGTACCAGGCCCTGCTCTTTGAAAGCAAAGGCCCATGAAGGTGGCAAGGCCATCAATGTTGGAGACAAGGGCGCAGAAGGAGCTACTATTTCTTATTCTCCTCCACAGTTCATATCGTCTCCATCCTTTTGTTACTGATCTGATCAACGTCCCCAGCCTCTTCCAGTCCTTTCTCCTCCAGCATTATCCATGCCCTACTTGACCCAGATAGCTGGCTGTCTAGATGATAGAACATATAAAAGTTCATTTTACTATTTTGTATACTTATACATATGGTTGAACATTTGTATCATAACAATGTAAAAAGTAGGTCTTTAATCCCTCTGCAGTTGGCAACAGGGCTCCAGTTGCATTGTGTTTTCTATATGGGTTTCCAGTAGTTTCACCGCCATTCACTTAAAAGACTGTCCTTTCCCCCCTGCTCTGAGATTGCACCTTTTTTTCATAAATCGAGGGTTCATATATAAGTTTCAGGGCTCTATTTAGTTCCATTGGTCTATTTGTCAGCCCTTATATCCATACCACAAACTTAATTACTATAATATTTTAACAATCCTTACTTATCTAGTATTGTAACTCGTCTTATCTTCTAATATCTCAAGAGTGTCTTGGCCTACTTTATGTCAATTTAAATTTTAGAGTCATTGTGTCATGTTTCATACACAAATATGCATAAATACAGACATTCACCCACAAAGTCTTTTGGGCTTTCTATTGGGATTGCAGTCGATCTATACATTAATTTTAGAGAGAACTAACATGTTTATGATATTGAATATTCACATCTATGATCATATTATATTTTACATTTATGTAGAGCTTCATTAATTTATCTAATGGCATTTTTACATTTTTTTCCATAAAGTTCTTAAATGTTCTTTGGCTAAAATTGTTCTTGGTACTTGATATTTTGGTATGATAGGTTACAGATTACATTTTGTTTACTCTCATTTTCGTATTATTTGTTGCTGTCGAAACAAAGTTTACTTTTTGTACATTGATGTTAAATCCAGCAGCTTTTACATACACTTTTATTGATTGAATTGTTTAACTTTAGCTCTTTTGAATTTTCATCACACGCAGTCTAATCATCTATCAATCATGGCAGCTTTGTTTCTTGTTTTCTGATCTCAATCTTTTTTATTTTTCTGCTTCCCACAACTGCACTGGCTAGTATTTCTATCAAAATTTTGAATAGAATTGGTGATAGCAGGTATCTTTGTCTAGTTCCCAATTTCAATTGAAAAGTTCTCAACTTTTCCTCATATAAGTATGATTTTTGCTGTGTTTTTTGTGCATATCCTTTATCTAGTTGACTAAATTTTCTTTTTAATTTTTAATAAACTTTGTTATTATAGAATAGTTTTAGATTTACAAAAAAATGCAGATAGTACAAAAAAATAGTACATATACTCCACACTCAGTTTCCTCTGTTCATAGCATGCTATATTGTGGTACATTTGTCACAACTAATGAACTAATATTGTTGCAATGTTACTAACAAAAGACCCCACACTTTATTCAGATTTGCTTAGTTTTTATCTAATGTCTTTTTTGTTTGTTTGTTTCAGGAGCCCATGTAGGATCCCACATTACATTTATTCATCATGCCTCCTTCGGATATGCTTGGCTGTGACAATTTCACAAGCATTCCTTATTTTTGATGACTTTGACATTTTTGAGGAGTACTGATCAGGTATATTGTAGGAGTCTGGAGTCTGTGCTATAGCCATCTGAAACAGTCTTAGTGGGTGAGGACGCGTCCGTCATAAAAATTATTATTTTAATCTAATATAAAGAATGGAATACATAGAGAATAATGAGTGAACCACAGGGTAGGTATTCTTTTATGAAAAAATGTATATTCTAAAAATACACTAGGTAGAGATGTAAAATGTATTCCTTACTATGAATGAGGATGAAAAAGTGAAAATCCCTGCACTGGACAAGGCAAATGTAAAGAACTGCAAAGCCGCAGGACCTCCCCAAATCCTTGCCCCTGCTCAGCGTCTTCAGGGAAAACTAAACCTTTAGAACACATTCTTTCTAAAGTCTCCTTCAGACTGGTGAAGGGACGCCATTGAAAGGGGGCCTTCTCTGACCCTCCCCCACGGTCATAGGAGCTGCAGCTCCCCCTCTTGCTTCTGTCCTGGGACTGCATTTTCTGCATGGATTGTGAGGATCCTCGGAGTGAGGACTGAGGGGTCTCCCCGCCTCAGAGGGCTTTGCAGAATCCACTACCTGGCGCTACTGTCAGCTCTGAGGGACCCCGGGCAGAGCAGTTGGTCTGAACAGCCCCCACCACAACCACTCCCCACCCCACCCCGCCTCCACCTCCTCAGGGAACTCAGGGAATCACAGCCTTCATCTGAGGGCAGACTCAGGTCGCCAGAGGGCAGGGACCCAGGTCCTGCCAGTCAAGATGGAGATCAGAGTGAACACTTTGGGTTCCCACGGAACCCATCTCTGTTCCTCCTGTCAGTCCTGGCGGACCCAAGAAATGCTGTCCGGATATGACGCAATAATGTCCGGATGTGACGTCCACTGACTTCCGCCGCTGAAGTCTGAGAGTGGAGAAGATCACGTCTGGGAGGCCAGCTTCAGGGCGGCCGAGGGAAGGCGTCCCATCAGGCAGAGAGTCAAACTATGACCCTGAGGGAGGACTGAGGGCCTCCACACGATCCAGGCTTGCCCTGCTGGTAACACTCAGACTCACAGGGACTGGGTTGGGTGGCTGAGTACTACCCCCCACAACTCACCCGCCCACCACCACCACCCACACTCACATCTTCAGAGAAGTCGGGAACCAAGGACAAGGCCTTAGGGGAGCAACCTCTGGTTGGCAGGGGGCGGGGCCCAGACTTCACCTGAAATAAAGATGGGGACTAGAGGGAGGGCTGAGGTACCCACGGAATCTATCTCATCCCTTGCTGACAGTCCTGGGAATACCTAGGCTTGGTGGCCTGATGTGATGTCCCCAGACTTCACCTGAGAGTCTCAGGGTAGTGAGGGCCTTGGTCTTAGGTGCCTGGCCTTAAGTCAAGACAGGGAGGTTCCCAGGACCTACCAGGGCTCAACGTGAGGACTCCGAGGAAGGACAAAGGAACTCTGGACCCCAGAACAGTCACTCCTGGGAGGCCCAGAGGACGGGATGACCACACGCAGTGTGTCCTGACTTCCGCATCTGGGTCTGAGATACTCTGGGGGCTTGATGTAAGAGCAGAGCATCAGGTTGGCAGAGGGAGGGCACAGGACCTGCCAGAATTAACGTGAGGACCGTGAGGGAGAGCTGAGGACCACAGACCCCAAATCAGAGATGGAGCCTATGCCTCTGCACTCGGTCTCCGGAGGACCCAGAGCAGAATAACAAGATGACA
Source organism: Rhinolophus ferrumequinum (assembly GCF_004115265.2). Lineage (NCBI taxonomy): Eukaryota > Metazoa > Chordata > Mammalia > Chiroptera > Rhinolophidae > Rhinolophus > Rhinolophus ferrumequinum. The sequence goes on along the minus strand of NC_046284.1, from coordinate 7,349,931 downwards.
TGATTCCTGACTTCTGCCTTGGGGGGTCTTCGGGAGGTAAAGGCCTTGAACTAAAGAGTGTGGCAACAAGCCAGCAGCTGGTTAGGTCCCAGGACCCTGAGGGAGGACTTAGTGGACCCCCACCCCAGACACAGGGGACCCCAGCAGAAATCTGCCCCTGTGGTTTGTCCTGGGAAGCCAGGAAGGATATCAGGAGAAGTAGCCTCCCCATGTCCTCTTGGAGGGTTTCAGCAAGATGGTGGCCTTGTCTTGCAAGGATGTGTCCTCAGGTCAATAGAAGGGATAGTTCCAGGACCTCCCAGGAATAAATACGAATACCTTGAGGTGACTGAGGGGACTCCCACTGCAGACAGAGGAGCCCCTACTGAAATTGGCCCTGCACCTATCATCCCTGAAGTCCCCAGGCAGGGGTAGCCACAGGTGGTACACCTTCATCTCTGCCTTGGGCTCTTAGGTTCTTCTTCTTCTGAAGGGCAACTCCAGGTCAGCAGAGACCTGGTCAGCAGAGAAAGGAGTCCCAGGATTTGCCAGGTCTCAAGACAAGGACCCTTGTGAGGATGTAGGGCATGAAGGTGCCCCCACCCCAAAAGATAAGGGACCTTAGAGTCCAGTTTGCCCTGTTCTCAGGCCTGGGAGGATCTGGTCAGGGATGACTGATGTGGCATGCTCCCACGACTGCCATGTGGTTGGGGAAGGGGGTTCTTGGGGATGCAAGGACCTTGGTCTGAGGGGAAACATGAGGTCAATCGAGGGAAAAGTCCCAGGATCTGCCAGGTGTCAAGGTGAGGACCATTCATGAAGCTAGAATGTACCCCCCACCCCCATCTCAGAAAAGGAAGGACAACGCAGAGTCTGGCTGTCACCTGTTTTCAGCTCTGAAAGAAACAATGGTCGCCCTAAGTGGCATGCTTAGTTCTACCATGGGCGGGACGGTGGGGAGTCCTCAGTGAGGTGAGGTCTTGGTCTAAGGGGGAGAGGTCAGCTATCCCAGGACAGGTGTGAGGAGGAAGGGTACGTCCTGGCAGGACTAAAGATGAATGACCTCCAGGAGGACTGTGGAACCAACTCAGGGTAGATGGCCCGGTCCTCGCTGCCAGGCTTGTGACACTGGCAGAGGTTGGTATGGGTTGCAATATGGTGCCTCCTCACTTTTCTCTTCATGCTCTCAGGGAGGTGAGGACCTTGGTTTGAAAGGACGACATCCGGTCATCTGAGGAAGCACATCTGTTCAACAGAGAGAAGAGAACCAGGTCCTGCCAAGGTGAGGACCCTGAGGGATGAGTAAGTGTACCCTCATCCCCGGAATAAAGAGGGGGCCACACAGAAATCTGGCCTGCGCCTACTGTCAGCCCAGGGTCTGGCTGAGCCCCTCCTCATTTCCAGATTGGTTGGCTCAGCTACCGGAGGGCCTTGGTCTGAGGGTCTGGACCTCTGGTAGGGGTCCCGGCAGGAACCCAGCAGTTTCCCCATCCTAGTACCCCTGGGAGGCCCTGGGCAAGTGTGGCCAGATGTGGGGTCCCCCTCACTTCCTTCTGTTTAGTCACAGAGGTGTATAGTCTTGTTCTGAGAGTTTTGCCTCAGGCCAGCAGAGTGGGGGAACAGGCCCTGACAGGGAAAAGGTGAGGACTCTGAGTAAACAGAGAGGGGACCATCCAACCCAGAACAGAAGAGACCCAACAGTTTCTGACCCCATGACACCCCACTGTCAGCCCCCAAACCTCGGGCTGTGCCACCTGAACCCTGAGATGCTGTCTTAGTGGACAGGCTGCCCAGGAGAGGAGACACTGTGAGGCCTGAGAGCAACTGTAAAGAGACCTGTAAGTCACCTTGGTCAGAGCCGCTGAGGGTGTGTTTCTCAGCTGAGGCCACTCACACTCCCTCCCCCCCAGGTGTGGGTCCCTATCGCCCACCTCCTGCCCACACTCTTGTTGCCTCCTGACAGGAGTCGTCATGCCTGTGAATCAGATGAATGAGCTTGGCAACCTTGGGGAAGACCATCAGGACCCAAGAGAGAAGCAGGACCTGTTGGAGGAGCAGCCGTTCGGGGCTGAGGAGGAGGAATCCCCCTCTCCCTCCTATTTTATCTCTCCCTCCCCCTCTGTCCTGTTCCCTCACAGCCCGATGGCTGCTGGGAGTCTTCCCCATAGCTCTCGGGGGGCCTATCGCTCCGCTTCTGCCATGGAAGCCATTCCATGGAGCCAGTCAGAGGATGAGGGCTCCAGCAGCCAAGATGAGGAGGAGCCGAGCGCCTCGGAGGTCCCGAAAGGGGCCAGTTACTCCCCGAGAAGCACCCAGCGTTTCACCACGAACAGGCTCTTGGCTTACCTGCTCCTGAAGTACCGTGCACAGGAGCCGACCACACAGGAAGAAATGCTGAGCATCATCCGAGAGCATGAGGACCGCTTCCCCGAGCTCCTCAGACAAGCGTCGCTGTGCCTGCAGCTGCTCTTTGGCATTGATGTGAAGGAAGTGGACCCCAGCGACTACTCCTATGTCATGGTCCCCACCCTGGGCCTCACCTATGATGGGATGGGGAGTGATCGGTGCTGCATGCCCAAGACCGGCCTGCTGGTCATGTTCCTGTGTGTTATTGCTGTGGAGGGAGAATGTGCCCCTGAGGAGAGAGTGTGGAAGGCGCTGAATGACATGGGGCTGCATGATGGGGTGGAGAATTCCATCTATGGGGAGCCCAGGGAGCTGATCACCAAGGTGTGGGTGCAGGAACAGTATGTGGAGTATCGGCAGGTGGCCAACAGTGATCCTGCTCGTTATGAGTTCCTGTGGGGTCCCAGGGCCCACGCTGAAACCACCAAGGTAAAAGTCCTTGAGTTTTTGCACAGGCACAGTACCACTGATGCCAGTTCATACCCATCCCTGTCCGAAGAGGCCGAGAACTCTGAGGAAGAGAGGGCCTGAGCCACACTTGCATCCAGGCACATTTCAGGCCCACGTCCAGTAGCTTCTCCTGCTGGGCACGAAGTGAGGCCTATTGTTCACTCTGTGTTTGAGTAGAGAGTCCTCAGTGTTCTAGGTAGTGAGGGCCAGGGCAAGTTGGGGAACATGCGTGTAACGTTTTTGGCTCCTGTGATGACATAGAAATTGATCTATTTTCCTTTAGGGATTTCTCAAATGTTGTTCTTTTTTTAATACAAGTTTTAATAAGGTTCAGCATCTAAGTTTGTGAATAATTTTGACCATACGTGCACTGTGCTAAGCAGTTTGAAAGTAAGAGTTGTGCTATTGTGTAACACAAATTGGGACCCCTTCCATCCCAGTTTGTGATCCCAAACTAGGTCCCATGTCATTGGAGCAGGATTTCCTTGGAAATGTGAAAGAACTTAGCAGTACAATCGAATAGGTCATGAAATAGAGAAATAAAACTAAAAGTTTGTTAACTCTTGCTTCTTACCCCTTCTTGTGTGTCATTCTATGAAACATTATATACATATACCTGGAATTGCTTGGTTCATTCAAGAGAGTCGGAGAGATTTCATCAGAATAAAGAAGACCCCTGTTCAGTGGTTCACTCATCTCACAGACGTGCACTGAGCCTCTGTCCTCTGGAAGGCCCTGTGTTACAGGGAACACTAGGATCAGCAGGACACACCCACACATAGAATGATAGTGTGGGAGCCCCAGTCCTATGAGGAAGGTGGTGAGGGGGTCCCCTCAGTCCTAGAGAACAAGTGAAAGAAGGGGAGAGGCGGTGGGGCTCCAGGGGAGAGCACTCCAGTGTAAAAGGCCCGAGCCAGGGCTGTTTGGGACTTTGGGAAACAAGGTTCCCTGTGTGAGAGATGATTGTGAAGAAGCTGGTGGTGGCAGCGGCCAGAGTGGGCAGATGGTGTGTCTTATACGCGAGAGGAAAACCTGGAAAGGAAAACTTCACTTAGCAGTCATTTGAGGGATAGTGGATGAACCAGAGAGCAATCCCCACCTGGGGCAGATGGGGAAGGGGTCCCACACGCTTGTTCCAGTGCAGGTGAATACAGGGTACAAACTAGATGTTTCACACCCATCACCTGCACGGATTTCTGCAGAAATACAGTCATGCTCCTTTGAAGTGATGCCCGGAAGCCTCTAGACTGACAGTCTTTCCCCTGGCCGTGGAACACCAGCCACAATGCATTAAAGAGGATATTTTAATTACATTATTTTGTGTGTAATTTGTACAACTCTAAGCAAGGGCTAGATGTTGGTGAGGGTGCATGAAGGAAAATGATGCTTTGGATGTAAGAGCAGCAGGGAGAGAGGGAAAAGGTTGGTCTTTGACTCAAATTCTAGGAGCTTTGAGTTGTATCCTGCTGGGAAAGACTCCTCTACATTCAAATTAAATAATAGGTCCTCTAGGAGGGAAATTGTCCTGAGTTTTATTTGTGAAGCAGTATTTTTGGGTAATTTAATATTCTGTATAAATGAGCATTGCGTAATCTCTGAGGTTTGAGAAAGAACCAAACAAAAACCAAATTTTCCACAGTAGAGAGCAGTAGGGCGTGGGAGTGATATAATACTAGACATCACTGCCACTCACCAACGCTGCAATGTACACCAGGTCCTGTGCGAGTCGCTTTACAAACACTCCATACTCTCCTGCAGTCCTACAGGACAGGCCTCATCAGACCCACTTACTTCACAGATGAAGAACCTGACGCTCACAGGCCTGGTAATTTTCTCAAGGTCACGTGACTAGTAAGTGACAGGCCAAGTTCAACTGCAGCCTGTGCCCTGCCCAGGGCCACCTTGCATGAGTCTCAAAGCAATTTTCAGATTACTAGTGCCCTCTCTGGACTTGGAGGTGCCTCAAGAGGCCAAGTCACAAACTGAGGCAAGCTATTGCTGCCGTTGGGCTTAGGGCTGCTTAGCCAGCGGTATGGGATACATGAAGCCAGATGCTACTTGTTTGGATTTTGTGAACCATTGAGCGATTTTAGGAAAGTCTGCAGCATGAGCTAAGATAGGCTGTTTGTACAGAAAAGCCACTGGAAGTGGCTTAGGTGTGCCCAAAATTTGGGTGGGGCCTTGTCTCAGGGGATCACCAGGGTAGGGCAAACTGGGGAAGGAAGGAAAGGAGAATAATCCCTTTGATGAGTAAGAGGAAGTTACTGGAGCTGATTGTGATTTTATTTCAAATACAGAAATTTGACTTAGAAGTGGTCTGAGGGTGCTATGAAAGGGAAACTGAAGATCTCTGACAAACAGAGATAACAGGAAAGTCAGAACTGGACAGTCAGCATAGACCTGGTTCCCTGAAGAGGACACTGCCCCCCAAGTTGTGGAAAACACTACTGTTGAGGCAATAGCATCCTGCAGAGCACGTATCCTTACCTAAGACCCCATTTGCCTCCTTAGTACTATCTACACTGTGGAAAGACTTCAGGCATTAATGGCTGAGTTTTTCCACATCCCCTACCCACATCACTTTCTCCTGAAGGCCTCTTCTCTCCCTTATTCCGACAGCTAGACATGAGTCACCTCTAAATAATCAGAAACACAGGCTGCACATACAAGATAGACTAGTAAGGAGCAGAGGAAAAAGCGATTTTCGGTCCAAGCACCAGACAGAATGATTTAAATGCATATATTCCACTTTGAATATAAAGACACACAACAGCACTGAGGATAGGAGGAAAGGAAAAGATGAAGAAACCAAGGCACCCAGCTAGAAGGTGCATAGCCTCAGACCCATGTGGAATGGTGACTGCCCCAACCCTCTCCCACCCCCATTCTTGTGTGACAACCTTCTCCCATCCCCTTCCAGCTTTACAATCCTCACTGCCCAGGGCGCTCTTCAAGCAAGCCCCAGACGATGAATCTGACACTTTGAGGAATGATGAGGATTGAAGGGAAAGTCTGGTCTTAATTACAGTAGACTATAAAGAACCAGTTGAAATCACTCCCTGAGTAAATCGTAGCCTTGTTTTATAAAACAGGAAAGAAAGGAAGGGAAGAAGGGAGGAAGGCACAAAAGTGAAAGAAGAAGGAAGGAAGGGTAGGAAGGAAAATAATTTTTTAAATCCATGAAGCAAATAATCGAAGAGGCTGCTTTTGAAGGGAGGTGGGTGGTCAGAAAGGAAGGGGAAGCAAAAAGGAGGTATTTGTTCAGCTCTCTCATCCATTTTTTAATCAGTTTGTTCATTTTCTTTTTGTTGAGTTTTAAGAGTTCTTTGTATATTTTGCATAACAGTCCTTTATTAAATGTGTCTTTGCAAAGATTTTTCTCCCAGTCTGTGGCTTGTCTTTTTGTTCTCTTGATAGTGTCTTTTGTAGGGCAGAAATATCTCATTTTAATAAAGTAGAGCTTATCAAAGATTTCTGTCATGGATGGTGCCTTTGATGTGGTATCTAAAGAGTCATCTCCAAATCCAAAGTCATCTAGATTTTCTTTTATGTTATCTTCTAGGAGTTTTATGCTCTTGTTATTTACATTTATATCTATGATCCACTTTGAGTTAATTGTGGTGAAGGGTGTAAGGTCTGTGTCTAGATCTATTTTTGCATGTGTGTGTCCATTTTTCCCATCACCATTTGTTGAAGAGATTGTCTTTTCTTCATTGTATTGCCTTTGCTCCTTTGTCAAAGATCAATTGATTATATTTATGTAGGTCTATTTCTGGGCTCTCTATTCTGTTCCATTTATCTATCTGTTTATTCTTTCATCAATATCATACTGTCTTAATTGCTGTCACTCTATATATTTTGAAATCAGGTAGTGTCAGGTCTCCAGCTTTGTGCTTCTCCTTCAATATGGTGTTGACTATTCTGGATCTTTTTTCTCTCAATATAAACTTTAGAATAAGTTTTTGTCATATTCACATAATGACTTTCTGGGATTTTGATTGGAATTGCATTGACGCTTCCATGGTGGAAAGTTCGCAAACTTAATTGTCTGACCTTAGATCAAGTTGGGAAGAACTTACATCTTGTCAATATTGAGTCTTCCTATCCATGAACATGGAACACCTCTCTATTTTAGTTCTTTGATTTCATTTGTCAGAATTTTGTGGGGTTTTTTTTATAGATTTCTACCTATTTCATTTTTGGTGGTGCTGATGTAAATGGTATTGTTTTTCATTTCTAACTTCATGTTCATTGCTGGTTTATAGGAAAGTGAATGAGTTTTGCAACCTTGCTAAAATTGCTTATAAATTCCAGGATTGTTGTTGAATCTTTCATATTTTCAACATAGATGATCATTCATCTGTGAACAAAGAGTTTTATGTCTTCCTTCCCATTCTGTATATCTTTTACTTCCTTTTCTTGTCTTATTGCATTAGCTGGGAGTTCCAGTACAATGTTGAAAAGCAGTGGTGAGAAGGGACATTATTGCCTGTTCCTGATCTTAGTGGGAAAATTTTGAGATTTTTCACAATTTAGTATGATGCTAATGGTAGGTTTGGGTAGAATTTTGGTCAAGTTGTGGAGATTCCCCTCTCGTTCTACTTTATTAAAAGGTTTTTTTGGTTTTTGTTTTTTTTTTTTTTTATCATGAATGGGTATTGGATTTTGTCAAATGCCTTTTCTGTATCTATTGATATAATTGTGTGATTTTTCTTTAGTCTGTTGGTGTGATGGATTATATTAATTGATTTCTGAATGTTGAACCAGCCTTGTATACCTGGGATAAGTCCCACTTGGTCATCATGTATAATTCTTTTCGTACATTGTTGGATTTGATTTGTCAATGTTTTGTTGAGAATTTTCACATCTATGTTCATGAGAGATATTGGTCTTTGTTTTCTTTTCTTGTAATGTCTTTGTCTATTGGTATTGGTATTAAGGTAATGCTGACCTCGTAGAATAAGTTAGGAAGTATCCCTTTTGATTCTATCATATGAAAGAGATTGTAAAGAATTAGTATAATTTCTTCCTTAAATGTTTGGTGGAATTCACCAGTAAACCCCTCTGGGCCTGCTGCTTTCTGTTTTGGAAGGTTGTTAAATAATTGTAACAAATGTACTATGCGATGGGATGTGAATGGTGGGGGAACTTGTGCATACGTCAGAACTCTCAATACTTCCCACTTAATTTTACTGTGAACCTAAAACTTCTCTAAAAAATAAAGTCAATTTTTAAAAAGCAGTTTTACTCAATACAATATCCACATTTCTCAGTAATTCCAGTGATTAAACATTCTCACCAAATCTTTTATCTTTATTTTTTCAAAAGTTGTTTTTTTTCTGCAGAGAATACAATTTTAAAAAAAAAAGTTTTATTGGGGATATATTTGGCATACAAAAAAACTCCATATGTAAATTTGATCAGTTTTGACACATGTATATATCCAGAAAACCATCACCACAATAAAGATAGTGAATGTAGTCGTATTTATCATCCCCAAAGTTTTCTCATAGCCAGTGTAATTTTTCCCGTCCACCCTTCCCTGCACCCACATTCTCAAGTAACCACTATTTTGCTTTCTGTCACAATAGATTGTTTTGCATTTTAAAAGTTTTATATAATTACTTAGGTGTGGGATACCTATATCGCATGGTAGATGTATGTTTAACGTTTTAAGAAACCGCTAAACTGTTTTCAAAAATGGTTGTATCATTTTACATTCTTACCAGGTGTATAATGAGAGTTCAGGGTTCCACATCCTCACCAACACTTGCTATGGGTAGTCTTTACTATTTTAGACATCCCAATAGTTCTGTACTGGTATCTCATTGTGGTTCTGATTTGCATTTTCCTAATGACTAACAATGTTGAGCTGCTATTCATGTAAATATCTGCCATCTATATGTCTTCTGGAGAGGTGTCTAAATTTTCTGCTCATTTTTTGTTGGATTGCTTTATTCCCTCTGATTGAGTATTGAGCATTCTTTATGTATTCTGGATACAAGAAATTTATCAGATATCTTATTTTAGAATATTTTATCCCAAGAAATTGTTGACTAACCAAAGGCAATAAATATGTTCTTTTATGTTTTTTTTCTAGATTTATACATTTAGTTTTACATATAGGTCTATTATCCATTTTGAGTTACTCTTTTATATAATTTGAGATATGGATTGAAATTTGTTTTTTGCATATGGATATTCAATTGTTCCACACCCAATTGTTGAAAAGACAACTTCTCCCTTCTTCTCTAATCTTTCTTTGTATCTTTATCAAAAATCAGTTGTCTGTATGTGGGTATATGTTTGAGTCTATTTCTGCACTCTCTATTCTGTCCCATTGATATATTTCTATCATTATGCTAATATCACATTGTACTGATTATTTCCACTTTTTAATGAGTCTTAAAATCAAGTAATGTAACCCCTCCATCTTTGTTTTCTTTTTTGTGTTTTTTTTAGCTACATAGGTCCTATCCACTTTCACATGAATGCCGGGATCAAACAGCCATCTATGTAAAAGTTTTCTGGATTTTGGTTGGGATTGCATCAAACCTATCAATGAATTTGGAAATAATTGACATCTTAAGAATACTGAGTGTTCCAACCCTTGAATAAGATATATATTTCTGTATATTTAGGTCTCAATTAATTTATCTCTGCAATGTTTTTTAGTGTTCAGTGTACAGGTCGTCTACATATTTTTTTTACATTTATCTCTAAACATTTCATATTTTCTGAGGCTATTTTAAATTGTACTGTTGTTTATTTCAATTTCCAAATATTTATTTCTGTCATATAAAAATATGATTGATTTTTTATATTGATATTGTATTCTGCAACCTTGCTGAACTCAATGATTAGTTCTAGAAGTATTTTTTTTAGATTAATAGAATTTTCTGCACAAACTGTCCTGTGGTCTTTGAATTAAAACAATCTTACTCTTCTTTTTCATTTGGGAGGTCTTTTTTTCACTTGTTGCACTAGACAAAATTTCAAGTAAATGAACAACTCCCCCCTCCACCCCACACTGTGATATCATTAGTCTTGGCTTTAGTTTCCTACGTGCAAACGTCCAGGATGACATCCATATGGGACTATCTCCCTCCTTCCCCCTACACTGTTAAAACCCAAGCCTGGATACTACACCTATGGAGATGAACACAATCCCCAGATTTGAAACAAGACCAGGATATTCTGAGGAACAAGTTTATTAACTGAAGTCTTTCTTTTTTTCATGTTTCTCACTGCCTCTTTGATCAGGTTTTTATTCAAAATTAGCTGTCCAAAGTGATTTGACCTTCCTGGAATAAACAAATTTCAGTTTATGCCTCAGGCTACTTTTCTTCTGTGGTGGGTTTCTTTTCTGTGGGCTTCTTCTCAGCTGCTGGTTTCTTGGTAGCTGCAGCCTTTTGTCCCACCAAAGGCTTCTTCTGTTTCATAATACTAATAGCCTTCTTTCCTGTCTTTCCTACCGCTTCTATTTGTCTGGAACCCCCTTCTCATCAGATTTGTCTTCTAGCGCTGCTGCTGCTTTATCCACCCGGTGCTTATGGTTCTTGGCCTGATGAAGAATGGTGTTCTGGCGCATGGTCTTTGCATATTTGTTTAGCTTCAATATGATTCTCAGGTTTTTCAGTGGATTCTTCTTCAGGACTCTGCAATGAATCTTCTTGCATGGTGCTCGGGCGGCCCTTTGGATCTCTGGGCTTTTCAAGACTCTGCTCATGTCTGTATGGAGCATCTTGTGCATAGGAAGCTTTTAGTTACTTTTGAGGGAGGCAGCTTTATGCCAAGTGCCATACAAATCATCTAACTTGTGGAAAGTACTTTCAGTCCAAACGCAGACATGGCCCGCATGGCCACCAGGAGCAAGTTGTAAAATGTTCAGTTTGCTTGTTTCACAGAGTAGTTCCAGGGATGTTTCCAAAGGCTCTGATGATGCCATTGTCCTCATTACAGATGATGCAAGCTCTCCTGTGCTGGATACCATGATGGTTTCTCATTTTGCCCTTGCCAGCTCTCATTCGCTGAGAGGCATAGGCCTTTTTGATTCAAATGGGGGACTTCTGCATTGCTGGTGATATTCTATATGTAGACTTGTGTGGTGGTTATATGGGTATTAACCACATAATCACTGCTAAACTGTGTATGAGGTCAGACAATGAAGTTCATGAATTCATCCTAGAAAAAGTGCTACATACCTCATTGCTGAATATCACTATGGTCACCTTTGAAGTACTCCCCTTGGGAAGCTATGCACTGATGCCTGTGCCTAGTCCACCCTTCAAAGCAATTTTGGAACTCTTTTTCTGGAATGGCTGTCAGAGCTGTCATCGTATTACCCTTGATGTCTTGAATGTCATCAAAATGTATTCCTTTCAATATTTCCTTTATCTTTGGGTAAAGAAAGAAGTCATTGAGGGCCAGATCAGGTGAGGAGGGAGGGTGTTCCAATACAGTTATTTGTTTACTGGCTAAAAACTCCCTCACAGACAGTGCCGTGTCAGCTGGTGCACTGTCATGACGCAAGAGCCATGAATTGTTCGTGAAACGTTCAGGTCGTCTAACTTTTTCACGCAGCCCTTTCAGCACTTCCAAATAGTAAACTTGGTTAACTGTTTGTCCAGTTGGTACAAATTCATAATGAATAATCCCTCTGATATCAAAAAAGGTTAGCAACATCATTGCAACAAGTTCACAAACTTAATTGTCAGACCTCATATATGCAGTTTTCTGTATGTATATTTCACATTTATAAAAAATATATTTAAAACAGATATATTTAACAAAGGATTGGTATCCAGAATATCTAAGGAACTTCTATAAACTAACAGGAAAAAGACAACTTATTATAAAAATGGGCAAAATAAACAGGAGTTTCACATAAAAAGAAGCACAAATAGTCCATAGACATTTTAAAACAGCTTTATTGAGATAAAATTTGCATACCTTACAATTCATCCGTTTAAAATGCACAATTCAGTGTTTCCAGTCATGTATTTATTTACTTGTTAGTTATTCATTTTCTCTCTCCCTCCCTCCCTCCCTCTCTCTCTCTCTCTCTCTCTCTCTCTCTCTCACACACACACACACACACACACACACTAGAGTATAAGACCCTTGAGGGCAGGGACTTTGTCTTATTCATTTTCTGTGTCCTGATATCTAGAATGGTGCTTCAGAATAGCTGGCCATCAATTAATATTTTTAACTGAGTGGAGGCGGAGAGAAGTGAATTGATTTGAGGAATTTCTAAGACCTGGAGATAGATGAAGTGTGGGGACTGAAGGAGAGGGATGTGTCATGGATGACTCTGAGATTTCTGGTTTGAGCTGTTCAGTGGTTGGTGATTTCAATGTTCTAGAACATTGGAGGCAGAGCAGGACTGAAGGCTCCAAATGACTGGAGGAGAATGGCATGTTGTAGTGAAAAGAGCACAGAGGTGGAAGGCAACAAAACTGAGTGATAGTCCTGATTTTCCTATGTGATTCTGATCAGGCCACCGCCCATTTCTGGGCCTTCTTTTTGTTTTGTGATGTGGTAGATTTGTGCTATACAGTTTCTTGGTTTTGACATACAGATTTTGGTACATATTTCAGGACATATAGAATTGGATCACAGAGATCTGTTACATTGAGTCCATACCCCTTAATTGGCCTCCAGCTGGTAGTACAAAACTGTCAGTAACATCAAAGCTTCACTCAGGGATCTCTGGGATTTCCAGAGTGTGGTGCACAGGGGCTTGCAAGCAAGTCTCTCACCTACACTCAGCCTGGAACACAAGGTATGTTCTTCCTTTGCCATTCCTGTCCCCACTGTGCACTTTTGTGTCCAGGGAAGCCTAGTGAGGGCATCTCCTCACTACTGCCACCACCTGCCATTCCCTGCCCAGCAGTGATGATGGGTTCATCAAAGGTGCTTATATACAGAGGGTGCCAAAAAAATGTATACACATTTTCAGAAAGAAAAAAACGGTATTAATATATACCAATCACAAATGATGAATACAAGTCACGTGTGACTTCTGCAATGACAAGAGGTGCTCAAAGTGGTTACCATCAGCGTCCAGATACTTCTGATGATGGCGAACTACTGCTTGAGCAACTTTGACTAAAATGTTAACATCTCTTAAAATGTGTAGACATTTTTTGGCACCCCCGGTATTTATAAATTCATATTTATATAAATTATGGTTATAATATGTTATAAATTATATTTACAAATTTACTTAAAACATACTTGTGCAAATTAAATACATTTGTAATTTATTTTATATTCATATATATAAAACAACAAAAACAACAATGGCTATGACAATAACGATCATGATGAAGAAAATGCTTAATCTGAGAAGAACAGAAACAAGGCAAAATAACTGGACAACAATAGCATATGAGATGGGAAAAGGCAGCAATAATTTGAAAGTTATGAAATCTTTGTGCAGTTTGAGAGGAGTGTAGAAATGGTGATGAATTTTAGATGTTGTTTAGTCAATTGTGCATGTTTGACTACCCAAGGATAAACCACTATATATATATATATATATATATATATATATATATATATATATATGTATATATACACATACATACATACATACACACACATATATATACATACATATATATACATTATATATATACATATATAAAACTATATTATGTATGAATATATATAATGTATGTATAATATATAATGTATATGTAATATATATAATGTATAACTTCCAAACCAGTAGAGGGGGAAAGAAGGAACTAAATTAAAAACAAAAAAACAAAAAACTTGACTGATTTAATAGGTAACAGGAAAGGAAAGGAGAAAAAAGAAGCATAGAAACAGAAAGCACAAAATAAGATGGTAGAAATCAATGCAAATATACTAATAATTACAATAAATGGAAACAGAAAGAAGGCAAAGAGCAGTGGGTTCTCCCTGGGCAAAGCTCACACCACTCCCGCCTGCAGGAGGCAGTAGAACAGTCCTCTCCCCACTGTTCTGGGCTCAGCCTGCCGGGGCCCGTGGCTCTGAGAAGGAGGGTAGACTGGGTCATATGGACCCATTGGTAGGGCTACCAGAGCCTCTTTTAGAAATTGAGGGGACAGAAGAGACACAGGTTTGGCCCTAGACTTCTTCCTTTCTTTGAAACCTGGCTCCTTCCTGGTTGTTATTGTTCTTTATCTTCTGTTTTCCTTAACACTGTGCCTGTCACATAGCAGATGTTCAACACATTTTAGTGAAATGAATGACTGTAACCTCATCTCCACTGTCTGTTCCTAAATACTGTGGCTAGTTTGCGGTCCTTCCCTCATTGGGTAACTCTGCAGAATGTGACAATGATGATGGCAGATGGTGTCCCTAGAAATGCATTATTTGCACGGCGATCTGTGCCCGCAGTGCTGGAGGTAGGAAGCAGGGTTTCTGATAGTGGAGCCTGAGAAGACACATAAAGCAAAGGTCCTGGGAAGAGGGCGCCTCTCTCTGCTTAGCAGAGAGAAATGGCAACATTTGTATCTGCCCCTGCTGCCCCTCCACTTTTAGAGCCTGTTCACCTCTGCAGAGAGCCTGACCGCCCCCACTGCCCTAGAACAGCCTGCCTGGGGAGGGCATCCCAAGGAGGAGCCCCTGCCAACGCCGACTGCTTCCCCCCCAGCCCCCCGCCCTCCCAGCTGCCCCTGCTTCCTCGAGCCCACTGGGGGCCCCGTGCCCTCACTAACCAGACTAGTTTGCAACTGATTTCTGGATCAAAGCCCCGACTTCCACATCCAGGAGTCCAAGCCAACATGGGAAGGGGACAGCAGGCCCCAGCCTGTGACCACTGTGCCTCAGCAGGTGCCAGGAATGACCACTTGTGGGGAGAACTGTGCAAGAGCCCCTCACCTGCAGCCTGTATTTTTTGGCTGTCTACACAGTTATCAGATCTTAACTAAAAAATCAATTGGATTGCATTTATCTCCTGCTTAAACCTTCCAGTGGCTCCCTGCTTTCCTCAGAATAAAGTCCAAATCCCTTTCCATGGCCCACATGGTCCTGTACAATGAATATGTTGGCCCCCTACCCAGCCTTACCTCCTACCAGTCTCCCCACTTGATTGTAATCTGAGGCCCAGGGCTCCACCACCCATCAAATGAAGCTCTTACCTGCCATGCTGGGGGCCCCTATGCACATGCCTTCCTGCCTTTGAGCTTCTGTGGCCTGTGAGTGCCACCCTGTGCAAGGGCTCAGTCTTACCAGGCCTCTACCCCTCTGAGGACCCAATCATGGGATTGTAGGGTAATGCCTTCTCTAGCTTCGCTTCCCCAGATGCTTAGCTAAGAAGGCACTAAGACTGTATGGGTCTCAGCCCAGCCTGCAGGACATGAGAAGCTGGGAAGTGAGAAAGCTGGAAGGCCTAAGAACTGAGAGCTGTTGGCAGATGCCTCAGGGCCCTCCAACGAGTTTCTTGTAGCAGGATTCCCTGTCGTAAGCATCCTTTTCCAATATCCCATGAGGCAGTTGGATTACGAAGGTCATTTGTCCAAAATACTAGCTCACTCATTCTCAGGTGCCAGGACCATGCAGGGAAGTTGTTGATTCCCTGCTAGACCCCCACCAGGATTCATGGGCACCTTTTCCCCCCCGACAAGACGTTTTCAAGCCGGGAGTCTTCCGCCTCCTTTCCCTCAGATTTTTTAAATTGCGGTAAAATATACATAACATAAACTTTGCTATCTGAACCATTTTTAAGTGACAGTTCAGTGATACTAAGTGCATTCACATTGTTGTGTAATCATCACCACCACTTATCTCCAGAACTCTTTTCATCTTGCAAAACTGAAACTGTCCCCATTAACTCCCCACCCCCCGCCCCCACCCCCTGCCAAACACCATTCTTTCTTTCCCTATGAATCTGACTCTTCTAGGGCCCTCATACAAGTGGAATCACACAGTATTTGTCCTGTGTTTGGCTTCTTCTGTTTAGCATAATGTCCTTAAGGTTCATCCATGTTGTAGCATGTGTCAGAATTTCTTTCCTTTTTAAGGCTGAATAATTTTCCATAATATGATCACACTACCCATTGTTTATCCATTCGCTTTGATGGACATTTGGGTTGTTTCCACTTTTTGGTTATTGTGAATAACGCTGCTATGAACATGGGTGAACAGATATCTGTTCAAGAGCCTACATTCAATTCTCTTGAATATATACCCAGAAGTGGAATTTCCTGAATCAATATGATAGTTCTTGCCAACACTTGTTACTTTCTGTTTCCTGTTATTATTGTTATTTTTTGATAGTAGTATCCTGATGGGTGTGAGGTGGTATCTCATCGGGGTGTTGATTTGTATTTCCCTAATAATTAGTGATGTCCAGCATCTTTTCATGTGTTTACTGGCTGTTTCTATATCTTCTTTACAGGAATGTCTATTCATGCCCTTTGCCCATTTTTTAAACAGGTTGTTTGTTTCCTTGTCGTTCAATTGTAAAAGGTATTTATATATTCTGGATATTAACCCCTTTTTAGACATATGATTTGCAAATATTTTCTCCCATTCCATAGATTGCCTTTCATTCTGTTGGTTGTTTCCTTTGATGCACAGAAGTTTTTAACTTTGATGTAGTCCAATGTATCTATTTGTTGTTTTGTTGCCTGTGCTTTTGGTATCATATCCAAGAAATTGTTGCCATATCCAGAGTCATGAAGTTTATCCCGTTTTCTTCTAAGAGTGTTATAGTTCTAGTCCTTATATTTAGCTCTTTGATCCATTTTGAGTTAATTTTTGTATATGGTATATGATGAGGGTCCAACTTCATTCTTTTGCATAAAGATACCCAGTTGTTCCAAGACCATTTGTTGAAATTCCTCAGCTCTTAAAGGAAGAAGTAACAAGGAACAGGGTGCCTAAAAGTGACTGGATGACTGTGAACAAGGTTTTTTCTCTCCCTGAGCCACTCACTTGCTCAAGGAACCTGCGTAAGTTACTCAGCTTTTACTCTTTCATCATTTTTTCATTCATTCATTTGCCATTCATTCATTTATATAGTATGCAATTCCCAAACTCAGAGCTCACAACCTATGTAGAATTTAGAGGGTCTGTGGAACTGGATGGGGGAAGAATATTCTTTATGTTCCCTAACCTCTACCTGAAATTTAGCATTATGGAAATTTAGCATTATGGAACCAACCGCAGGAAGATTGGTAGTAACTGTAACTTTTTCACCAAGAGAAATCCCTGATATTTTCATAACATGTTACTGTAGCAGCAGCTCTCTCCACGTATCCTTTACACTTGTCACTACTTACAAATTACAGTAATTATTAGATATGCCACTATATCTTATTATTTAATGCATCAATGAAGAAGCACGTATATTTTACAATATCACAATTGTGATTTTAAAAGATTTTGATAACTATATTTCAATTAAAAAGCTTTCCTTTGTAATCCTACCTATTTTGTTTCACGCATTGAAAAACATTATTCCGAGAAGGGCCCCACAGGCTTTCCCAGACGATCAAGGAAAAGGTTAAGAAGCCCTGCCCTATGTTGGTTTCTGGGGACACAGCCTCAGTAAGATCCCAGCTGCTGGGAGTGGGGGGGGCATACAGATGTGTAGAGACAACATAGTATTGTGATTTGTGTGCCAGAGGCACCAGCAGACTATGCAACTCCAAGTTGAGCAGCCATTTGTTGAAGGTCTCGGAGGAGTGACCAACCACTCATTAGCCTTGAGGAGTGGTCCTGCCCCGGTGACCTGTTTGCCCCTCTTTATGCAGGTAATGAGACTCAGAGGATGCAGCCCTGCCCCCTTGGCAGCAGAGCATCAGCTCCTCTTTCCCCTCTTCTGCTAACACCAGATATATTCAGCTGTAGGAGCGGATGCTCACTGCGCTCTGGTAGCTATGGAAATCCCAGGGTTTCCCTAGCAACGGCTCTGGTTCAGCCTTGTTGCTAGGGAACGCTGGGATTTCCTAGGCTGCTGCATGAGCAAGACTGCTCTAGCCCTTGGACAGAGGCATGAGCACAGTTGTGGGGCTGAGCCCCTGGGATGGATGGTCCCCTTTGGACTCTGATCTTTTCGGGGCACCCTGGCCCATAGACAAGTTGAAAGGGGGATAAGGAAGGAGTGCTGCGGAGTAAGCGAACTAATTAGAAAAGTACAAATGAGCCCAACAGATGCCAGGAAGTGGAAGACACTGGTTTTCGGGAAGCTCTTCAATCTCCAAGTCCAGCACTTGGCTGTTTGTACAAGATTATCATGTAACACACACCTGCTTGGTTTCCAGAGAAGGCTCAAGGTTAGAGCTAAGGCCAGCCTCACGGCTGTGCACCCCAGGCAGTCCCACAGGACCCCATGCTTAGACGGGCTCTCCATGCTTGACATAATAATGCCCTATTATCACCATCTTGAAATTCAATTTTTGCACACGAAGCGCTGGATTTTCATTTTGCATTGGGCTCTGCAAATTATGCAGCCAGTCCTAGTTATAACTCCCATTTTGGAAAGGAGAGAACTGACCCATAGGGAGCAGGTATAATTAGCCCAAGTTCACATGTCAGAAAGCCCACCTGAGGGGCCACTGTATTTGCCCTTAGCTGCTTTCAGCCACCAGCAGCTGGAGGACCTTGACCCGAACAGGCCTTCAACATGGGAAGGCATTCCTGGGATCCCCATGGCAGGAAGATAGGTATGGCCACAGTTATGGCCCCCTCGTTTGTTGTAAGGGTTGAACAAAGAACTGGAGAAAGGAAGGCTTCAGAGAACTCCAGGTCTAGTAGAGGAGAGTGCCAGCATTAAGGAGACATAATTGGCATGGGCGGAGGCAGCGGTGAGTCCATGGCAGGTGGTAGCAGCCCTGGTTCTGTTCATGTCTTAGAAAACCCTGAAGAGGATGTGTGCTTCCTACTGCCCTCGATCCTTTAGAAAATGGATGTTTCTCATCCCTTTGTCCCCTAGGTACTAATTCTATGGCAACAGGAAAAGCCCCATGCAATATTATACTCATATTTAGTGAGACTTCCTGATGCCCGAACCTGGGATGATATCTGTTCCGGGGTGAATTGTGTCCCACCTCCCGCAAAAATTCATATGTTGAAGTCCCAACTCCAGTACCTCAGGATGTGACTGTATTTGGAACTAGGGTATTTAAAGGGGTAATTAAAATTAAATGGGGTCCTTAGGGTAGGGCCTAACCCAGTATGACTGGTGTCCTTATAAGAAGAAAAGACTGGACATATGGACACAGACAGAAGTAAGACCACGTGAGGACACAGGGAGAAGACAGCCATTTGCAAGCCAAGGAGAGAGGCCTCAGGAGAAACCAGCCCTGTTGACACCTTGATCTCAGATTTCCTAGCCTATAGAACTGGGAGACAATCCATTTCTATTGTTTAAGCTCCTCCAGTCTGTGGTACTTTGTAATGGCAGCCCCAGAAGACTAATACAATAACTTTCACTGTTCCCACTTCTGTGGGATAGACTATGGCTGTCTCACAGAGGAGGTACCTGACACTCTGAGGGGTTAAGTATCACGCTTAGGGACACACAAGCTACCACAAAGCCATGCCAGGACACAGACTTAGGTTAATTTGACCCCCAAGCCTGTGTTTCCTACTCAGCCAGCCTGGGTGTGTTGCACCCCAGCTCACTCAACTCAGAACAACCAGAGCCCTTTCCTGGGCATATCTGTACCTCTGCTGTCCTGTGGACTCAGGGATTTCTGGCACAGCTCTCCTGCCCCCAGGCCCATGACCAGCACATTTCTGTCCGGTATTCTAGTTTCTCAAAGTTTCCTGGTGGTTGGCACCTATGCCCCAGGCTGAGATCATTGCTCCGGCTGGATCCTCTGAGGCCATATTGACATTTACTGACTTAACGACCAAACGAAAGAATGGATATGAAAGGATTTCGAAAAGTGTCACAAAGCAAAGTGGCAGCTGCATGGGGTCTCTAAACCCTCAGCACTAGGGGGACACCTTATTTTCGGGTTAAAGTGGCTACACCGGGAAATCCCAGATTTTGCTGCTTTCATGCAGGGGAGCAATTCAGCGTTGTTTCTCTTTGACTCCCTACTTTCATCCCTGAGGCAGCCAAGTATCTCCCTAAGCAAATCTATCTAGCTGGAGAAAACCATGTCACGCCCCTGGAAAGCAAAAGCAACTGCAGGTAGTTCAAGGGAGTTTGCTTCTTTTTACCTTTTTTTAAAAATAAAGCTAACAGAGCTTTTTCAAGGTTTAACGCACACACCATAAATTCCACAGATCGTAAGTATAAAGCTTGATGAGAAATTTCACAAATCTACACTCCCATATGATCATCCAGGTCAAAACGGTTGCGGTGGTTTTAAATAGAAACGCCCACCTCTCTGCTAGAAGGTTTCCATGAGCAGTGTGCTAACTCTGGCCAGGTATTGAGTCTAAGGATGGAGAGTTGAGGCACAAGGTCAGTGGAGAAGATGACCTTGGTAACTCAGCAGGACTGGCTGGGGCACACAGGGAGGTGGACAGATCTAGCCAGGGCTAGACTCAAAGGATTCCCCAAGAGCATGTGACGGGTAAGCTGGGTATCATAGGATAAGAGTGAGTCTTCCAGCGGGGAGATGAGCAATAAAGAGACATTGTAGATATAAGGATGTGCAAAGGCTTAGGGGTATCAGACAGCTTAGGAGAAAAAGTTCAGAGTAAATACAGCATAGGATGGTTCACAGGGTACAAGTTGGGGTCAGAAACAAGATACGATTATAGAGAAATGAAACTGAGCGTCTTGTCCGACTTAGAAGCTGTTTCTGAGATCAGAACACTCAGTGCCTGCCTGATGGTCATGTCAGGCTTTATTGTTGTGGTCAAAGGCTGCTGCACAATACATGGGACAAAGCTCAGAGATGGCTTGATTCTCATAGCAACATCTAGAACAAATGTGAATCTCTGCCTGAAAAGTGACATTGCGGAGCAAGTTACATAAATGGAATTTTTGTCTAATAGATCCCAGCACAAATTGATCCAGGTCTCTACAACCAGCTGAGCACTGATGTTTAAAACAGTCAGAATCCAAGAGATGTTTTGAGTTATGAAACCTAAATGTATATTTCACTTCATTATTCCAACATGTCATTTTCTTCCTCTTTGAACATTTGTTTTGTCACCAGAATGGAGCTTTTTGAGCTACCTTAAATCCTTTCTGAAAAAAAGAAAAGTATAAACGCAGATGACCACACACGTACATGCATCAGAAACCGTCCCTCATTCCACACCATCCCAGAAATAAACAATACTGCTATATGCACTTAAGTCTGTTTTAAGACCATTTCTTCTGTTCCAATACTTGTTTATTTGCTCCTGGCCCTATACCATGCCATTTTTATTTACTGTGCTTCTTTCTCTTTTAAACATTCAAACATTCTCAAGTCTCTCCCATTAAAGAAAAAAGAAAAACAAAAACCACTTCTCCCCATATCACTTCAGCAGACCACTACCTACTATCCTTCTCTTCTTATCCTTTTACAGTCAAATTTCTCATATATTCTACATATATTCCTCTACTTCCTCACCCACATTTCACCCCCAAGCCACCACAATCTGATTTCCACAGAAATTTCTCTTGCTAAGGTCTGTCTCTTGACACACTTTCCCCTTCCTTCGTGACATTCCATTCCCCTGGGTCTCCTGCAGTCACTTTCCTTATTTTCACACTCTTTTTGCTTTAAGTCTTCTCTTGTTCCCATTTCTTCCACACTGAAGCGCCTGGGACTTCGGTCCTGGGTGGCCTTCTCTTAGCACACCCACTACACAGTTGTCCTAGGAGTGCTCTCTATATCAGAGACATAGACGATGCTACATGTTCATCAAACACCGTTTCCTTTTCCTCCTTTACTTGCAGCTAGACCACATGTTCCAGAATCTCTTGTGATTCAGTGTAGTCATGTGACTGAGCTCTGACCAGTGCAATGTAGGAAAAAGAGACAACGACACTTGCAGGTCTGGCCACTCAAACCTCGCTCGTGGTCCTCCAATATCTCTCTCCTCACTCCTCTGCCAGCCAGGTGTAAAGAAGCCAGTGGAGATCTTGGAGGGCTTAGGGGCCTCTGGAGGTACCAGGCAGAAGGAAACTGGGTCTCTAATAGTCTGTGTGGAGCAGAGCCCAACCCCTACTCCAACCCACCCCCTCCCAATGACTTTGAACTATAACGTGATTGGAAAATAATCCTTTATTGAGTCAGCTCACTGAGATACAGAGATTGTTTGATACAGCAGTTAGCCCGCCCCAACTAATGACACACTATCTCTATGCTAATGACAACCAAATATATGGACTCCAAGCCTATACATATCGTGCATTAAATAATTGACAATGGTGATCAAAAATGATAAGCTAGAGAATTTTTTTAAGTAGATTATTAGCAAGTCACAGAAATTCATTATTGCATTTCAATAAATATTTATTGAATGCCCACTGTGCGCCAGACACTGTGCTAGGCTCTAGGATTGCAATGACGAGCAAAGATAGATCCAGTTCTCACTCTCACAAAGCGTAGCATGAGCTGGATGACAGCACATCCTCACATTTCCTTATTATATTCCAGCTGAAACTTCCTCAGCACTTGCTGCTTCACACAAACACACCATCCATAAAACCGAAGCTGCCCCTCTATAGTCCTTAGAAGCCACAATTTTCCTCTTTGTAAAAGGGCACAACTGGATCTAATAGTACAACACCCTTTCTCTGAAGAATTTTTCTGGGTTTTTTATTGTGGTAAAACATACATAGTGTTTATATATTAAATATATTTACAGTGTTACATAAACATCACCACTATCTACACTCAACACTTTGTCATCATCCCCAGCAAAAGCTCTGCACCTGTTAGTAAATAACCGCTTACCTTCGCCCCTCCCCCCAGCCCCTGGTAACTTCCACTCTCTGTCTCTATGTATTTGCCTATTCTAGGTACGTCATACAAGTGGAATCATACAATACTTGTCCTTCTGTGTCTGGCTTTTTTCACTAAGCATAATGTTTTCAGAGTCCATTCATGTTAGAGCATATATTAAAATTTAATTCCTTTTCATAGCTGAAGAATGTTTCATTATACGTTTCATGTGGTATACGTTTCATGTACGTATACCACATCAGACACTTGAGTTTCCACCTACTCTGAATAATATTGCTATGAACATGGGTATACAAATATCTTTTCAAGTCCCTACTTTCAATTCTTTGGTGATATACCTAAGGGTGGAATTGTTGGGTCATATGGTAGTTTAACAGTTATTCTTCTGAGACACTGTCAAATTGTTTCCCAAAGTGGCTGCATCATTTTACATTCCCACCAGGAATGTAACAGGGTTCCAGTGTCTCCACGTCCTTGCCAACCCTTGTTATTTTCTGCCGTTGTTGTTTTTTAATTACAGCCATCCTACTATGTGTGGAGTGTTATTTAATAATTCTTAAAAATATAAGAGCATACATGAATAGACTCTCGTTTTAAGAAATTCAAACCCAGAACAGAATAAAAAGAGGAAATCCATGTCACTGTAGCTCCTTCCAAGAGCCTTCCTCTCTCCAGAGAAAGCCACTGTTAAAAGTTTGGTGTCCATCCTTTCAGACCTTGTTTTGTGCATTTACATTCTCACATAGGTACGAATGCAAAACCACACAGAATGTATATGCATACATTAGGCCAGTAATGTCAGTTTCCATCCTTCTTTCTGTTAGAGAAGTTCCATCTCTGATACCTTGCCCTTAGTTTATCCCATTGGTTATAATGCCGTCTGCGATTTCCAGGAAGAGTTAGCTGGGTTGGGTAATTTTGTCACGAGCAGCAGAGCTTTGGTGTCCATCTCATGCAGAATGCATTTCCTAGGATGTCACAAGCCTGTTCTCCTATCACATATACCAACACAGTATGAACTCCTTCTATCCTATATACCAACAGCGATGTTCCTTTTTCTCTCTGAAATTACCTTCCTTTGTCTGGAAAAAAGGAATTAAAAAGATTTTCTCTCTTTTGAAGAAAACAGCTGTCCAGCAGTTCCAAACAAGAAACAGGCCGTGTTTGATGGGAGAGCGCCCTCTGCTGGCCTTATTAGTTGGGCTTCTCCAGAGAAACAGAACGAATAGGAGATGAAAAGGGTGGGGGGAGATTGATTTATGACAAGGAATTGGCTCACAGGATTGTGGAGCCTGACAAGTTTCATGATCTTCAGGGTGAGTCAGCAAGCCGGGGACCCAGGCGAGTGGACGGTGTAATTCCAGTCTGAAGGCTTGGCAGGCTCAAAACCCAGAAAGAGCCCACGTTTCAGTTCAAGTTCAAAGGCAGAAAAAAGCCAGGTCCCAGTTTGAAGGAGGGCAATTTGCTTTTCTCAGTTTACAGATTTAAATGTTAGTCTCATCCCAAACACCCCCTCACAGAAACACCCAGGATAATAGTGGACACCCTATAGCCCAGTTGACACATAAAATCAACCATCACACTGGTCACGTGAGCCTCTTTGGGGGCCTAAACCCATAGCGGGAAGCCGTGATGCCCTTAAGTAATTGCCCTGATGGGTGTTGTAGGCAAACAAAATTCTAAGGAAGAAATTAGTTATAGAGGGGCGGCCGGTTAGCTCAGTTGGTTCGAGCGTGGTGCTCTTAACAAGGTTGCCAGTTCGATCCCCACATGGGCCAGTGAGCTGCACCCTCCACAATTAGATGGAAACAACAACTTGACTTGGAGCTGATGGGTCCTGGCAAAACGCACTTAAAATAAATTTTAAAAAGTTAAAAATAAATAAATTAGTAATAGAAATCATAAGCCAAGCCAGAGGGAACGAGAATAGGATAAACCATCTAATTTTCACTTGAAAATATTTAAGCTCATTGACACAAGGAGTACATTGCCTACTTAGAGAGTAGCACTAAGAGCATGAACTTCATGGAGTCAGAAGCTCTGTGCGTGAGCCTCAGCTTCCGTGCTTACCCGCCCTGAGGCTCAGCTGCTTCATCTGTAAAGTGGGCTCATAATAACCCCCACCCAACACTGATAAGGCAAGGATCAAGTCCTTTCTCAACCATAAAGAGTTTGGAGAATCCTGGGACTGGGAATTACAGGCTACTGTTCCTAGAATGATGTGGGGACAGAGCCCCAAAAAGCAGTTTCCAGGCTCTCGGCCTCACAGAGAAAGGTGCTGGCTCAGGTAGTAAATGGCCATCGACTGCGATCAAATGGCCATCAGCTGTGGCTAGTTGGCCGTCAGCTGTAACCAGGGAGCCATTGGCCACGAATATAACTGCCGTGGCTAGGCTAGCAAAAAAGGGGGGAGCTAGCAAGAAGATGGTGGCTGAGTCTGCAAGCGGCACAGTGAGGGTTGAGAATTGTGTTGCTCCTGGTTCCTGTGTCTCCAACCCAGCTGCCAGTGACAGTATAGTGGTCTGACTCCCCTACCTATGGCTCCGTGGGTGTTCCTTTTTGGCCTCACCATATCCTGCGTTCTTGTGTGGGGAGCGGGACTGGAGACCCTGCCTGACACCCCTGCATGACACTTGGCGTAGTCGGCAGGATCCCCTGCACTACAAATGATCTATTATACCTGGCCAGCAAGAGAGAAGTGGCTGTGGATGAGGAAAGGACCAGAACTTGGGGAAAAATAATCATGACATTTTAAAGTTCATAATAATAATAGACTCGAACTATAACATGGACTCTTATCTGGGTCTTGAGCCTGCCAGCCCTCGGCCATGAACTTAGACTAGAGGACCTGAGAAGGAAGACTCGGGGAGGAAAGAGGCAGAAAGCAAAATAGCACACAACACAATTTGTAGTCCCACTGCTCAAGACTCTAGAAGGGAAGATGGCTGCTGAAAAATGGGGATTCTAAAAAGGGGAAATCTTCCTCTATCACTTTCAATTTCAGATCAAAATTTCTCCAGACATTTCCCAATCTCAAATAATCCAAATGCGATGTAAAAAAAAAAAAAAAAAAAGTCTGCCATGTGGCTATGCAGAGAGATCTCTAAAAGAGCTCATATGTGAAAAGATATATGCTTCTACCCTTGCTCCCACAGGGAATTCTTAACATTCTCAACACAGCTGCCAGCACGAGAACTCCAGTACAAGGCATGTTACTTTCCTGCTCAGATCCCAGTGATGATATCCCATCACCCACAGAGCACAACCCTTATTTATGGGGTTTATGAATATGAAGCCTTACTTTACCCCTGCCTCCTTCTGCAACCTGCCATTTTTCACTTTGTTCATTTGGCCCCAGTCACATGGGCTGCCTTATTGTTCATCACTCATGGCAAGCCCATTGCTGCCTCAGGGCCTTTGCACTTGCTGTTCCCTCTGCCTGGGTACTCTTTCCCCAGACCCCCACACAGCTCTGGGTCTTTGCTTGATTGCCATCTCCACAGAGAGGCCTTTCCTGACTACTCTGTCTAAAGTAGTACCCCCTCCATCTTTTTCTATATCCTTATCCTGCTTTATTTTCTTCAGATGTTTTTCTCTCTCTGTCTCCTTCACGAGAATGTAAATCCCATGAGGCCAGGGACTGTATTTCTTCATTTCAGGGCTTGGGTCAGAACAGGTGCTCATTAAGTGTTTGCTGAATGAATGAATGAATGAATGAATAAACAGTGAAAAATATAGGAGGAGAAAACAGATCTAATGATGGATTTAAGAAAAAGCAGTGTCGTAGATCCCAAAGAGTACTTTCGGGGAGGCTAAAGCTGAAAATGGCTTGAGGCTTTCAAAAAAAACCTGCTAAAGACAAGGAAGTAAAAGGCCTTTCAGTGGGTATAAGGAGGGAAAAGAGCAACTTCTTAGAAGGCAATAAATCTTCTTCAGTGGCATTTTCCTTCCCGAGGATTGATTTTCAAGCTAAAAAGGCTGGAGGGGAGGGAGGAGAGATGGCAGGAAATCCAGGCCAATGATGATATTGCTGGATCCTGGAAGCTCCAAGGAGGGAATGATTGCAGGAGGCCTGGCCAGGGACAGTGACAGCTTCATAGCGCTCCCCAGGCCCCAAGCAATGGGTAAGTGGCAGTTTCAGGCCCTCGGGCATGGCAGGCAGGACCAGGCGAACAGGAAGACCTCAGCGAGTGCCTATGAGGACAGAAGGTGTCAAAAGCAGTTCCCCCCCCCCACACACACACACACACTGGATGATACAAAGCTATGTGTTTGCATCATTCTCTCCACGTTCCAAATGGCAATGTCCAATTCCAGGGCAGTGGGTCTGAATCTGTTTTGGCTCATGGACTCTTTGAACAAATCTGATGAAAATTGCCTGCCTGCCTATACGTACAAATTGTGCGTGTTGTTTCAGGAGATTTAAGAACCACCTCAGGGTAATTTATGGACCCCAGAAATGCAAGTGACCCAGGTGAGGAATCTCCATTCTACTGGTATACCCCTGAATTGTACCACTGGGATAACTGATGGAACCCCTGAACTTTATAGTTGAGGATTGCAGCCAAATTCTGAATTTATTCATTCAACAAATATTTATTGAATGCCTACCATGCGCCAGGTTCTGATCTAAGCTCTTCAGATACCCTGTTTCCCTGAAAATGAGACCTAGCCAGACAATCAGCTCTAACGTGTCTTTTGGAGCAAAAATTAATATAAGACCCGGTCTTATTTTACTATAAGACCGGGTCTTATATTATAGTAAAATAAAACCAGGTCTTATATTAATTTTTGCTCCAAAAGACACACTAGAGCTGCTTGTCTGGCTAGGTCTTATTTTCAGGGAAACATGGTATATTCGCTTATTTAAACCTCACAGCTACTCTTGACGTGAGTTCTATTAATAAGCCCCCTTTGACAGATGAAACCAATGAGGTAATTTGCCAGAGGTTATGTAAAGGAACTTCACTACTCCAGCTCCAGAGACATTTCACAGCTACTCATGCCCCTCATAAGGCTGGTGTCAGTTCTTTCAGACAGCCAGGTGCATCCTTAAAGTATTTCTTTCCAACTGTGTAGTGCCGTTAGAAACAACAAAGGCCCCTCCACCATTCGAGTCTCTGTCACCTACCTCTACTCACTCATCATTCCCATGCTTTTCTGACTCAGTTTGTAGTCATCAGCATATCTGTTGTATCTCTTTGTATGAGGGATTGCATAAATATTTCCACACACACACACATCATGTGGGGACAGAGCCAGGAGTGCAGTTTCCAGGCTCTCGGCCTCACGTGGAAAGGTGCTGGCTCAGGTAGTAAATGGCCATCAACAGTGATTGGATGGCCATCAGCTGTGGCTAGTTGGCCGTCAGCTGTAACCAGTGAGCCATTGGCCACTAGTATAACTGCCGTGGCTACGCTAGCAGCGGATGGGGGCTAGCAAGAAGATGGTGGCTGAGCTAGCCAGCACGAATTGCAGTTAGCAGAGTGGATGGCAGTTAGCAAGTGAGGTTGGTTGGTGGAGAGAAGTAGACAGCTGGTTGCAGATCATGTGGCTCCTGCTTCCTGTGTCTCCAACCGAGCCACCAGTGAGAATATAGTGGTATGACTCCCCTACCTATGGCTCCATGGGTGTTCCTTTTTGGCCTCACCATGTCCTGCGTTCTTATGTGGGGAGCGGGACCAGACACCCTGCATGACACCCTGCAGGACACACCATCTCCCGAGGAGAAGGCCTCACATCCAGGTACAAGCTTTCAGGTGGTGATACCACACACCCCCATGTGCTCATGGATGTCTCAGGACAGGCCACATCCAGTGTCCACCGAGGGAGGAGTTCCACAGCGGAGATTCCAAGGCCGGGCTTTGTTTTCTCAACATCACCATGTGCACTTCTGGTCAGGACACTTGGGGGAACAAAGGAAATTTTACAGGAAGAGAGTATCCCGTCTGGTGACTTAAACTATAGAAATGCATTGTCTCCTTATTCTGGAGGCTGGAAATCCAAAATCAAGGTGTCAGCAGGACAGGTTCCTTCTGAGGCTATGAGGGAGAATCTGTTCCAGGCCTCTCTCCTTGGCGTGCAGATGGCCATCTTCTCCCTGCGTCCTCACGCTGTCTTCCCTCAATGCATGTCTCTGTGTCCGAATTGCCCCTTTTTCTAAGGACACCAGTGATATTGGATCAAGACCTACTCTAATGACCTCATTATAACTTGGTAAGGATCCTGTCCTCAAAAACAGTCACATTCTGAAGTTCTGGGGATTAGGACTCCCACATATCTTTTAAGGGAACACAATTCAAAGCATAACAAGAGATAATGGTCAGAGGAAAAGGAGCCACAGAATGCTAGACTTTTCTAATGAGCTAATAAATCCTTGCTAGAAGATCAACAAGGTTGGCAAATGAGTAAGCCTGCTTTTGTAAACAGAGCGTTCTACGAGGCACGAAGCACAGCTATGAAGAAATCAAAGGCACATCTGCGCTCTTCCCTTGAGAAATGTTCAGTGTAGTTGGGGAGTCTCAGTAAGGCCATGTAGCAGGTAAACAACTTTCCCTGCACACACTCAGAAATGCAAATATGTCATTTATTCTCTTTTAATTAGACCTAATGGAGCATCCAACCAGACAAACTATAGTTCCATCAGTGTCCACACTTGGTGGGTTTTCTGAGGACTCCACAGCCCCTTCAGGAATCTCTCCACTGTGATAGTCTCTCCCTTACACTCCAAGGCTGGTTGGAGCCACAGCCATCTTAAGGCACCAAGGAGCTCCAGTTCGGTGTCTTGGAGGCTCTCTGTCCTGGCACTCCACCTAGTGGCAAGAGACATATCTGCAAGGCTGCTGTTTCAGAATTTCAGCTGGGAAGCAGCCTACAAGCCCTGTCTACTCTCAAACCAAAGTTTTTCTACAAGAAGAGAGCTCTGAGAGGGAGTTTCATAAGAAGAGAAGAATGCAGATTTGGGAAAAAGAGAGGGGTAATATTTCATTAGGAACAATAGCAGAGGCATAAGTACAGGTATAGAAATGAACTCTATACCACGGATAACACTTAGGCACTAAGGACAGAACAGTCCACGTTAAGGCAAAAAACAGGCTAATGGACAGTGATCATCGGTGGCCAGGAGGGGTGGATTGGCTCTACATGAGGCTGTGGCGGGAGCACACTCATTTCATGCCCACAAAGTGTCTTGCGGCATTAAGCTAAGCACCTGACGTTTGTTAGCTCTTTTGACCTCACAGCACCCCTGTTTTCTAGATGAGAAAACTGAGGCTCAAGACAGTTAAGTCATGTCCCCCAAAACACGGCTGCTGAGTAGAAGAGTTGGGATTTGAACCAGGTATGAGTGAGTCTGAAGGCCAGGCTCCTTCCTTGGCAAGATAGTGCCATGAGGAAATTGTACCACAGATCACCTTGGGAAAAGACAGGACAGAGAAAGCAGCTAAGAGGACATCACAAATATCCAAATTTGATTTCAGATGGTGGGTTCAGAAATGAAAAAGGAAGGGGTGGATCAGAGTGACTACTGTAGGGAAAGCTGGATGACACCCTAGACGTCCAGGGCAAACAGGAGAAAGGAAATGGAAAGGATGAGCCTCTAAACTTAGCAACCAGAAAGAAAAAGGTGGTTAAGGGGAGGCTCAGGAGAGAAGACAGGGTCAGTGGGGAGGAAAACTAGAAAAGACGTAACTTGTTTTCCAGACACATCAAATTCTGGTAGTGATGTTTTTTGAAATGGGCCCAGAATCCCTGTGAGAATTTTAGACACTGATTGCTTTTAGACACAGACTGATTGCTTTTGCTGCAATGGAAGATGCACACTATTCCAGCAACTTCAAGAATATAGGACGTTGAGCTGAGCATGTCATGAGACATGGAGTGGAAGAGGTTGCCACTTGCTGTGAGACACTTATCACAATGGCCCTGGGGGGCTCCAAAAGGGGTAGTTCCTGGACTGTGGGAGAACTTGAACTTGGTGAGGGAGTGCCACTGGAGAGCAAGCAGTTCTAGTCAAACAGAAGACGGACTAAGTGTGTAGTGGGATGACCAGTGGCTGTTTTCTATGGAGCTGTGACTTGTAATCACTAACTAGTAAAGAGTTGTTTGGAGTGTATTATTCCCTTTGAGTGTGCTGCCCCAAGTCCTAGCATTTGAAAATTTGACAAAAACAAGAATTTAAAATCTGATTGACAGTGAAAGGACCTCAATAGCGCCCCCTAGGACAGTCAATGTGCATTCCCGCCCTTCAATATCCAGTCAATAGTCTGGTCCAGCAGTTCTTCCATGTCTAAAAGGGGACAAGAATTGAGCTACTTCCGTTCTTTAAACAGCTTCCTTAGAATTGACTTATTTCAAGCCTGATTATCGCTACCAATGAATCCAGCTGTTCCTAGTAGTTGAAACACTTTGGAGCAAAGAAAAGACTAATCCACCAGAGAGTTCTTTCAAGGACTTCCCTGAGTTACTGGGGAGGACCACAGGCCCAACAGCAACTGCCTTCTTCTCCCTCCGCATCCCTCCCACCTTCTCTCCCCTAAAGCTGCATTCCCTCCATCTCCCGGCATCTCTGCGCATCCTCATAGGAACTGAAGATGCCAGCTCCCTCTCCATCTCCACCCCTTCATCCCCTACAACTCTGTGCACCAGCTTTATAGAAAGGCACTTCCACTCCCTCTCCATCTACATCCCTGCCACCTCCCTATGACTCTCTCTGGTCCATCTTACATCAACTAACTTCGGCTCCCTCTTTTTCCCAATACCCAACCCAACACGGAATCTGCCCCCCCTCTCTCCACCCCTCTCACACCTCTGTCTTTCTCTGCCCCACCTGCAGGAACTGACCTCTGCTCCCATCCCCATGGATTCCACCTTCATATCTCTGGCCAAGTCCCACATGCAAGTACCTCTCCTCCCCCTTTCTCTCCCCGCCCCCCCAACTCCCACGGAGCTCTCTGGTTCATCCTTACATAAACTGATGTCGGTGCTCTGTGTCAGATCCCACACCCACTCCCCACTCCTCTCTGGTCCAGCCCGATATGCACTGACCTCTGTGCCCTTTCCCTCCCCATTATCCCTGATCCCCCTACACTCTCTGCTGGGGCTGAACATGGAGTAACACCTGCTCCGTCCTGCTCCCCATCACCCCCCAGCCCCTACAGCTCTGGTTCATCTGCACATGAACTAACCTTTGCCCCCTTTTCCTCCCCCTCCTTCTAATCACTTTCCTGCCCACGTGAACTGACCTTAGTCCCTCTACTTCTCAGTCCCACCTCAGTCCCCAATATCTTGCTGGTCCATCCCTAATTGAACTGATCTCTGCTACCTGCCCCCCACCCCACTCTACTCCCCCGACATCTCTCTGGCACAACCACAGGGCTGTCCCGTTCCCTCTCCCTGCCCATTCCCCTCCACCTCTGTAGACCATCCTGAGCTAACCTACCCTTCCTTTCCCTCCCTCCCCAACCACGCCCCCTACATCTCCCTGACCTAGCCCCACAGGAACTAACGTGTTCTACTTCTCTGTCCTCCCATCTCCCCTACATCTCTTGGTCCAGCCCCACGTGAGCTTCCCTCTCTCCCCATCACCCTTTGCTCACTCTCCCACCCTCTGCATCATGTGCACCTGCACTGACCTCTCCTACCATTCCGTCCCCATCCCTCCTATCCCCTCCATCGTTCTGGTCCAGCCCCACAGGAACTGACCACTCAGCCCAACCTGACACCAAGATTCTGAGACACCATCCAGCAAGGACACTGAGCAGAGTTTGGCTGAATTCAACCTACTGTCATCATAACCTTGCTTTCCTTGATCTGTCCAAGCATAAATTACCAATAACTCTTTTTTGGTCTTATACTTTGCCAAAACTATTTTTAGGGCATCCTTTAGGCTTACGTGAAATGAAATTCTACTAGTTTTACACACCAACGGGTTCCCAAGGCAAGAACCAATTCATGCCAATAGCAAAGGGTTATTTCCTTTTCTGCCCACAGGCTGAAAAGGAGTTGGGAGTAAGGAGTTTGGGACTTACCAGACTGCCTTCAACACAATGGTTTAGAAGAGCTACTCATAGTCAAGTTTAAAGAACTCATCCTTGGAGAACAAAAACTCAAAATAAGAAAGGCTTTATTTTTAAGACAAAACAAATAGCACACACACACACACACACACACACACACACACACTTCCAAATGCAAGTGAGAGAGTTCACTGGAGTTTTGTAAAAGAGAAAGCGGCACTCAGGTGTCAGTTAAAACCGGAACCATTGAAAAGATGCTGGCTGCCTGGTGACACAGGTAAAACACGTGCTTGTCTCAGAAGTCCTTCTGTGGTGGCATAAACATGGGAATGTGTGACAAGAGTGAACAGATACAAGGCAGAACGGCGGGTGGGCAAAAGTATTAAGACCCTTTTCTCCACTGTAATGTGCTCGCGCTCTGCTTTGGGGAATTAAAGCGACCAGCAGGCCACCTCACAAAGAACTTCACTGTCAAAGAACACTTTCCAAAATCGAAAAGAGATTTGAGGTTGTTACTAAGGTTACACAGGGAGGTCGGTGGGGAAAGAAAACAATTTTTATTCTCGAAAACCAGGTTTCACACAATGGCAGGCACGAAATCTAGTTATGTGTGCTTGCAATAGAAAAGGAGAGAACAATCTTAATAAAGGCTGGTCTTTTTCATGATGCGCAGAAACTCTTGTTCATTGACTTCTCCGTCTCCATCTCGATCCGCTTCGTCAATCATTTCCTGCGTGACAATAAGGACTCAGGTCAGATCAATTCAAAATGAAACGAAAACATGACTAAGCAACAGGCTCTTATCATGCTACATGAATAGACAACTGTAGTCCATCCCATGCAAATGTGCTGCTTTTGGTAATAGCGTGGTTCCTGAAAGTGATCTGAAGTCCAAGTCATAGTTTGTCACGCATATCACCTAGAACGGAGCCCAAAGGTCATCTTCACTAGGGGGATTCCTAAAACCTAAACTTATAAGTAAAACTGTCCATGTGTGCATTTCTCTGGGAGCAGGGTCCATAAGGAGTGTCACACCATCAGAAGAGAAATTAAATGGTCAGCACAAAGACAAGAAAACACTAGTTCTCCTTCAAGGTGGCACTCACATCCAAGAGAGTATAACTCAGAAAAGTCACCCAGGGCTCCGAGAAGGGATTCTGCATTCCAGTCAGACACACTACAAACCTGCAGCTCCTCGTCAGTGAGGTTCTCGCCCAACTCCTTGGCTACACGTTTTAGATTTTTGAAGGATATCGTCCCAGTTTCATCATCATCGAAGAGCTTGAAAGCTTTCAGGATTTCTTCTTTGGTATCTTTCTCAGACTTAACAAGTAGAACATAAAACATATGAGTAGGGAAACACCGCAGTGACTAGTCCTGTAGCCCCACAGCGCCTAGCCTCTCTGCCTTGCCCCTACATCATTACGTGGTCATGGTGGTGGTCTTTATGACAGAGGTCCTAGGTCACAGGAGATCAAACATCATTCTTTCTGTACAAACCAAAGAGAAACTGGATTCGTTTTTAAAATACAGAAGAAGGTGGAGTTCACATCGGGGAGAATATACTCCTTAAGCTGATGGAAGAGGGATCCTCTTGGTGGAGGGGTCAAGAAGCAAAGAGAAGGCTGTTTTACTTGTGATGAGATCATATAGCGTTACTGGGATCCCAAGTCCTCCAACAGAGGAAGAGAGGAAAATCGCTAAAAGCTCAAACTCCCAATATTCCTGAAAGGTAGCTAAAGATAGAGAGAACCCCTAATAAGAGCAATTCGGGAACACCCTTGAATGTGGGACAGCTTTACTAGGTAGTGACAGAATGTTAAGCTTTCTGATCTCTTAAGTTAGTCCATGAAGAAAAATATAGGTATAATTAGATGATTTCAAAGCAACAGAGTTATTAGAGTAGGAACCGATCTGTGCCCTGTGAAACACACCTGAGACACTGATGGAGTTACTACTCAGTATCTGTCTCGACAGACCAGTGGAGCACAGGTGAGCCACACTGAGGAAGAGCCAGGAGGCCAAAGAAAGAGCAATGGCCCAATGGAAACATACTTCCTGGGTGGGATGACAGGGCAGTGAGGTGGGCTGCTGGGGTGACATCTTATAGTCTGTCTTGACCCTTTGGACCCTTTAAAAGAGGGACACCGGAGACACTAGAGAATGGGTAAACTTAACCTTGGAAGTGCTGAAAGATCAAATCCCCAGCGCAGCCTAAAAGCATGGTTGCTGAAGTTACACATCCTCAAGCTAAGGCTGCCCAGAATAACAAATGGGAAAGAAAAGAATTTCAAACTTTAAAATATAGGAACTTTGTCTTATCAAAATGCGAGACACTGTAATGCTGTTGGCGTGTATAGGTTTTACTGCTTGTGGTTATCACATTGACAATTCAGTTGGGGAAAGACAATAGCAAAAATGTGACAGCAGTATACGTTCACTACTTTACAGAGGGTAAAATTACTTTTCCTGTGATTTTGTGGCCCTCAAGAAAGCCAAGCAGAACCAAAAACATCTTAATTCTCAGTCACAAATACTATCTTTTATCAGCTGAACTCTCTAGTTTGTATTAACTTTCCTTCAATGAAGACATTTTCATATCGAGATTCAAATTTGTCCATTATGGGTGGGAAATATGCTGATTTTCTTAGCTAACTTACCATTTTCTGAGTCATCACAGTCAGAAACTTACTAAAGTTCATTTTTCCTGTC
Organism: Rhinolophus ferrumequinum; assembly: GCF_004115265.2. Taxonomy (NCBI): domain Eukaryota; kingdom Metazoa; phylum Chordata; class Mammalia; order Chiroptera; family Rhinolophidae; genus Rhinolophus; species Rhinolophus ferrumequinum. The sequence goes on along the minus strand of NC_046284.1, from coordinate 7,314,497 downwards.
CCTTCCTTATCAATTTCACTTATCATTTTCTTGATCTCCTCTTTCTTGGGTTCGAAGCCCAGGGCCCTCATTGCCACCTACAATGAAAAGAGGATCATCTCAATATGCTCATCGAAACCGAGCAGGAGCAAAAATGAATGTTGAGAGCATTAAGCCAGCACCTGACACAATCACATGAAAATAATTGGGAAACACTGGAGCATTAAGCAAATTGATATTTGCACTCATTTTACTTAATAACACTTGGGGTAAGTAAAGACAGGAAAACAGAGCACAGCACATTCTCCCCTTGTTACTTTTTGCAGGGAGAAGAGGGCAGAAGGGGTAGAGCAGTGACAGGGAAAAAAGCCAAAGAGGCAGAGGAAAGGCAAGGCAGCGAGTAGGATTGCACAGGGCTTGCCTTAAGTTCCTTAATATCTATAGTCCCAGTTCCGTCAGCATCGAAGAGATCAAAAGCTTCCCGGATTTCCTGTGTCTGCTCTTCAGTAAGCTCTGGCTTAGGACTCATCCTTTTTCGCTGGGTAGTTGATGCCATGTTTGCCTTCTTAAAGTTCGAGGCCTTTAGACATTTTACAAACACATAAGCACCATATTATGTACCACAGTCCATATTTTGCATAAAATCGTTAGAGACAACCATATCTGTTTTAAAAATAGTTTATACCAACCAATCCTGAAGCTTTGCTTAACTGGAGAGATAGTAGGGTTTACTGGGCAAAACAAAGAATCTTTCCATGTAGCTCTATCCCTTTCCTCTTCTTTATATTGTTTCTAGAAACAAGGACATCCCTTATTGAAATCATCCGTAAAGAGAGCTAGCTAGCCAAGGAGCGGAGTATGAATAACTGGACAGATAATAAACTCTCCCTGAATTTGGGGATCCTAATTCTAGAAATGTCCTTACAATGCCCACTCGCGGTACTCCGCTTCCCTCTAAGTATTCTGACTTTGTGACTACTTCTAGATTTAGCCAAATATTACTAAGTTATTAAGATGCATATTCTGTCAATATCGAATAATAAAATTCAATCCACTTGGCTCATCTGTGCTTTCCCCAAAAAGCTCAATGCGTCTCCCAAATGGCCCGATACTTAAAATTTAAAATGCAAGTTAACAATCCAACGTCGTAAACCTCCCCCCCCCCCGCCCCCGGCATTGTGCGGAAACTTTGGTCGCACAAGGCGGCCAGGAGACCACGGTCTGAGAGGGGTCAGACCCTGCGGGGAACCTGAGTCTTCTTCACCCAGGAACCGGTAACCGAGGGGGCAGGGAAGGCCAGGGGAGCCCGAAGGGCGGGTGGGGGCCGGCTGTGGGTGCAGGGGAGGCAGTGGCGAATCACAGGCCCAGCAGGGTGGCTGGCATCTCTTCCCAGCCCTTCCGGGAAACACATCATAGAAGCAGGGGCGCACCAAAGCCGAGAACGGTGCAGGAGAGGTGGCGGGGTCAGAAGGGCTCGGCCTCTGGGCAAGGGGCGCGACAGGGCAGCTGGCACTCACCATCGCCGACAGACTGCTCCGCCCGTTGTTACGGCAACAGACGTACACACAGCCTGGGCGCAATTCCCACCGACCCGCGCGCACTGACCCGCTCGCTGCCGCCGCTCACCATTGGCGCAGGGCTGGAGGGGGTGGGAGTACACCGACAAAGGCCCGGATCAGGGCGGGGAGCGCGCTCAGGCAGCCGAGCCCTGGCCTCATTGGGCTGGATCGCGCCGCGAGAGTTGATTGGCTGAGCCAACGCCAAGCCGAGCCAGTCGGGGTAGTGGAGGACCGTCGGGCGATCATCAGCTCAGGCGGGCGGGGAGAAAAGGGCGGCGAGCTGCGGGAGCTTGGCGGGTGCTGGCTGCGGGCGCGCTGAGGCCGGTCAGTGGGACATCTAGGGACAGGTAAGTGTCGCCTCCGAGCCCCTGGAGGCCGCCTTATGTAGGCAACTGGGCGGGAGGGCAAGGGGCTGGGTGGGGCGATCCGGGTCGGGGCTTTCTGCTCTGGCCTAAGACTGAGTTAGAGTCAGAGGGACTCAGAGGAGTCAGAGAAGATCATAACTTTACAGGTCACCTATGGAGAGCGCGGCGGCCCGCGCGGGTCGGTGGGAACTGCTCTGAGTTGTGTGTGTACGTCGGCTGTAGCAACAATGGGCGGCGGAGTGTGTCCGCGGTGGTGAGCGCCGGCTACTCACAGAGCGACTGAGACCCAGAAAAAGGAAAGGGACATGGCAAGCATTGTGGCACAGGTCCGGACAGCTGAAACTTAGAAGCTGAATCCAGCTGTGGCTCTTTGAGGGTGTCCCTTTGAGAGCATCCGCCCCCCAGACCACGTTCCAAGAGAGGATCATTTGAGTTCTCCCCTAGCTAAAAGCAGCCCAGGAAGGTGAATAGACTTTGAAGGGAGTGAAGGAGATACGAGTGAGCATGAGGGGGAGAGGTCATCAAAATGCTCTGACATCCAGTCAAAGGCGGAAAAGGAAGGGCATTCCAGGCCGAGATACCTTCATGAGCAAAGTAGCAGAGGAGTTTTGGAAGTGTGAGGCATGCTTGGAGAATTACAAGGGGGCGTGTGCAAGGGTTTGGGCTGAAATGGAGCTGCGGCAGTGGAGCTGCAGGCCCAGGTCCGCCCCGCCTAAGAGCGCTCTGTGGCTCTCAGCATTTACCTGCTTCCCCTCTGGGCAGTGGGGCAGTATTTAGGCAGGCAGGGGACACAGCATAAGTTTCTCAGGCCAAGAAAGGCCTGAGGTTTATTAGCATTCCTTAAATGAAAATGTTCACCGATCTTCTGCCCTTTGCCCTCTTCCCCTTCGAGCACGAACCAGGTCCCAAACCTTTTGGTTATATTTGATCCTTTCTTTTTCTGTTCCCTCCCCCATTAACCAGCCTCCAAGTTCTATCAGTTCTCCCCCTTATCTGCCATTTATTTTCTTTTCCACCTCTGTTGCTCCACTCCCAACTAGTTCAAGCTCAAGTTCTCCCCTTGGTCTGCAAGGCCTGGTATGACATGCCCCCACGTCTCCCCTGGCTCCTCCAGCCCCGGGACATTGGCTTCCTTGCTGGGCCTCAAATGCACAGGCAGACTCCTATCTTAGAACTTCTGCGCCGGCTGTGCCTTTTCTGCCTGCTTGGTCCACCTCTTTCCCTGCACCAGGTCCTTGCTCAGTGAGCCATCCTAAGCAGCCTATTTAGCACTGCAGCCCCCAGCACACCCAAGGCCCCCACCCACCTTGCTCTGCTTTTTCCCCCATAGTGCTTATCACCTTCTAACCTATGGTATATTTTACTTATTTGCTATGTTCTTTATTGTCCATCCAGTAGAAGGTAAGCTCAGTAAGGGCAGACATCTTTGTTTTGTTCACTGCTAGCACTCCAGGACCAGCAACAGTGATGGGCACATATTAGGTGCTCAGTAAATCTCAATTGAAAGACTGGTGAGTAGTCCCCCCGTTTCCTGCTTCTCACCTGTCTAGTCTTCCCTGCTTTGCCAGGTTAATCTTCCCAGTGAACAGCTCTGGCCAGGTCACCCCATGCTTTTAAACCTTCGGTGGCTTCCCATGACTACAGAGTAAAGTCCAGACTCAGCCTGGCATCCGAGCCGCCTGCCCTGTTTTGCCCGTTAGTCCTTCTAACATCGTGTCCCTCCACACCCTACTTCCCAGTCAGACTGCAGGTGGCAGCATGGCAGAGGAGAAGGAACCACCACAAGTTCTACCTTGGCCTATAGGAGCTGTGTGACTTTGGGCAAGTTGGTTGACCTCTCTGAGACTCTATTGAATGAGACCACTACTGTCTCCCTAACTAGATACTTTTTGGATCTTAATGGTATAATATGGTCATATGTACAAGGGCCTGACAGCAGGTTTTCAGGCAATATCAGTTCTCTTCTCTGATTTGTTCTTGTCATTCCACCTACCTGGAGGCTGGAGGCTTAGCCATGGCTAAAATCCCTTCACACTGCAGCCAGAGGGATATTTCTGATCTCTTCACTCACGCTGCTTACAACTTCCAGGGGCTCCCCATCTCCTCCTTGGGTAACTCCTTAACCTGACAAACAGCCCTGCGTGTTCCCCAACTTTGCTCCCAATCTTGCTTCACACTTGCCATGACACAGCTTGTCGTAGTTGCCAGACATGCTGGCTCTGTGCTCTGTCACCTCATCCTTCCCACCCCGGGCCATGGAATGTTTTCCGGGCACCCACCCTCTCCGCTTAACTCACTCCTCTGGGGCCTTGAGAGCTCAGTTCAGGGATCGCCTTCTGGGACAGGCTCCCTGACCTGGGTTTATCCTCAGCAGAGCTCAGGGGCACTTCTACAGTGCTCTGCTAGGTGTGTCTCCCACGCTAGGTGGCGAGCTCCCTGTGTTAACGCAGGTTCTGCTTGGCGGTGTCCGGCTTGTGGTGCCCTGTGAATGATGGAATGTAGGAATGAGCGAGCTGATACCCTGAGGCTCTTTCACAAGCTGCATCTCCGCTCTAACCCGTGGGGCTTGTTTGGGCCCCACAGCAGCTCTGAGGACGGCAGGAGAGATTACTGCTCTACAGATGAAGCCTCTTAGACCAGCCGCAGCAGCACAGTTCAACCCAGATTCCATTCCCGATTCTTTGCTGGCACTCCAGACGCTCACAGCCTAGTGGGCCAAGACAGATATGGGGGGAAAAAAGTATAATCCTGTGCGATGTGCTAGAATGGGAGCAGACACAGGTGCTAAGGAAGTAGCTAAGCTTTCCTGGAGGGGGGAGGTTTTACGGAGGTGACAGTGGAGCTAGGCCTTGAAGGATGAGAAAGGTCTTACCACAGAGAGGGGAGGGAACAGTATACGCTAAAGCTCACAGTCATGCTGATGGGTTTCTCCGTGGCCACCACAAATTCAAAGTCACTTGTCATACAAGCGAATAGACAAGCAGAGAGACAAATGATAGACAGAAACCTGCACATACCTCAGGTCTGTGAAAGACAAGGAGGGAACACTCGTCTTTCTCTCTCTGGTTTGAAATGGACAGACTATCCCTTCCTTTTGTCTCCGGGACTCAGTAATGTGGAACTTTTCCCAGCAGGAAGGAGGAGATTGGGTTCACTCGCTCCTCTCTTCATCGAATTCTGTTAGCGGCCCTCCTCTTTTTGCCCAGAAGTTGAGCGAGGCATTCGGATTTCACCAGTGGAAGGTGGTTCTCTTTTCCTAGATTCCTTTCCGCCTAAGACTTTGTCCCAGTGTGTGTAAGAGGGCATGCATTACTGGTTTTTAATGGATTCCAAGACCTACCGTCTTAAAGGAGAAAGACTTCAGGCTTCTGATTTGTGAACCTTAACAAGCCCAGTCCTTAGAACATTGCTCTTTGGGGTCTTATTTTTCCATCCAGAGCTGTTCTTCTAAGTGTATGCGTGGTAAAATAGACAGAACTGAAAATTGGCCATTTTAGCCATTTTCAAGTGTATAGTTCAGTGGCATTAAGTTGATTCACAGTGTTGTGCGACCATCACCACTGTCCATCTCCGGAACTCTTTTCATCTTGTAGAACTGAAACTCTATAGCTACTAAGCAGTCACTCCCCGATTCCCCCCGCCACTGGCACCCACCATGCTGCTTTCTGTCTGTGAATTTGAGTACTCATTGTACAGTATTTGTTCTTTTGTGTCTGGCTTGTCCACTTAGCATAATCTTCCCAAGGTTCTCGTGTCCCATAGCGTCATGTCCTTAAGGTTCATCCGTGTTGTGGCGTGCATCAGAATTTGTCCTTTTTTGAACTTTTTATTGTATTGCATTGTATTGCATTTTGTTGTGGTGAGAACAATGAACATGAGACCTACCCTTTTAACAAATGTATCAGTGTACAAGACAGTCCTTCTGTCTGCAGGTACAATGTTGTGCGGCAGACCTCTAGAGCTTATTCATCTTGCATAACTGAAACTTTCCACCTATTGATTAGTAACTCCCCATTTCCCCTTTGCCCAAGCCCTGGTAACCAGCATTCTTTGACTCTATGACTTTAACTCTTTTAATATTAGGTAGGTGCAAAAGTAATTGCGGTTTAAAAGGTTAAAAATAATTGCAAAAATCACAATTACTTTTACACCAACCTAATATATAAGTTACAGATACATATATGTATATATATAGTACTTCATATAAGTAAAATCATACAGTAAATATCTTTCTGTGACTGGCTTTTTTCACTTAGCACAATGTCCTCAAAGTTCACCCATGTTGTCACATACTGTAGAATTTCCTTCTTGTTTATGGCTGAATAGGATGCCACTGCATGTATACACTACGTTTTCTCCATCCAATCATCTGTCCATGATATTGAGGTTGTTTCCATCTTAGCCATCGTGAACAATCTGCAGTGAGCTTAGGAGTCCTCAGACGTCTTCACGAAACTGGTTTCAATGCTGTTGGGTATATTCCCAGAAGTGGAATTGCTGGATCATATGGTAGTTCAATTTTTAATTTTTTGAGGAACCTCCACACTGTTTCCCATAGCGGCTGCACCATTTCACATTCCCACCGGCAGTATACAAAGGTTCCAGTTTCTCCACATCCTCATCAACACTTGTTATTTTCTGGTTTCTGATAATAGCCACCCCAGTGGGTGTGAGGTGGTATCTCACTGTGGTTTTGATTTTCATTTCTCTAATGATTAGTGATCGTGAGCATCTTTTCATGTGCTCACTGGCCATCTGTAAAGTCCATCTTTTCTGGAGAAAAGTCCATCTATTCATTCAGAGCTATTCTTGGTGTTTATTTTAACCTGAGTGTATATTACATGGGAATTTAGGTGTGGGGGGGGTTGCAAGTAGGATCTGACTCATTCCTCAGGCTAGTCCTGGGTACCCCAGCTCCTAGAAACAGCTAAAGTATCACCAAAATCCTTACCTGGCTCATAGTATTTACAAACTTTAATTTGTATATAATTTGAGACAACAGAGATGTGCTTTTGTTTGGGTTTTCACAAGAGGCTGGTTTGCTGAGAATTGCATGAGCCTTGTTTGAATGGTATGGATCCATGGGGGCAGGACGGATTTCTTCTTTCACCTCCCAGATCCGCCCCTAGAGATGGAGGGAGCACAGGCTTTGGGTGGGCTATGGAATTGGTAGCTGTGCTATTTGGATTTCGGGACTATGGAGAATACTTGTGTTGATCTCCTGGGGCTGCTGCAACAAATGACTACACACTGCGGGCTTAAAACAACAGACATTTCATGCTGAGATACCATGGTGAATAAGATGGAACTAACACGCTGCTAGGCCTTGGTGCAAGGGCCCAAACGCTGGTTCCCCAGCTGATACACGTTGAGACAAATGAGTCAAAGCTCCCCAGCCACATCTGTTTACGGTGCACGGGTAACAGGGCCCCCAGCCCACACAAAGAGGATTATGGGATAAAAAGAGGGATAGGATAGGCATAGAACGGCTGGTTAACTTATACATTCTGGAAAGGCCTATAAAAAGTGAAGTGTTTGAAATCTATTTTCCACGTAATTTTCGTTATGATTTCAGAAATATATTTTCCCAAAATGGCCCCATCAGAGACTGAGGATCCTAACATCTGTTTCAAGGTCATTTTAGCCACCCACAAAATCAGTTCCTACAGGGACACATGACCATGACCGTGTGTGTGTCACTCAAGGTGTGGAATCGGACGGGATTAGTCAGAGTGTTGGAGACCCCAGTGCTGGCTGCCTGCCTGCCCCCTCCTCACCGAAGAGTGTTCTGTGAATCTAGTGTTTTGTGAGCAGTTTGACTGTTTGCCTTGTCAAGGATTTCGCTGTCTCCAGATGTTAGGGGATCCATGATAAACTGTTCTCCTGTTGGGTGTCATTGTGGGGCTTTGTCAGTTGGTGGGCTTCACGAATGTCTCCCGAGGTTTACGATGGCCCCAGACACTCCGGGCTCTTCCATGCGTGGTCAGGATGGCTTTAATTTCACCAAGAAGGAGAGCTCCATCTTCTGTTACACTCTGTCCCTCCCAGTATCCCAGGCCCTGGTATCTTGGTATTGAGCACCTAGTTCATTTTATTGGTGGGAAAACTGAGCTGCAGCAAAGAGACATAACTTGAGCGGATTTACACAGTTTGTCATCCGGCCAGGACTGGACCCCAGGGCTCCCTAGGTCTGTGCATTTTCCCACTGCACTGCCGCAGTCTACTGATCAACACAAGAGAAAGCGAGAGCAACTGAAGCACGCGAGTGCCATGGGGAAAGCTACGATGCCAAGATGTTCTTTTTGTTGTAACTAATGACTGAGGTTATTTAACTGGCCTCCCATTGTGCCTCCAGTCCAAGTACACGGTGAGATATGGGCCCAATTTTGGCCTTTTCTAAGACAGCAGCCTGCGTCACACAAATGGTAGCTGAGGGCTCCATCCAAGGGCCACAGCTAAAGTTCAGCTCTGTGAAAACTCGACAGGGGGTTGGCATTCACAGCAAACACTAACAGCTAAAGCATGTTTTGCTTTTTACAACATGAATATCTATCTCTAAATATGTCTTTAAGAAGAGAAGGCTCGATCGCTACAGGACCATATTTGGAGCTGAAATGGAACAAGCAGTTGGCAAGCCAATGAGAGGCCAGGTCACAGCGACACATTTGACAGAAGACATTCCAAAAGTAAGTACCGACACAAAAAAGGTTAGCCAAAACCAGGTAAGGGGCAAATTGAGCACATACATACCAGGAAGCCACTGATAGTTAGCTGTGGGTTAAAACTATATGCGGTGAGTGCCATGGGAAAAGCTACGATGCTAAAGATGTTCTTTTATTATACTCGGTACATTTATTAAATCAATTAATGTTGAGTATTGTTTTTTTATATAAAATTTATGTCTCTACTTATTGCTGTGTAACAATGTCAGAACACAGTGGTTTAAAACAACACCCATTTCTTTGTTCAGCTGGGCCCAGCTGGGAGGTCCGTGGCTGGTCTCCCCTGGGCTCACTCTCACAGCTGCAGTCATGGGGACCCCCGCATGTGTATGTTCCAGGTGGCCTCACACACCCGGCAGTAACTGCCGCTGTCAGCTGGGTGCCTCAGTTTGCCTTCATATGGCCTAGACAGGCTAGATTGGGCTTCTGGGTGGAATGGTAGAAGCCTTCCTCAGGGGCCACAAGGGCAGTACCAAGGCCTCCTAAGGTCTAGCGTCTGGAATATTTAAAGGGACTTTAAGGGATTGTCAGGCCTCCTAGAGATTTTTCGATCCACTTTTAATGAATGCTAACACTTCAGAAATGTAATCATACCAAGGGAAATGATGCTAAAGGCACAGAGCCATCTCCAGATGTCCAGTGGACTCCAGTAAAAATGTCATCCCAGGTGGGACAGCAGGGTGGCAGGGGTGGACCTGTAGAAGGCTTTGGTACCCCTTCAGTCTCCTGCATATCTCAATTGTGTAGGCATTTAAGGAATAAGTAGGGGAGTTGTTCGTTTGTTTGGTTTTCATCGGGAACAGAATTCTTTTAAGATCTTTAGCTTCCACACCCCACTTTTGATTCACTATACTTGAGCTTAGGAAAAAGGGGGGTTTGTCATCTTAAGGAAGTCCAGATGTGGTTTTAGAAAGACCCCAGGGAGGAGGTCCTCGCTTGGGGACACTTGTAGCCAGCTTATTCAGCACGCAGCAGTCGCAATTTTGCATTGACTCCCTGGAGTGAGAATATTTAAGTGCCTGCCCGTGGCGCTCTGGTTTTCCATTATCCCCAGTGACCACAGTTGGCATTTGGTCAAGAAAGTGGTGCAGAAGCTAAGATGTAAAGACCAGAGCTCTCCCAGATTCGTCAGCCTCCTCAGAGCTCGGAGAAGGGAAAGCACCCATCCCCATTGCAGTCCCGCCAGGACATCCCATCAGACTGCAACAGTCTTGGATAAGCTGAGGCCGCAGGGGTTAGGCGACGAGCCCAAAGTCACCCAGCCCAGCCCCCTAGAGTCGGGAGAAAAAGGGCCTGACTCTCCTGCAAGTATGGACGCTGTGCTTTCTTCTTTCTGATGTTTGAAGTGCACGCTGTCAGTTGCGTGGGTGGTGTTTTGTTTTTGGTGTTTGTTTGTGTTGTCTTATAAATGCCCAGGGGTCAGCTATCAGAAGCAAGAAGATGTCACTTTGGGGGTTTTTTGTTGTTGTTGTTGCTGGTTTGTTTGCTTGTTTTTTAGATTGTCCAATTTTGATCATAGGTGGTTTAGTTTCTTTCAGCGATGCCTCCTTTTCCTTTCACTGAACATGCAGCGGGTATCAGGTCATCCCCTGTAGCCAGACTTTCTCAGTCTCATTTGCTCTCTCTTCCGTCCTGACTGAGCCCAGAAGAGAAGGTTGCCACTGGTGAGAGAACACCAGAATTGTCTAAAACTTCCAGCTGGCTCAAGAAATGTTAAACAAACAGACATGGACATGCCATCGCAGTGGCTCATGACATGTGAGTCCAGACTCCTTTTAGGTTCCAGCTCTCACCACACCTGTGCCCCCTGCCATCCCTCTCTCCACAGGCCAAGAAGTGCACAGTGATTGGAGGCTCTGGGTTCCTGGGACAGCACATGGTGGAGCAGTTGCTGGCAAAAGGCTATACCGTCAATGTATTCGATATACGCCAGGGATTCAACAATCCCCGGGTGCAGTTCTTTCTGGGCGACCTCTGCAGCCAACAGGTAACGGATCACCCAGCCTTACCGATTTCCCACAGGCCACCAAAGGGAAACCAGTGGACTTCCCCTGCTCAGAGGCCAGCCAAATTGTTGTTTCAAAAAACATTGCTTTTTATTTTGAAAAAAATTAAAGATAGAGAAAAGAATTTAACACACGCCCACATTCTTACCACTCAGAATGAATAACTATCATTTCTGTCACTACTACTCCACTCTGCCGTGGCAGTGCAAAAGCAGCCTGGTCAAATGGGTGTGGCTGTGTGCTAATAAAACTTTATTTACAAACGAAGTTGTCTATGGGCTGCAGAGTGCCGTCTGCTACTCCAGAACATATACCCAAAAGTGCACTTGCTGGGTTTCTCTTATTTTTTTTTATTGAGACATAATTCACATTCTATAAGCTTCACGTTTTAAAAGTGCATAATTCAGTGGTTGTTAGTACATCCACAAAGTTGTGCAACTGTCACCACTATCTAATTCCAGAACATTTCCACCACTTCGAAAGAAAACCCCGGGCCCGTTAGCAGTTGCTCCCCATTTCTTCTCCTACCCTCCCAGTCCCTGGCACGTACCCATCCCCTGTCTCTGTGGGTGTGCCTATTCTGAACATTTCATAGAAGTGTAATCATACAGCGTCGGTCCTTTTCTGACTAGCTCCTTTCACTGAACATAATGTCTTCAATCTTTACCCGTGTCATAAGAGTATCAATATTTTGAATTTTATTAGATGTTGCCAAATGGCTCCAGAGAACTGCTGTGTCGATTTTTTCCATTCCCACTGGCAGCGTGGGATTCGATCCCCATGGCTCCATGTCCTTGCCAACACTTGGTACAGTTAGACTTCTTGGTGTTGCCGTCTGGCGATGCTTAGAGTCACCTGTCCTCCCTGTTCGGGGGGCCAAGCTTCTGTGTGAAATGCCTTCAGCGACCTTCGCCCGTCTGTCTTTGGGCTGTCTGTGTTTTCCTCATGGGTCTGTAATTCCTTTCTCTTTGGGATGCCTGTCCTTGGCGTGTTGTATATATCGCGGGTGGCTTCCCTTAGTCACTGGGCTCTTCTTGGGTTTGGCCTCATTTACCAGTTTCATTTGATTTTTAAGGGCATGGCTTTTCCTGCAGCCCTGTCCACGTCCGGGCTGTCTTGTTTCCCACACCACGCACACCTCGGGGCCTGAGATGGGGTAGAGGTCTTTCTTGTTGGTCATTGCTGCTTCCGTCACTCTGCCCTCAGCTCTGTCCAACTTTGCAGATGACACCAGCAGACTGTCCCCAGCCCAGCCTCCTTTCTTGTGGCACTCATCCACAGCCCCCACTCCCTTTCCCAGGTGACCGCATCTCACTCCGGAGTGATTTCCGCTCCTGGCCAAGGCAGGCTCCTCTCACTGTCGGTGTGTTGAGTATTCACACAGATGACCCTGCCAGTAGTCTCGCCTCGCATCTCCTTGGGCTCCTCTCACCCACCCATCCTGGCCTCCACGCCTGTCGTCATTCCCGAGCCCCTGGCCTTGTCATCACCAGTAAATGTGTCTTCTCTGTGATCTCACTCACAGGCACTCTACACTGAGCGCCACCTCCGTCTGACCTCCACTGGACCAATGATTGGACCCCACCAGACATTCGGCTGTTTGCCACTTCCTCATCCCATTCGTGTCCTCACTGCCTTTGATTCCACGGCTGACTTGTTCTCTTGCATAATCCTCACCCCTCTGGCCCCTTTCTTCTTGTTGTATGTATCAGTCAGGGTTCTCCAGAGAGACGTGTGTGTGTGTCTAGAGAGAGAGGGAAGGAGGGAGGGAGAGAGAATGAGATCATCACTGTATGCTCAAATCAATTGGTAGAAGGTTGCTGGGGAGGAAGATATTCAGTCTCAAATGGTTACCCCAAAAATTACTTTTGAATTACAGAGAGGGAAAGGGGCCTTTTTGATGGCCAGAATCTGGCAACCATCACCTTAACCAAGTGATCGAAATCAACATGCCAAAAGTGTTAAGCCTGTATCTAATTATAAGGAAACAGACGAATCCAAATTGAGGGACACTCTAAAATAACTGACTTGAAAAGTGGCAGTGTTACAACAAAAGACAAAAAAGAAAAGATGGGGAGATTATTCCATCAAAGAGATGGAAGAGAGATGATCCATGATTGGATCCTGGATCCAAATATCAAAACAGCTACAAAGGACATTACTGAGACATTGGGGAAATGTGGATATAGACTGATTGGATAAGAGTGTCTGTGTCTGATCTGTTCCATTTCTGCCTATGATTGTTTTGTGCTTATTTAGGAGGATGGCTTAGTTCTTAGGAGTTACCCGGTGAAGAGTTCAGAGGCAAAGTGGCATGATGTGTTGACTTGACTCTCTAATGGTTTCAGAAAAAAAAAATCATATGTCTGTGTATCTACATAGAGAGAATTGTCACAAAATGTTAATAATCAGTGATTATTAGGCATGTTATTCATGGGTGTCTTTCTTTTGGTGATGTTAGCATCTATTGATGATCATTCCTAGATCTCATTACTTAATTAACGTTTTGCCAAATGGAAACATGCTGTCATCCTCTCTTTGTTTCTTACCTCAAATCTTTGTACCTTATGCAGATTAAACGCGTGACTCTTTCCCTTTAGTTACCAGTTTGCAGAAAGAATTCTTATTCTCACTGGTGATCAAATTCTCCCTTTGGCCAGTGGGAGCCTCTGTAAGTTGGCTCTTACGTCCTTGTAGCAGGACCCCAGGAGCCTTGGCTAGCTTCCTTACTTTCTGGTATGACAAGGTGTTCCTGGCTCATCTCGTCTATTTCCTGCCCCAGATCTGCAATCAGCCATTGCTCTGGGGGAGCTCTGGTTCCTCTTAGCAGTAAATTAAATACACCTGTTTTCAATCCCGTTCAGGTTGCTGTTTTATGTCTCGTTTCACAGAAAGGAACACTCCTGTGTATTGGCTGTTTACACGGTCTTTCATGGTTTAGGACTTTTTCATATGATTCATAATTTGTGTCTATGAGCTCATCTTCCCCAGGAGTCTTACCCACAGGTTCCCTGAATCGTGCCCCACCCCATGGGGCACAGTGGCACAGATGTCCCCACTGGCTGGATCCCCCAGGCTTCTCATACCCCCAACTAGTTTTTATTGGGGCCTCGTTAATGAGGAGGGGGCGATTACAGGCACATGTGCTTCTGTACTATTTGAATCTTTCACAGTGAGAATGTATTTCCGTGTTCACTGTAGAATTGGAAAAGGGAAGGAAGGACACGTGTGCGCCGCAGATGGCAGAGGGGGAGTGTGAGGAGGCCGTCGGCTGGTGTAAGGCGGGAGTGACTCGTTGTGTCTTTGTTTGCTTTCCCAGGACCTGTACCCCGCGCTGAAAGGCGTAAGCACAGTGTTCCACTGTGCATCACCCCCTCCGTCCAGCAACAACAAGGAACTCTTTTACAGAGTCAACTACATTGGCGCCAAGAACGTCATTAAGACTTGCAAAGAGGCTGGGGTTCAGGTAAGGGAAAGGCCCGAGTGAGGGCTGTCGCGCATTTCTAAACGTGTGTGGGCCAGGGTTCTTGCTCTCCTCCTGGGCCTAGCCAGGCTTGCTTCCGAAAGTGTTGGGAAGATCCTAGAAATCAAGCCCTGGAGTGGCTGGGCCGATAGGTGTTGTAATGTTTGAACTGCATCGGAATAGACCTTCTGAGGACCTTAAAGCTTATGTCTTTGGTTAAAGAGCTACAAAATGTAGGTATTGCTTATAGCTTTTATTGTGATTATAATATACATACGTACGTGCACGTGTGTGTGTGTGTGTAGGTAAAATAAAAGTTACCATCTGAACCATTTTTAAGTATGCAGTTTGGCGGCATTAAGGACATTCACACTGCTGTACAGCCGTCCCCTCCATCCGTCTCCTGAACTTTTTCATCTTCCCAAACTGAAATCTGTCCCCATCAAACAACAGCTCTCTCTTCTGCCTCCCTCCACCCTGGCACCTACTCTTTTACTCTGTCTCTATGAATCTGACTCCTCCAGGGACTTCATATAAATGGAATCACACCGTATTTGTCCCTCTGTGGCTGGCTTACTTCACTTAGCATCGTGTCCTCAAGGTCCATCCATGTTGTGGCACGTGTCAGGATTTCCTTCCTCTTTCAGGCTGAGTAACATTCCATTGTATGGATGGACCACATTTTGTTTCTCCATTAATCCGTCAATGCACACTTGGATCGTTTCCACCTTTTGGCTACTGTGAATCATGCTGTTGTGAACATGCTGTGCAAATAACTGCTCCTGTCTCTGCTTTCATTTCTTTGGCGTAAATACCCAGAAGTGGAATTCCTGGACCATACAGTAATTCTATGTTTAGCCTTTAAGGAACTACCATACTATTTGCTTCTCTTTTCAAAGAAAATCTATTTACTTTTACCCAATACAAACCTGTTATAACACAGACCCAAGGGGATATGGATATCCACCATGTCGTAGCTTGTTGCAATGCTGTCAATCCTGGTTCTCTGGATCACCTTTAAGGGGCACCACCCAATGGACAGAACAGCTCCCTGTCGGCCAAGCTCCCCACACTCACAGAGATGACATATGCCTCAGAAGCTGTGTAAACGACAGAAAAGACTGCAGTGAGTAGGGGTTCTCTCCCAGGCATCCTGGTGCCGTCGGCCCCCTACACCACCAGCCGGCCCGGCAAGACCAGGAACTCTTCTGAGCTCGCGCCTTGGGAGGAATCAGTTATACCCATAGTGACCCCTTACACTTGGAAAATGCCAAGAAACTTCACCCTGCAAGTGTCAACCTCATTTGCTCCTCATTAGGTAACCAGGAGCTACTAATGTGACTTAACGGGAGGAAACAGCTTTGGAGGGCTGAGTGCTGTCTCTTTGCTAGGAAGTGAAAGAGGTGGGATTCAAATTAGACCCTCCAGTGCCAAAGCCAGACTCCTTAGTCTCCCTGCTTGTCTAACGGAGCGCTGCGAAGCGTGCTGCTGCTGCTGGTTTTAAACGGAATATCCCAGGCATCCAAAAAAGATTTGAGAGTCATATAGCAGCCATGCACTCTTCACAGCATTTGCCAAACACTGTTACTGGTAGAGGTGAAGCCTGTGCGTACCCACCCTCGATGCCATTCCTGTCCTTGCCCACCCATGGGGAACCACTGTTGTGAATTTGGGTTTACCATTTATTTGCTCCAGGTGCAATCAATATACGGTATTGGTTTGCATGTTATAAGACTTTATTAAAAGATACCTTATTGAGAAGATCTTCTTGTAACTTGTTCTTTTTTCCCTCAACGTTACGTTCTTGAGATTTATCCATGTTGATAGATGTAGCTCCGGTATTCACTGAAGGGGCAGAATTGCATAGTAGGTAACAGGGTAGGAAAGGATTTTTTGTGTTGTATTTAGGGAACGTTTCACAGCACTGAGATCGAAAGATTGTGTAATGTGGTGGCTTTTTTCGTCAAAGGTTTAAAGTGTTACTTCCTACATTTAAAGCTTTCATCCATCAGGAATTTATGTTTGTTTACGGTTTGAGGTAGAAACTGCGTGTTTTGTTGTTCAGCACCATTTCTTGTGTGATCCATTCTGTCCCCACTGCCATCGGCCCATCTAGCACACCTCACGTGTTGGTGCCCAGCATGGGTCCGTGCCCATCTCTCTATTCCGCTCCGTTGGCCTCTGTCTGTGCCCAGGGCACTGCGCTCTGCCATAATTCAGCAAGCCTCAGAATGAATCTCAGTGTCCGATGGGACAAGTCACCCCCAACCATGTTCTTTAGAATTCGCTTGGCTGTCCTTAGCCCTTTGCTCGTCCATATACATTTTAGGATCAGCTCGTCGAGTTCACTGAGAAAGCCTGTTGGAATTGTTATTGTAATTGCATCAGACTTAAAGGTCATTCGGGAAAGAACTGACATCTTTCCAGTATTGAGTCTTCCTATCCATAAACACAAAAGCTCTCTGTTTAGCTCTCTGACGCCTTTCAGTAGGGTTTTACACTTTGCTTCATAATGGTTTTGCACATCTTTAGTCAAATTTATTCCTATGTACCTCATTTCTGGTGATTGAAATATCTTTTATATCATATTTTCAAGTTGTAACACATAGGAACACAGTTAGTTTTTGGGTATTGATGTTGTACTCAGCAGCTTTGCTGAACTCTAATATTTTCTGGATATTCATAGTGTTTTCTGTGTACACATTTCCAATATCTGTGAATGGTGAGAGTTTTGTTTCTTTTCAATTCACTATACCTCGTTTGTCCTATCCTACCGAGCTGGCTAATACTCCAGGGCAGTGTTGAATAAAAGTGATAAAGATATGATTTGAGGTAATGATGTTCGGTGTGGGATGAGCTGCTCTTAACCAGAGGGCTGGGAGCTGGGGACCCTTGTAAGAGAGCATCTCCCTTTTGAATAGTATTTCTCAAGTGGGCGTGTGCATGCGTGTGCGTGCGTGTGTGTGCGTGTGCTGACAGGCCAAGTCTGGTGTCAGAATCACCGGGGCCTTTTTCAGATAGATCTCTCCCTCGAAGTTTGTGGGCTATCCTTCCCCCATGGACAATCACTCCCATAGTTAGATACCGTGAATAATGGAAGTCTGTTCTATCCCTCAGTGGTGATAGGAGAGGAAAGAAATGTGAAATCAGTGTTTTAGAATGCAATACCATAATGTGTCTTTACATTTTCTTTTTTCGGTTACAGTTGACATTCAATATTATTTATATTAGTCTCAGGTGTACAGCATAGTGGTTAGACACTTATATAATTCACAAAGAAGTGATGCCCGCAATTACTCAGGTACCCACCTGGCACTACACGTCGTTGTTGCAACATTACTGACTATATTCCCTATGCTGTACTTTACATCCCCCTGACTGTTTTGTAAGTACCAATTTGTGCTTCTTTATCCCTTCCCCTTGTTCACCGATCCCCCGCCATACTCCTCCCCTCTGCCAACCATCAGTTTGATCTCTGTATCTATGAGTCTGTTTCTGTTTTGTTTGTTCGACCATAATGTGTCTTGAATCCACATTGTTGGAAAAGATGGTAACCTTTGGATTATTTTAAGGCCTGAAAAGCGAAGGCATTGCCATAAATCATTTGCACAGTGCCTTGCACGTGAGCGTCGTGAACAGGTGCCATTTGATTCTTTCATACATGACTGTTGGAGTGTTTAAACAGTGCTCATTCCCGACTTGTTTTTTTTTTTTCCCGATCTTCCTTTCTCCTCTGCCAGAAACTCATTTTAACCAGCAGCGCTAGTGTCGTCTTTGAGGGCGTTGACATCAAGAATGGAACCGAGGACCTCCCTTACGCCATGAAACCCATTGATTACTACACGGAGACGAAGATCTTACAGGAGAGAGTACGTACCTGTGAACTGGTTGAGTGAGTGAACATCTAAAGGGCTTAGATTCTTAAGAAAAATGTTTGTGAACATATGAAGTTAGTTCCCTGAGGCCCAAGTACCTAACTTGGGAAGGAAAACTTGTGGGTGAGGTTCTGTTTTAAATATCATAACAGAATAGCTTGATGTAGCCAGACACTGCTCTGACTCTTTTACAGGAACTGCCTCATTTAAACTTCACAATGACCCCATAAAGTGGGTACTATTATCGTCACCAGATTATGGATGAGGACAGTGGATGTCCGGATTCAGAACCATCCTGAGACCATGCAGCTAGTAGGTGGCTGAATCAAGGCAGTTTAGCCCCAGAGCCCTTGAACTCGCACCGTGCAAGGTTACTCGGTTGCTATAGAACTCAGAAATCAGGGAATTTATGAGGATCCAAAGCGTGCAGGCAGAACTCGGCCTTAACACACAAGGAGTGTGTTTTCATTTGAAACACCTTCCTAGTGGCACTCATGGCCCCCCTCCCTTTTTTGATTAAACAAAGGAAGGGTCTTGCTTGATTTTAAGGAAAAGTACTTTTCCGCTTGGTAAACCAGCTTCGCTTGGGAGCACCTGGTTTTAGCAGAAGCCTGGGTTGAGTAACGGGCATGAAGCCTTCCGACTCCTGGGCTCCAGGGACCCTGACAGCAGCCAGCTCCGGGATTAATGTCCAGGGAGGACATGACCCTGAGGACAGCCGCCACTCAAGGCTGTGCGTGCTCACTGGCCACAGATGGCTCGCCTTAGCTGGGTAGCTGTAGGCTTACCTCTCCCACTGAGGGTTCTTTCACAGCCAGTGCGTCTCATACCAGAGCTTAGCACCGAATCGGCATGAGTCCCCTCCCAGCACTGCCTGAGAGCCAGCTGCCTGTTTGCTATTACTCCAGCTCAGAAAGTTCCAGAAGAACTCGTCTGCAGGGAGACACGAGATCCTCCCCAATCCAGGGGGTGGAGGCCCGGCCTTTTGCAAGCTGGAGTCCTGTCTCTGCCACCCTCCTCCTTGGAGCACAGAGAGCCTCATAGTTCTGCCCCTGCTTGGACGCAACCCACAAAGCACTGAAGCCTCTCCAAGGTGCCTGGGCCTCCCAGCCGTGGCTCAGACCTTTGGTGTCCCACTTGCATGGGCTTTGGGTACTCAACTAAAAATAAGCAAAGCCTGTCAAGGCCTCCTGCAGCAACCTCCCCCTGGAGCCTCCTGTCAGCCATTGTTGGCACACAACTCTCTGTTGGCTTTCAGACCTCCTGATATCAAAAACGGAATGTGGTGTTGATCTAAGACCTCTTCACCTCTCCTCTTTTTAGTAACAGAGATGAGCCTCGGTGGAGGGTATTTGAAGGCTTATTTAGTCATTTCCCCCAGTGCCATACGGGACCAGGGGCCTGGCAGGAAGAGGAGCAGCTGTGGGAATCTGTTGCTAGACCGCTTCTCCACTGTTGGGTAGCTCCAAAGGTTATCCACTCAGTCAAGAAGGAACTTAAACTCGCTGGGACCCAGACATGCACAAACATTTTGCCACCGTAGAGTAGAAATCCTAGGTGAGGTGCTATGACATCTCTACTCATGAAGCGTACACTTACTGCAGCAGTTGGCGTGGGCCATCTTGTTGAATCAGCACACAGCCCCATCAAGCGAGGCCCTGTCATGCTCCCCATTTTTACCATTAACGGAACAAATCATGGAGGAAGTTTTGTTACTTTTGAGGCAAAACCTGTTCCTCTGTACTTTAAGCCCTTAAGTTCTGGTTTGTCCACTGAGCCGCACAGAGCACAGCTTTTTTCTCTTCCTGACGGTGGATGACCGAATAGCAGCTGCTACTTCTTGAACACTTACTAGGTACCAGGCACTGCTCTGAGGACTTCACCTGTGTTGGCTGCCCTGTTTCTCCCAGCCCCTTCACCTTCTCAGTCTCTTCTTCCTGGCCCTCTTGGGTTCACCAGAGTCCCTTCCAGTGACGTGGTATTCAGAACTGACCAGAACAGCCCAAGACTAGTGGAAACGTGCAGTTGGCACATGGAGCTTAAGGCAAGAGCCCCTTTGGTGGTGGCAGCCTCGTGGGAGGCTGGGCTCACAGCTAAGTCGCTCACTGGAACCCTCAGATCTTTTCCATAAATTGCTGCCAAGGCTCGTCTTCCCCTGGCTGCATTTGTGCATTTTAGTCTGGAACCCAAACCCAGGCTTTCTGTTTGATCTTACTGCTTTTGACCCAGCTTTCTCTCCTGTGTTTTCCGATTTGGGTGGTGAGGGTGGATGGGACAGGTAAGTAGCCAGAATTATACCAGTTGCTGATGCAGGTCTTCAGCCCAAGGCAGTGGGTGCCATCTGTGTCGCCTGTGGGAGGTGCTGCTTACTTGGTGTGCCACCATGGACACGCTCTTTCTGCTCTCCTACAGGAAGTTCTGATCGCCAACGATCCTGAGAGGAATTTCTTAACCATCGCCATCCGCCCCCATGGCATTTTCGGCCCAAGGGACCCCCAGCTGGTCCCCATCCTCATCGAAGCAGCCAGGAAAGGCAAGATGAAGTTTATAATTGGGTAAGTCGGCCAAGGTTGCTCTTCTCTGTGACCCTCTGACCCCGCTGTAACAGGAATCAGACACTTTCAGCTCTCTTCTTCTGTGGCCTTCTCTACTGCTGTCTGTGTTCATTTCCTAGGGCTGCCACAGCAAATGACCACACACTGGGGGGGGGCTTAAAACAACAGAAATGAGTTCTTCCACTTCTGGAGGCCAGAAGTCCAACGTCCAGTTGTAGACAGGGTTGGTTCCTTCAGGAGACTGAGGGCCAGTCTCTTCCAGGCCTCTCTTCCAGTTTATGATGGTGGCCGGCAGCCCTTGGTGTCCCTTGGCTTGTGGATGCATCACTGCAGTCCCTGCCTCCGTCCTCACCCTCACCTGACCTATTCTCTGTGTGTCTGTGTCCAACATGTCCCTCGTCTTGTAAGGACAGCAGCCATTGGACGTAGGGCCCACTCCACGCCAACATGACCTCATCTAATCTTGATTACATCTGCAGAGACCCTATTTCCAATTAAGGTCACATCCACAAATGCCAGGGGGCCGTGAATTTGGGGAGGACACTCCTCAACCCAGTACACCCTCTCGGGCATGCTGGGAAAATATTTGTGCCCCTGTTTGAAAATTGAGGAAGCAGGCTTAGAGGGGAAGAGTGGTCCATGGTCAAGGGCCAGGCCCTCGTCTTTCCTTGAATCTATGAAGGCAGGTGGAGGCATTAGCATTCATCCTGGAGGAAAGTGCAGGTGGAAGGGCCTCTGCAGGTGGCGACAGTGTGGCTGTCTCCCCAGTACATTTGCTTTTCCTTCCTTCCTTCCCTTTTCTCCCTGTGTCTTACTGCCTTGCCTCCCTGCCTCCCACTCGGCTGCCCTGTCTTACTGCTTTCAGGGATTATACAGAAACGTGTGAGGCCAGAGCAAGGCTTTAGCTCAGAATGTCCTGTAAGGAGTTCAGAGCTGCTGGCCAAATTGGAGCTCAGAACAAATAACACCAGTGTTGGCCACGCTGGGATGGGGCAGGCAGGGCACCGGGCTTTCAGATTCATTGGTTGCCCCTGAGGACCCCAGAAGCCCTGGCCCCCTGTACATCCTTGGCTGTTACGATGTCCAGGTGTGCCGGGGCTGGCATTGCCAAAGCAGGTAGCAGTCGTTGTGTGGGTGGCAGTCTTTCAAATGCTAACACTAACACTCGGGAGCAGCCCTGGGTCCACGTGCAGGGGCTCCACTGGGCATGCAGCTGAGTGCTGCCAGCCCAATGCAACCACTCCTGTATACCTGCAGAAATGGGGAGAACTTGGTGGACTTCACCTTCGTGGAGAACGTGGTGCACGGACACATTCTGGCTGCTGAGCAACTCTCCCAAGACACGGCCTTGGGTGGGAAGGTAAGGCGCCTGCCTCTCCGGGCTGGGCAGCGGCTGGCTCGCCACATCCTGCCCCTGCACATTTGCCTGTCTTCACATTTCTTCTTCCTGGGATTGGATTCACTGGCATATTGCCACCGCAGTCCTGGATCCTGGCGGACCTGCTTTAGGATCCCATTGGACCAAAGTTGAGTCCCTCTGGTGGGGAGTGTGGTGTCATGGCAATGCCACATCACACAGGGCAGCCCACATCTGGAGGAATGAGCTGGGACTGAACAGATTCAGGACCTGGTTCTCTGTGAATGTGACCTGGCTGCCCGCCATGGACCTGGCTACTCCAGGGAGGGTCCTTCATACGTTGGGCGGGTGCTTGCTACTCACCCTTTCTCCAGAAGTCTCTTTTTTCCCCCATTGCCCTGCCGTGCTCACGCCTCTGACCCCTCCGGAGGAGCAGATATATCTGAGTCTCCTGGCCTTTGGCAGCCAGTAGGCCGGGTGGGCATGTGGGGGAGGTGAGCGCTCAGGCAGAGACGGGAGAAAATGTATGGGCCCCTCGTCCTTTCCTCCCACTCCAAGGGCCCCCGTCTTCCTTGTTTTTCACTCCTGCCTTTGGAATCCCTCCCTATTTGTGCCTCATGTTTTCCTCCTGGACCTCTGCCATGGTCCCACTCATATAATTTAGGGTGGGTATGGCTTTTGGTTTAGACCAAACACAGCACATTTGAGAAATGTAATATGACCCCTTCATTGCATCTGAAGATGAGTTTGACCACGATTAACACAATTACTAAATTAAGTTAACAAATGTACCTTCCCGAGTGCAATCTAAGCTTCACTTAAAACCCTGACATATAGATAAAACTTTCATTACCCTCCCTCTCTACCCCTAAACCTGCCCATTGCTGCAAATCGAAAGATGGTCTCTACAGTGGCTGACACTTGTGGATTAGAAATGCTGCGATCTGCGTGGGCTTAATATCTGCCTTACATTTGAGGTGCCCTGCAAAGGGGTTGGGGCACACAGGCAGGGAGTAACCACTGGTTTCCCAAAACACTGGTCCTGGGCTGAGCCAGCAGCCGTGGCCAAGCTCCGAGTTCCGAGCGTGGCCTGCTCGTCCCTCCAGCTGGGGAACGGTCTCTAACTTCTCGTTCTCTCTCCAGGCATTCCACATCACCAACGACGAACCCATCCCTTTCTGGATGTTCCTGTCCCGCATCCTGACAGGCCTCAATTACGAGGCCCCCAAGTACCACATCCCCTACTGGGTGGCCTACTACCTGGCCCTCCTGCTGTCCTTCCTGGTCATGGTGATCACTCCTGTCATCCAGCTCCACCCCACGTTCACACCGATGCGGGTCGCGCTCGCTGGCACGTTTCACTACTACAGCTGCGAGAAAGCCAAAAAGCTCATGGGTTACCAGCCATTGGTCACCATGGACGATGCCGTGGAAAGAACGGTGCAGAGCTTCCACCACCTGCGGAGAGTCAAGTGAGACCCCGGAGACTGGGCCCTCTCGCCGTGTCTCCCCACCTAGAGCTCTCTGTGGACCAATAAACTATCCTCCTTCAAGTGAGTTTCTTCTGAGCTTGGGTCCTTACGGCCAGTTAGATGGGAGCACAAGCAGCCCTTCTGTGACCGCAAGGGGGGAGAAAACAGCAGACATTTCTCTTTGTAGGATCGGATTTGGACTTCTTATACCAGGCAGCTTCAAACACATGTTTTGTGTTCTCTTTCTACCATCCCCCCTCTCCCCTGGGTTCCTTGTCATCCCAGTGTCATCCTTGTACATAATCGAGGGGAGAAACAACCCCTTTGCTAGTTGACGATGGGGAATTAGATTTATTTCCATGCAAACCAGTACTAGAGTAGAAGCCACAGACTGTTCAAGGAGCCACGTATTAAAAAAATCCTAGAAGAAAAACAGGAGTTAAAAACACATGGTGAGACTTCAAGTGTACGTTTCAAATAGACAGTTTTAGACAGTTTAGAGCAAACACTTTTAAAAAGCTTAAACAACAGTGCCCCCCACACCCCAGTCCCTGGTTCTTTCCGTCCTTACATGCTTCCAAGTTCTCCCTCAGACCCCCCTGCAGTACCTGCCTACACTGTGTTTTCATAAAACATTCTGTCTTGGATACATTTCTCTTTATCAACACAGCCATTGTTCTCAGTGGCACAGTGGCGGTCTGTGCCAGAGGCATGCGATTTCTGCTCTTTAGCTCCTCACCTAACATAGGACATCTGGCACCTTGACAGTGAGCCATCGGAAAGGTGGGACAGAAGGGAGCCTCCTTTATCTGCTCGAAGTGACGGCAGAAACTCCACCAGCTGGTGCAGCAAGGGCGCCTTCACGCTCACAGAATCCTTCTAGCCAATTTCCAGAAGGCCTAGCACAAGTGGTGATTCGGTGTCCTCTATTTTCTGGTGCTGTTCTGCTTACAGGATCTGGTCTCTCCTTAGGCTAATTGACATGTAATTTTAAAGCCTTTAGTTTTCTTCTGTGCCTTTGACCAAGAATGGGGAGGCTCCTGGGTAGACGAATAAAGTGAAGACATTGGACACACCATTCAGTTTGTGTGATATGACCATGACCCCCCCACTGCGGGGAGACTGTTACACTGGTGGTGTAATGGGAATATCAACAGAAATAAGAAATGGTCTTTGTCTTAAGGCACTTAGAATAGAGGACTTAAAAGTACATCCACGAGTCCCTGTAATACCAGGCAGGAAATGATACACACGTTTGAGCCAAGTGGCGTACGTTCAGAGGAAGGAGACATGGCTTCCAGCCAAGAGTGTCAAAAAAGCCTCCATGGAGGAGGTGACAGCATTGGGTTGGACCTTGAAGGATGCAGAGGGTCAGTAGG